>NC_046315.1:2861271-3230021 GCF_009819535.1 Lacerta agilis
ACTACAGTTCCCAGCACCCTTGCAAACCACAGTTCCCAGGATTCTTTAGGGAAGTTGTGCTTTGAAGGTGTGCAGCCTTGGTTTGAAGTGTACAGAGAGTTACACTTCAAGAAAGAGGGACAGTTCCCCTGGGACCTGCAGCTGCTTCCTCCCTCTTTTCCGATGCCACTGAAGGGGCACGTCTGTGTGGGCGCAGATGGCGCCACTGAGGCTGCAGAGAGTGTGGCCAAGAAGCCTTGCCGGAGGCGGTGGAGGCGGCTGGCTCCCTACCTGTGGCTGAAGACATCCTCTTCGTCCTCTTCGCAATTGGTGTGTCTTGGCGGAGGGAGAAGGAAGCGCTTTATACCAGTGTTTTTCAACCTTTTTTGGGCAAAGGCACACTTGTTTCATGAAAAAAATTACGAGGCACACCACCATTAGAAAATGTTAAAAAAATTAACTTTGTGCCTATATTGACTATATATAAAGTAATTCTCTTGAATTTTTCAATTTTTCCTGCGGCACACCAGGCAACATCTCGCGGCACACTAGTGTGCCGCGGAACAGTGGTTGAAAAACACTGCTTTATACATCTGATTCCTGACTCACAGGAAATCCCAGCCTCCCACCCACGTACCCCCCAGCAGCAAAAAACAAAATGCCACAAAATGAGTGAATGATTTCCCTGCCCAAGAAATGATCTTACATTGCATATTCTATGTTACAAAGTGCATAGTAAAAATATTTTAGAGATCTAAGATAAACAGAATAGCATTAAAAAAAAGAAAAAAGAAAAGGGGGGGGAGACGAGACCAAAAAAACCCAACCAAGACCAAAATATACAAAAAGTAAAAATACTTATGAATGAATGAATTTAACTCTTCACAACCTGGACTGCAGCACTTACCTCTTTCTCTTCCCCAGGGGGCTTCTCCTCTCAGCACTCGCGGGACCCGGGAATTCACGTATGCAAATGAGGTACCTGACTGAGAGATCTCTCGCGCCCCGCCCCAGGGATCCCGGGAGCGGCTTCCTTAGTTTCCCGGGGTTTTCTCAATCTCCCGCCAAATACGGCTCGCCACCTTGACCCTCGACGCTGATTGGCTGTTTGCTCGTCTCTCCGCGTGACGTCACCGAAACCGTTAACCTGATGGTTTGTTTTAAAGTTTTCTAAATAAATAAATGCTTTCTACTACATGGAGGAGCCAACTTCGTTTCGAATCACGACGCTAAATTTGTTTTCTTTTTTTTTTAAATAATGAACTCTGACAGGCCGCTAAGCATGCTGGGAACCGTAGTCCTTCCTCCCGCCGGCCTCGAAAGCGCCGCGCCCAGCTGGATTTAAGGGGCGGGGCTTTCGAAGCGAGGGAGCGTCCATCAATTCCCCGCCCTCGTGAGAAGCGTAAAAAGTTACCCGGCGGTCGCCCCGCTTTTGACATGCGCCTTTGGCCAGCTCGGCCCCGCCCCGCAGAACCACCTCCTCCAATCGGCCCACCCGGCGGCGGCACGCGAGCCGGGCGATTGGCCGAGAGGGAACCGGCAGTGGGCGGCGATTGGCGGGCTCTGGCGGAAGCGAGAGGGCCACGTGGCCGCGGCGCCGGAGGGAGGGAGTGAGAGGGGGGCAAGATGGCGGCGGTGGTGGAAGTGGAGGTTGGGGGCCCCCTGGACCGCGACGTGGAGGAGGTGAGGGCGGGGCTTGCTGCCCCACGGCGGTGGTGGGAGGGGCCTGTGTGGGGGGAGGGGTGGGGGCGGAGGTTGGGGGGCTCCGGAGGGGGAAGGGCAGCATCCTAACCGCCAGTATTATTATTATTATTATTATTATTATTATTATTATTATTATTATTATTATTATTATTATTATTATTATTTGTTGTTGTTCAGTCGTTCAGTCGTGTCCGACTCTTCGTGACCCCATGGACCAGAGCACGCCAGGCGCGCCTATCCTTCACTGCCTCTCGCAGTTTGGCCAAACTCATGCCAGTCGCTTCAAGAACACTGTCCAACCATCTCATCCTCTGTCGTCCCCTTCTCCTTGTGCCCTCCATCTTTCCCAACATCAGGGTCTTTTCTAGGGAGTCTTCTCTTCTCATGAGGTTGCCAAAGTACTGGAGCCTCAACTTCAGGATCTGTCCTTCTAGTGAGCACTCAGGGCTGATTTCTTTGAGAATGGATAAGTTTGATCTTCTTGCAGTCCATGGGACTCTCAAGAGTCTCCTCCAGCACCAGAATTCAAAAGCATCAATTCTTCGGCGATCAGCCTTCTTGATGGTCCAGCTCTCACTTCCATACATTACTACTGGGAAGACCATAGCTTTAACTATACGGACCTTTGTCGGCAAGGTGATGTATTTGCTTTTTAAGATGCTGTCTAGGTTTGTCATTGCTTTTCTCCCAAGAAGCAGGCGTCTTCTGATTTCGTGACTGCTGTCACCATCTGCAGTGATCATGGAACCCAAGAAAGTGAAATCTCTCACTGCCTCCATTTCTTCCCCTTCTATTTGCCAGGAGGTGATGGGACCAGTGGCCATGATCTTAGTTTTTTTGATGTTGAGCTTCAGACCATATTTTGCGCTCTCCTCTTTCACCCTCATTAAAAGGCTCTTTAATTCTTCCTCACTTTCTGCCATCAAGGTTGTATCATCAGCATATCTGAGGTTGTTGATATTTTTTCCGGCAATCTTAATTCCGGTTGGGGATTCATCCAGTCCAGCCTTTCGCATGATGTATTCTGCATATAAGTTAAATAAGCAGGGAGACAATATACAGCCTTGTCGTACTCCTTTCCCAATTTTGAACCAATCAGTTGTTCCATATCCAGTTCTAACTGTAGCTTCTTGTCCCACATAGAGATTTCTCAGGAGGCAAATGAGGTGATCCGGCACTCCCATTTCTTTAAGAACTTGCCATAGTTTGCTGTGGTCGACACAGTCAAATGCTTTTGCATAATCAATGAAGCAGAAGTAGATGTTTTTCTGGAACTCTCTGGCTTTCTCCATAATCCAGCGCATGTTTGCAATTTGGTCTCTGGTTCCTCTGCCCCTAATAATTATTATTATTACCATTACTATTATTACTATTGCCATCATCGTGAACAGCATCGTTGTTATTTTTCTTAATTAAATATAATCTCAGGGGACCTCAGCTTTTGCCACTTAGTGCTCGGTTTAACCTGCACCCGCTTCTTAGGTTAAACCCTTCTTTTATTTTTATTTTTTTTAGGAATAGGAATAATAATAATTAGGAATAATTTATTATTAGCCAAGTACAT
The DNA here is from genome assembly GCF_009819535.1 of Lacerta agilis. NCBI lineage: Eukaryota > Metazoa > Chordata > Lepidosauria > Squamata > Lacertidae > Lacerta > Lacerta agilis. The sequence goes on from NC_046315.1 coordinate 2,864,519, forward strand.
TTTCCAACATACTTGGAATTTGTTTCAGCTACATTGCAATGTAAACATACAGACACTGTTCCTCTCACAATACAAAAAAGCAAGGAAACCCCACCCATAATTTACCCCCCTCCTTCAGCTATACAACTATGAATTTAACAATTTAATGGCACAAGGAAAAAAACTATTCTTGTGCCTGGCCGATTTTGTATATGAACTCCTGTAGCGACGTCCAGATGGAAGTAAATCAAGCAGATGATGACCGGGATGTAAAGGATCTGCGACAATTCCCTCTGCTCTCTTCCTAACTCGGGTAGCATAAATTGTCTCTATTGAAGGCAAGCTAACACCAATTACCCTTTCTGCGATTCTTACAGCTCGTTGGAGCCTTTTCTTGTCTTTTAATGGTAGCTCCTTATCCGTTTTGGTTTCTCCATTGCATCTCCTTCCCCTGACAGACAAAATCCTCTCACCTTCCCCAGAGGGACCCGCGTACCCCCCTCGCACCCCACCCCCCCAGCTCCATTCCTGCCCCAGCTCAATTTGCCCTCACAACAACCCTGCCAGGTAGGCTGGGCTGCGGCCGGCCCAAGGTCGCCCAGGGAGCGTCGTGGCTGCCGCCCAAGTCTGGTCCCTGAGCCTTTGCCCTCTCTCTCTTTCTTTCTCTCTCTCCCCGTCCCTCCTCTCAGACCAAAGAATCGTAGAGTCGGAAGGGGACCCCCGCGGGTCATCTAGTCCAACCCCCTTGCAAGGCAGGAATCTCAGCAAAAGCATCCATGAGAGATGGCCTTCCACCCAACCTCTGCTTCCACCACCTTCTGAGGGAGCCCATTCCACTGCTGAACGGCTCTTGCCCATCGGAAAGCTCTTCCTGACGTTTAGTCACAATCTCCTTTCTTGCAACTTGAAGCCGTTGCTTTCGGTCCCAGCCTCTGAAACAGCAGAAAACAAGCTTGTTCCCTCCTCCAGCACATACTGTGTCTTTATATGTGCTGGAAGCCCCCCAGAGCGGCTGGGGCAACCCAGTCAGATGGGTGGGGTACAAATAAATTATTATTATTATTATATCCATGTGACAGTCCTTGAGATATTTGAAGACGACTTTTCTATCTCTTCTCAGTCTCCTCTTTTACAGCTTTTTCAACCGTTCCTCATCAGGTTTGGTTTCCAGAACCTTGTTCCTCTTGGTCACTCTCCTCTGCACACAGCTTGTCAATATCCTTCTTAAACCAGGGTGCCCAGAACAGGACACAGAGCTCCAGGTGTGCTATGAAATTAGCTGTGATTCCTTCATTGCTGGGGGTTGAGCTACTAGAGGACCCTCTGAGTCCCTTCCAACTCTATAATTCTGTTGTTTTAAATCCAGTGTCACATTCCTTGCCCAGTACCCAGGGTAATCACACCTCCTTGTTGCTGCTACAGTTGCTGTTGCACATATAGTGTGATTGCCAATGAGTGGGGCTTCAACATACAGCATAAGCAGAGAAGCAGGTCCCTGCCCCAAGGAACATACAGTGTTAAAAATGTTACAGAGGCAGGGGAGGAGTAACAAGGAAAGAACCTTAAAAGGGCCTGGTTGCTGGATCAGACCAAAGGGTGTCCATCTAGGTCATCATCAATTGTATTATTATTATTATTATTTGAATTTGTATACTGCCCTGTAAGGGACGCGGGTGGCGCTGTGGGTTAAACCACAGAGCCTAGGGCTCGCCGATCGGAAGGTCAGCGGTTCGAATCCCCGCAATGACGGGGTGAGCTCCCATTATTCGGTCCCAGCTCGTGCCCACCTAGCAGTTCGAAAGCACGTCAAAGTGCAAGTAGATAAATAGGTACCGCCCCGGCGGGAAGGTAAACAGCGTTTCTGTGCGCAGCTCTGGTTCGCCAGAAGCGGCTTTGTCATGCTGGCCACATGACTCGGAAGCTGTCTGCGGACAAACGCTGGTTCCCTCGGCCTATAGAGCGAGATGAGCGCCACAACCCCAGAGTCGGACACGACTGGACCTGATGGTCAGGGGTCCCTTTACCTTTACCTTTTACTACCCTGTACCTTTAGGTCTCAGGGCAGTTTACAACATAAAATCACAATAGTTGTTGTTGTTGTTGTTGTTTTTAAAGATTTTTTATTATTTTACAATAAAACAAAGAAAGAAAGAAAACATTGCATAAACATAAACACAATAAAAACACAATACATAATGAACAATAATCAAAATAGAAATAATAACAATAACAACAAACAAAGAAGAACATATACAAACCTTAACAAACATCTATCTTTGTACTTTTCTTGTTTCTGACTTATCTGTTAGGGTTAGGGTTGTTGTTGTTCAGTCGTGTCAGACTCTTTGTGACCCCATGGACCAGAGCACGCCAGGCACCCCTATCCTCCACTGCCTCACGCAGTTTGGTGACGCAATGTGATCCACCTGGAGAAGGAACTGGCAAGCCACTCCAGTATCCCTGCCAAGAAAACTCCATGGACAAAGACAACAGGCATATAAAATCACAATAGAAAAAAAACACAAAATCTCTCTCTCCCCAATGGGAAGCCCAGAGGCAGGACATGAAGGCAGCAGCACTTTCTTCTACTCGGATTCCCCAGTGGCTGGTATTCAGAAAGACACCACACATCTAGTGGAGCCAGCCCTGTAGGGCAAATGGGGCATTGCCCCACCAACCTCAGTCTGCCCCCCGCCAACCTTCACATGCCTTCTTACAACAGGTCCAACAGGTGGCCCTGCCTGCTGGTTTCCTCCTCCTCTGTATCATTGCTGCCCTTGATGAACTAGTAAGCAGGATGGAGACAAAACTAGAAGCCGTTGGTATAGGATTTGCCTGCCGCTTGCCTCCTTGCCTTCCACCTCACCAGGCCCAGTGGGCACCAGCCATTACTGGCTGCCTCTCATATCGGAAGTATTTTTTTATATATAATTTGTATACCGTGTAACTGCAGTAGTCTCTACGCAGCTTACAAAGATGCAATGCAAACTAAAAAAAAAGTTAAAACTATAAAATCAAGCTTCTGTTAAAATGCAACTGATACTTTTTTAAAACCCACACTTTATTTATTTGAATATTTATGAAGTGCACCTTATTTTAAATGAAAACAATTTTTAGAAGTCGGACATATCAGTAAAACCCGGTTGCTTTTGATGGCCTTATTGCTCAGTTCAGTTCTGTGTACCTAGGATTGTTTTCCAAGAGACATAATACTGAGAGCGAGGCAGAGATTGCATGTGTTCATTTAAAAACTTTTAGTTCCTGACTTGTCTGTCTAAGATAAAGTGGAGAGATGGATTGCTCCCAGTCACATCAGTGTGAAATTAGACAACGGAGGCTCCTGGTTTCTTGAGCAGTCTAGGGTGTGGTATTTGAGGAAAAGCTTCCATGGACTCTCCTTTTTTTAGAAACAAGAAGTTAGTTACATAACTTCTGCAAACTGCAAAATTAAGCAATCCTATATTTCAGAATAAGCAAATATGCAATCCTTCTCCCATTAACACTTGGATATTCCTGTAAATTGGCGGCTGATAGGAAGACAGAAGTCAGCAAACTGCAGTGAGAGAAGCTGGGGTTAGACAGGGAAGGAAGGAGAGCCATGCAGCGCTTTTTCTCCTCATTTCTGCCTGCAGATGGAGTTGCTGATAGATGATAATTCTGCTGTACTTTTCCTACACAAGGAACATTGATGCCTGAGGATCCATGGCAGTGGCAGTGCTTGCATGGCGAGCCCTGGGCATGTGGGCAGGACCCGTGTGCGGCTGCCTCCAATGTTGGCACCATGGGGCACCTAAAGCCCTTGTAAATGTGTCCCTCCGAGCAAGAAACTGGGTTTACTCGAGTAGGTTGCTGGCAGTCACTTCCAGCACCTTCAGACACACCTCAGAGCTTCTCATTTGACATTAAGAGACCTGGGGAGCGGGTGTGTTGGCGGGCTTCTTTCCCTCTTGCAGGGAAAAGGGTTGTTCTCCTGCCCTGCTTGTTGGCTGGGCAAAGCGACTCCTGCTGCAGGATCAGCCTTCTTCAGTAGCTGAGTTGGCGAGAGAGTTGGCCCACTTCCCCCCCCCCCCTGTGTGGCAGTAAACAGCCCCGAGATATGCTCTGCCAGCCGCCTCCTGTTGCAAGCAGCTGCCTAAGTCACGATTGCTCTTGCCTGCTCTTTCCTCCTTGCTTGTCCTTTTGCCCTCTGTAAGGTAAGCCCCGCCACAGGCTACCTGTTGCCACTGTAAAGTAAAAATCCCAGGTGTGGAACTGCCCAGCCACCTGGCCCTTAGGGATAGGCCCACTGGTTTCTGCGGAGTTAAATAAAAGAAGTCCAGCCACTGGAGCAAGGACAAGACAGGGTTTATTGTGCAATAGGTTACAGTCAAATTGCACACCCAGAGTAGTGTTACAAGAACTTTTAAATACTCCTATCATATCCCAGAATACAGTTTGGAAACATCATCACTACATCACGAAAGGGAAGAGTTACACATGATTGACATATAGGAAAAACAGGAAAAACAAGATTAGCATATGGGGGAAACAGAGCAAGATCAGGGAGATAGCCCTGGGCCAATGTGAATGGGTGTTAAGTATTGGCAAGGATACCTTGAGCACTTAATCTGGGAGAGAACAATGGGATTCCAGCTGAGGGATATTAGCCCAGTGGCTTCCTGAAGCACCCAGAGATTACCTGCTGAGGCATCTCCCTGTGTACGTGGACTCTCACCTACTGGATCATGGCAGAGAGATGGGTCCCCTTAAGGGCATCACTCCATACCCCAAATGAGTTTACTCAGGAGGAGACTTTGCTTAGGGGCCATTCCATTGTCACGGGTGGGACACTTGGACCATGTTTTTTGGTATTCTCACATGTGTAGCAATGTAAATATACATAAAAATTAACAACCAAAATTTAAACTATGTTCTTAATAAGATACTGAACATTTTACTAATTTTTTATTATTTTTATGGATATTTTTGACAATTTTATTAAATGTTAAAAGTGTTGTCACGGGTGGGACAAAAAAAGGACATGGAGCTTGAGATAAGTTTGATTTATGGAAAAACTCTGTGAGTTGGGAGGTGAATCAATGATAAACTCAGCATATCTGTTTAAATCAATGTTTATTGGTTACAACTATGCAATCAGGAATTAAGTTTAAGAAATTTAACGATACAAAATTAAGGAAAAAATGCTGTCACGGGTGGGACAATCATCAGAAAACTTTTAACTTGAACACTTCTGTGAAGACTACATGGGTGGACTTTTGAAAAGAAGGTCCATAAAATAAACTTCTTTTGTCTTTAGCTTTTTTTAAAATGGTTAGACTGCACGTTTGGAAACTTCCTCACCAAAGTCCAGCACTCATCAAGCATTCTTATCAGGCTCATTTTTCATGGAATGGCCCTTAGGTGACCCCCCCCCCCATAATTTCCGTAACACCACGTACAGCCAGTGTGGGGCTGATGCTCGGTCTGTTTTTTTTTTTTGTTATTCACAGCCCTGAGACCCACCAGCTGCATCTTAAATTTACAGGGCGAGAGGCGGCATTAGTGGTCCCCTGACTTTTAAGGAGCATGACTCAGTGTGTGTCTGGGGATCCTAAATATCCACACGCTTGCTAGCTGGATGAGTCCTCGGAGTCCAGCACTTGTTGCAAGTATTCGGAAGTTGGCCTTCGTCCACCGGTGGATTGAAATTCTACCTCTTGCCTTAAAATATTTCGCTGTGCCAAGGTGGACTAAAGCAGGTCTCCTAAAGACCGTACGCGTTTCTCATGACCAAAAGGCCTTTGTTGTAATATTCTGAGCGTTTTTGGTTCCCGTGGTTTTAAAGGGAGATGGCTCCATTTTTGAAGAGTGCAGAGAAAAATCTTGAGTGTGCTTTGCAAGGGAGAAACAAGGAAGAACCCCAACGGTGTATCATCTGTAAAATCTGCTGGTCTTTTAGGAGCTAATAGGTGACTGTGCATAGTAGCTGGCTGGACGCGTTTTGCTTCAAGTTCTTGATCTTTTCAGATTATCACTTAGGCTAAACCTTATTGCATGGTTACCCGGGAGTAAGATCCGCTGAACTCTAATCTGAGACAGCATACATAAGATTTCACTGTTAAAGGTGTTGACTCTTCCCCCCGCCGCAACCTTTGGGAAATCCTTGAAGTTGTGTTTGTTTTTTAAAATAGCACAGTATAATCTTTCCAGATAATCTTGTGGCCACAATTCAACCTCATTTTAAATTATTGAGCTCCAGACAGGCAGCTCCTTTGTGCACAAGAGATGGCTGCTTTCCTGCAGCCCAGGGATCAGCAAACTTTTTCAACAGGGGGCCGGTCCACTGTCCCTCAGACCTTGTGGGGGGACGGACTATATTTTGGAGGAAAAAAAGAACGAATTCCTATGCCCCACAAATAACCCAGAGATGCATTTTAAATAAAAGGACATATTCTACTCATGTAAAAACACACATTCCCGGGCCATCCACAGGCTGGATTGAGAAGGTAATTGGGTTGGATCCGGCCCCCGGGCCTTAGTTTGCCTACCCAGGGCCAAGACCATCCTCTTCCAACCCTTGCACAGAAACTTGTGGGGCGATGAGCTACACACAGGAGTCCCATCAGACTCTCACTCAGTCAAAATTAGATTGTAATCTCTTTTGGGGCAGGGACCTGCCTTTTTGGTTATGTTACTCTGTAAAAAGTGCAGAGGGGCATAGATGGTGCTGACAAAATCCCATGAGACCCCCCCCAAGGAAGGAAGGGAGTGTGTGCGTTTGGCACTTCTCTAAGAATCTTCCCTACCCTCACCTAGAAGGTGACTTAACAATGCAGGTGGAATCTGTTGGGCTGCAAAGGTTCTGTACGTTTCTCAGCGCAGTGGGGTGTGTGTGTGTTTGTGTGTGTGTGTGTGGAAGACCGATTGGCATTTCACAGAGGCCAAGTTTGCGGAAGGGAGTCGAAGGCCAGCCATGCTTGTCTGCTTTGAAGAGTTGAGATGGCTGTCCTAAAGGTGAGTGGCGTGGTCGGTGGCAAGCCTGCCTATAGCTATGCCTGTCTTGCACTGAAGCGGAGAAGCCGTGGCGACAGCAAATAGATTCTTCAAGATGCCCACCAGTACTTTGTGCTCCAGCAACACAGCTACCTCTTCCAGATAGGGGTTGAATGATCTCTGTGCCTGGATCCCTCGGAAAACGCAGCGGATGAATCAGGTTACACACGTGTATTCCTGTGTCGTTTACCAGCGTGTGACAATGAGGTCTCGAGTTCTCTGGGATTCCATGCTGGCTAAAGAGTACATGTGAATCTGCCCAGAATGGAGGGAACAATTGAATATTGTTGGCATCCCTCCACGAAGCGCTGCTTAACACTTGGCTGGGGCAACTCAGTAAAGATGGGCAGGGTACAAATAATAATAAATTATTACAGTGGTACCTCTGGTTATTACAGTGGTACCTCTCCTGCTTGGCAGGGGGTTGGACTGGATGGCCCTTGTGGTCTCTTCCAACTCTATGATTCTATGGTTAAGTACTTAATTCGTTCCGGAGGTCTGTTCTTAACCTGAAACTGTTCTTAACCTGAAGCACCACTTTAGCTAACGGGACCTCCTGCTGCCGCTGTGCCGCCAGAGCACGATTTCTGTTCTTATCCTGAAGCAAAGTTCTTAACCTGAAGCGTTATTTCTGGGTTAGCGGAGTCTGTAATCTGAAGCATCTGTCTGTAACCTGAAGTGTATGTAACCCGAGGTACCACTGTATTCTTATTGTTGCTGTTATTGCTTAATGGCTTAGTTTTTAAACGAAATCTCCATTTCAGTTTGATGTGGTTCATTTTATGTATGGCAGGGAGAACCAATGTCATACCTTGCAGACGTGTTGGACTCCAGCTCCCATCAGCCCCTCTTGTGCCTATGCTGGTGTGAGCTGATGGGAGCTGTAGTCCAGCCCCTCTGGAGGGCGCCAGCTTGGGCAAGGCTGCTCATGGGCTCATGGCTCGGTGCAGGGTGCAGTAGTAACTGGCATGCGAAATGAGAGAATGTCATGTTTTTTATTCCATGGTTCACACTTTTAATTTAAGAAAAGTGTTTTGAAAGGAAACCGCTTGGCACTCGTGAAGCACCTCGAGCCTCGTACGGGATCAAACTTCGCTTTGCATTCCAGAGAGATCGGGGGGCCAAATCAGTTATGCCCCCTTGCTGACTCTGTGTTTGGTGGAGGGCTTGACTTCTTTCCACCAAAGAGCTGGAAGCAGGAGAGCGTTGAGGAAAGAGTGGGTGTAGCCCCCCTGCTCTGGACATGCCCTTTGATGTATGTATACCCCTCCCTCCCCCTTGTTAGTAGCCACATGTCTGTTAAATGCAGGCACGCACAGACACACCTTGGGCCGTCCCTTGAACCCTGCCCCGTGGCACGTGGAGGAATCCAGGAGCGGTTTTTTGTGCTTGGTTCTTGCTCAAGCTAGAGATTGCCGCCTGCTCTCTCGCTCTCTCTTCCAGGCTTATGCTGTAGCTGCTTCTTCTTGTCTCCCACAGGTTGATTTATCACATTTGGCTCCTGAGGAGAGATGGAGGTGAGTGAAGAGCCTGCCTGCCTGCCTGCCTGCAGGGTTCATGGACTTGTCAGATGACAGCTGTTTTCTCTTCTGTTGGGTCTTTAAAGACCAAGTTGCCTGCCTGGTGCAGATTTCTTCATGGCTGGTGCACATAAAATCACGCAGCTTGCATATGCCCCTCAAGAGAATTTCCCTGTCTCCTCCCTCTTCTCCGACAACAGTCTTTGCAGGAGAGACAAGCTGCCGCTTTATTTTGTGGTCATCTTAAAACTTGACAGGTCCTGTGTTAAGAGGGTATCAGGCAGAGCAGCAGGACTGGACCTCAAACAGTCGATGCATTTGGGCGGTGGTTCCTTTAAAAGGGTCCTGGTCCCCTCCCTTGCTTTGACTGAGGGAGACTGCCGTAGTTCAGCTTAGCTACAGATGCCCCTGGCGCTTGATCCCACCGTTGGACTCTGCAACCTCGCCTCCTGTGCCAAGTGCCGCCCAGCTTTGCAACCTGGACAAATAGTGCCAGCCAACTTGTTTCCATTGCTTTTTTTCCAATACAGTGTTATGCACCTGCTACTTACCCCATGTACCGTAATTTTCGCTCCATAAGATGCACTTTTTTCCTCCCAAAAGGTAAGGGGAAATACCTGTGCGTCTTATGGAGCAAATGGTGGTCCCTGGAGCTAAATTGCCCAGGGGCCAAAAGGGGGTGTTGAAAGGACCCCGCTCAGCAGCTGATCAGCAAGAGATACAGGAGAGAGATAAGAGTCCCTGGCTCCCTTTTGGCCACCCCCTTGCCCAGGCCTCCATTGTTGAATGTGCTGCAGAGGGAGGTTGTTTGTTTCCCCAGCGACATGTGACTGGCTGATTAGATTATCTGTCTGGAAACTGTAGAAAAGGCTCCCTTTCCTTTAGAAGCTGCAGAAATGTGAGTTGAACCCCATAAAAACAGAGCTTTTCCTCTTTGCTTTTCCCCCTTTGCAAAAGGAGCTTTGCTTTTCCCCCTTTGCAAAAAAAGCTGCAAAACTTTTAGCTGATCCTCAAAAAACCAGGGCTTTTCCCTTTGCAAAAAAGCTGCAAAACTTTTAGCTGATCCTCAAAAAAAAACCAGGGCTTTTAGAGGAGGAAAACCAGAAAAATATTTTTTTTTCCTTGTTTCCTCCTCTAAAAATGAAGTGCGCCCTATGGTCCAGTGCATCCTATGGAGCGAAAAATACGGTAATTTTTATTCACTTCGTAGTTGCTTTCCGTCCTTGTTTGTGTTCAAGGTGCCAAAGATCATATTGGTGTGGCATTTCGCTTCCTACAGGGGCCAGTTCAGGAACCTTCGTCCATTTTAAGAACCCTGACCTAGTGCTAAAAAAGAAACTAAAAACTGTTCAGCTCTCTGCCTTGCTTGGATTTAACTTGTGCAGTTTCAGTTAGTCTCTCTCCAACAGCGTACGGTTGAAACCGCAACAAGTTAAATGTGCGCAATCATACCAAACTCCATGTTTTCTGCGGCCCAGCACACACACACACACCCGCCTGCAGGGGCGTAGCAAGGGGGGGGCGTAGGGGTGGCCCGTCCCATTTTCCATAATAGAGGGGGTGACAAATTATCAAGGAACAATTACTGCCCTACTAAGGCGGTTCATTAAAAAAAAAACTTTTTAAAAAAAATGCCTGCTCCAAAGGTCTTGTCTTACTATACTAGGGATTATATAGCTATATATGAAATTTCATGCATATCGGTTAATATCTTGACCCTCCTCCACCAAAATAGCTGTTCACTTGGCTGTTTTCCTGTCGTGAAGGCTGAAATTTCAGTTCAGTGGAGCACTTACTGTTCCCAACCCTAACCCTGTGGAAAGCCATCTAATTAGACTTTAATTTGATTTTGAGATGTTTTTCGGAGGTAATTTAATTATTGTTTGATTTTATACCAATGTTATGTATCTGATGCTAGCCACCCTGAGCCCGACTTCGGCCGGGGAGGACGGGATATAAATAAAAGTTTATTATTATTATTATTACTTGTTATTACTCCATAATAATAATAATAATAATAATAATAATAATAATTTTATTAATACCCCGCCCTTCCCCTCCAAACCGGACTCAGGGCGGCTAATACCAATAAAATCACTACAAAAACATAAAACAATTCATTAAAATACAGATTAAAATACAATTTAAAATTAAATCTAAACTGCAGCCTCAATTTGTTTTTGTAAGAAAATATGAAATAACGTAAAACCATTTTTGCAGGGGGGGGGATCAATGGGGGGGGTTGACAAGAATTTTTTTGCCCCCGGGTACCAATTTGCCTTGCCACGCCCCTGCCCGCCCGCCCACTTCCATGTCTTCTTGCAGAGTCCAGTTTGCCATGCAGTTGTGACGCTGCCAAGCACCCTCTGTGCTTCCGTGAGATGCAAGAGCTGCCAAGGCCGTGAGTGTGCGAGAGACTGACTTGCTCCGCTCTCATTGCAGGGTCGAACACGCCCGGATGCACGCCAAGCACCGCGGCCACGAGGCCATGCACGCCGAGATGGTCCTCATCCTGATCGCTACCCTGGTGGTGGCTCAGCTCCTCCTGGTGCAGTGGAAGCAGAGGCACCCCCGCTCCTATAACGTAAGTTGCCCCCTCCCCAGGGTACATGTTGTCGAGACCCCTCCGCCACCCTCACAAGGGTGCCACCTGCGGAAGCCCCACCGTGTGAAAGGGGGTGAGGCTGCATTCCGTAGATGGAGCTGGATGAGGAGGGGCTGGGCTTTGTGACTAGGACTGCTCTCTTTGGGCAGAAGCCCCACCCACACGGTATCCCACTGGGCAAGCGGCAAAAAACCCCAATGCAAATAGTACACAACAGTGCAAACAGCAGTAGAAAATGTGAATGAACCCAGCTTGCATTCTATGTTAGGCGGTGGTATAGTTTGCTCCATCTTCCATCCTGGAGATGCGCCTCCAACGAACTTCAGGTAGGCGCCAGCGGTATTGGCACAATACCGGTGACCAGATGGACCAGATGAGACGTGGGTGTCACTGTGGGTTAAACCACAGAGCCCAAGGCTTGCCGATCAGAAGGTCGGCGGTTCGAATCCGCGCAATGACGGGGTGAGCCCCCGTTGCTCGGTCCCTGCTCCTGCCAACCTAGCAGTTTGAAAGCACGTCAAAGTGCAAGTAGATAAACAGGTACCTTACCTCCGGCGGGAAGGTAAACGGCGTTTCCGTGCGCTGCTGTGGTTCGCCAGAAGCGGCTTAGTCATGCTGGCCACATGACCCAGAAGCTGTACGCCGGCTCCCTCGGCCAGTAACGCGAGATGAGTGCCGCAACCCCAGAGTCGTCAGCGACTGGACCTAATGGTCAGAGGTCCCTTTACGTTTTACCATATCTCCTCTCAGTCTTCTCTTTTCTAGTTACAGGTGGGTAGCCGTGCTGGTCTGCCATAGTCGAAACAAAATAGAAAATTCTTTCCAGTAGCACCTTAGAGACCAACTGAGTTTGTTCTTGGTATGAGCTTTCGTGTGCATGCACACTTCTTCAGATACACTGAAACAGAAGTCACCAGATCCTTAAATATAGTGAGGGAGTGGGGAGGGGTATTACTCAGAGGGTGGTGGGAATGAGTGATCAGCTGATAGGTGTGGAAAACCTGTTGACGACTCTTAACGGCTGCAATTAGTCTTGCAGGGAAAGGCAAGGGGTGAGATGGCTAAAGATAGCTTTGTTAAGTATAATGAGATAAGAATCCAATGTCTTTGTTCAGACCAGGTTTCTCCATGGTTCTAAGTTTGGTGATTAGAACCTTTTAAAAGATTAACTCTTTTCTAGGTTAAACATCCCCAACTCCCTCAATCGTTCCTCGTAAGACATGGATTCCAGACCCTGGATCATCTTGGTCGCCGTCCTCTGCGCTCGCGCCAGCTTGTCGTCATCCTCCTTAAGTTGCGTTGCCCAGAACTCTTTCCTTCTCTTCCCTTGCTGCAGATGGTGACCCTCTTCCAGATGTGGGTCGTCCCCCTCTACTTCACAGTGAAGCTGCACTGGTGGCGGTTCCTGGTGATCTGGGTCTTCTTCTCGGTCGTCACAGCTTTCGTCACGTTCAGAGCGACACGCAAACCTCTTGTCCAGACGACTCCCAGGTGAGCAGAGACCTCTTGGCTCTTACATAAGAACGCTGGAGCCACACCTGGCCCAGCATCCTGTCCTCTCGGTGCTCAACCAGACACCCCAAAGGGTAACTTGCAATCAAGATTTGAGCACTGGGGCAACTCTCTCGCCTCCTGCAGTTTCCAACAATTCAGAAGCGTTGCTGCTCCTAGCCATGCAGGCAGAGCAGAGCCATCCTGGCCAGGAGCCATCAATAGCCCTCTCCTCCTCTGTGGATTTGTCCTATCCTCTTTCAAAGCCATCCAAATTGGGGGCCATCCCTGCCTCCTGCCAGAAGGAGTTCCATAGTTTAACTCTGCGCTCCATGAAGGACTTTCTTTTCTCTGCGCTGAATCTGTGTTTCCGCTTCTCTCTTTTGCACGTAGGTTGGTGTACAAGTGGTTTCTGCTAATATACAAGATCAGCTACGCCACCGGAATTGTGGGCTACATGGCTGTCATGTTCACACTCTTTGGGCTTAACCTATTATTCAGGTGAGAGAACCCCTCTGTTGTTGGCATTGCAAGAGATCTAGCTTTCAAGTCTCCCACTAGCTGCCAAAACTGCCCTCTTCATAGATGTGCCCTCCTCGCCTTAGTACATGGCGTATCAGAAGAATAGTTTGGGGAAGTGGGGCGGGCAGTCGGATCGACACAAATCTGGCAGCGCAGAGCAAGACATGAGGGATGCGGGGCTATGAGATGTCCATGCTCTGTTTTACCCCTGTGAAATGCTTAGAATTCAGAAAAGGAAACGTTTCCCCAGCGTCATCCTGTGATCTGAGAGGCATGCCCCAGGAATAGGGACCAAGGATCCCGGGGAGAGGAATGTGATTTGAAAGGCTGCGCTTTAGCGACATTATTCACAGGGACCAACTAAGTTTGTTCTTGGTATGAGCTTTTGTGTGCATGCACACTTCTTCAGATACACTGAAACAGAAGTCACCAGACCCTTATATATAGTGAGAGAGTGGGGAGGGGTATTACTCAGAAGGGTGGTGGGAATGGGTGGGGAGGGTGGGGAGGGGTATTACTCAGAAGGGTGGTGGCTGATAGGTGTGGAAAACCTGTTGACGACTGTTAATGACTGCAATTGGTCTTACAGGGAAAAGCAAGGGGTGAGATGGCTGTCATGTGTAATGAGATAAGAATCCAATGTCTTTGTTCAGACCAGGTCTCTCCATGGTTTTAATTGCAACTAATTACCAAACTTAAAACCATGGAGAGACCTGGTCTGAACAAAGACATTGGATTCTTATCTCATTATACATGACAAAGCTATCAGCCACACCTATCAGCCGACCACCCATTCCCACCACCCTTCTGAGTCATACCCCTCCCCACCCTCTCACTATATATAAGGGTCTGGTGTTTCAGTGTATCTGAAGAAGTGTGCATGCACACGAAAGCTCATACCAAGAACAAACTCAGTTGGTCTCTAAGGTGCTACTGGAAGGAATTTTTTTATTTTTTATTTTGTTTTGACTATGGCAGACCAACACGGCTACCTACCTGTAACTGGAATTATTCACAGGGTGCACCTTTTGTATCTCATGCTGCCTCAGAGCACCTTTTATCATCCAAATAGACAGCCCTAAATTAAGCAGGTGTGGGGCAGTTGCGGCAGAAGACGCCCAGCCTCAAGGGGGTGATCCCACACTCTCCCTTCTGCCCCCTCCCTCTGCTTCACTGTGGAATTGGGGAGTCTGGACGCTGAGCGTGACCCTGGGCAAAACCCCTCGGTGCCCCTCACAGTCTGTCTCATGAACGTGGTCAGCGGATCTGAGCATGACCTGTGCCAGAAAGAGACCCAAATCATCCAACGTTGGGGGACGAACAGCAAAGAGGAATGGAGAGGAAGATAGGAAGCAGCAGTAGCAGCGGCAGCCAGGAGGGGGCGACGTGCAGCTCCTCCCCATTTAAATACCGGAAGGCTTGCTCCACATTTACGGCACTTCCTGACTTCCTGGAATCCCCCTCTCTTGGGGGACGCAAGGCCCTTTCTCTGTGAAGAGGAAGAAACGCTAGCTGATGTGTTCAGGGCACCAGTTCCGTGCCAGATCCTTGATTCTGCATTAGCGCTGAGCAGCGCTGGGTGTGCAGAAGACATTGGGCCTCATTCAGAGAGTGCGGCACGGGGCAAAGCGAGGAATCGGAGACGCGGGAGGAAGCCAAACCCCTCAGGCACCTGCAGGCATAGCTGTCAAGTTTCGGATTTGAAAATAAGGGACCAGCAGTCTCACCTATCCCGGGGACAGTCACATGTCAGTGGTGGGCGGAGCCAGAAGCAAAAGTGGGCGGAGCAGCAATGTAAACTCCAAGTGGGCTCGGGCTCAGAGTGGAGCAAAGAGGAGGGCAGCCATGTGCTCCGCGCGATGGAGCCCCATTGTCTTCTTGTCTGATCCCATCAAAACAGGACAGGAAGCAGCAGCTGCTCAAAGGCAGCCAGGCTCCGCCCGCCAGCTAACCCTATTGGCCGGCTGAGGGGCTCGACGGCAACGGATAGGGGCCGATTCAGGGGGAGGAATACACCCCCCTGTAAGCACGGGAAACGGCTCCCACTTGCTTTGAGGGCTGAGGCTTTTCTCTCCAAGTAGGCGAGGTCTTCCCACCCAGTCCCTGGCCAGCAGGGGAGGAGCTGCTTCCATTAAAAACGGGAAATTTAAGGGAAATAAAAAATAAGGGAGAGCAGCGGGAATCTGCTCGAAATAAGGGAGAATCCCGGGGAAAACGGGATACTTGACAGCACTGCCTGCAGGGCCTGGTTCGCCTGAGCACGCAGCTAGGAAGTCCCCCCAGGCGCCCATCATCCCCATCCATTGGCCCCGCTCGCCGGGGAGGGGGGTGGTTGTACTCCCAGAAAATCTGGGGGAACTGCCAATTCCCAAGGGGCTGATCCACATATACGTCGGGAGTTTGTTCATTTTGAAGCCTAACCCCCATGCCTGCCCCTGAGTGTTTTGTCCTGAAGGGAGACGTCTTCCCGAGACAGGCTCCCTCTGCCCCCGTAAGAGGTGAAATTAAGCTGGCGTGAGAGAACCTGCAGCGTGGCTTCTGAGTGTGTGTTCAGTATAAAGGCCCTAACAGTTTCCCTGCGCTGTCTGTCAGTGTGGGACTTACGAAAGGCTGTTCCCCTCGATAGAATCAAGCCAGAAGATGGAATGGACTTTGGGATTTCTCTCCTCTTCTATGGCCTCTATTACGGAGTACTGGAGCGAGACTTTGCCGAAATGTGTGCTGACTACATGGCCTCCACCATAGGGGTAAGATTCATGCAGGGGGTAAATATTTAGGTTTTGTAATACTTTCCCACTTTCAAGCAATAGACCATCTGGCATTATCCAACAGCACAAGTCAGTCCTTTGGCCAAATGTCCATGTTCAGATCCTTAAAAATGGGCGGCAGAGATGGTTGTGGAGCTCCCTTGATAGGGTCCCAATTAATTTTAGAAATTTATTGATGTGCCTCAGTCCGAAAGTTACAAAGTGGGGGTGGGGGGGGAGTTGCTTATAATCCAATTTTGTCGGTCACCAAGGGCTCACCCACACTTTCACTTGGCCCGTACTTTGGTCGCATCGTGTCCCGATTAATTCCCCCCCCCTGGGTTCGAGAGCTTTTCTCGCCATTCTGCAGCTGTGCTTTGCAAAAATCCAATCTCACCTACTGAACCGGATCTTATCAGGTACCCGGAAATTCCAAAGAGAGATTTTGCTCAATCAAGTTTCAGTTCAGTGGGAAAGATGGGATTTTTGCAAGCCCCAGAACGAGAACGGAAGAGGGAGCTATGAGGCCCAGCTGCCTTGAGGCAGCTCTTCCTGGGCATCATCCTGCTTCTATGAGCAGCTGAGGGCTGCTGTGCCCTGAGCGTGGATGTCGGCAGAATTCTGAGCATCAAAGCCGCCTTCCACTCGGGTCTTCAGCTAAACCAAGCGCCAGGTGTTGGACTAGTTTTTTACATGGGGGGTGGGCTTTTCCCTGGGCAAGGAGGCTTTTAATGCCACAGCTGAGCTCAGTACCAAGAGGACGAGCTGGCAGGTCATACTGTGATCGCAGCGAGAGAGGGGTGTCTCTCTCTACCTCCTTGACAAACTTTGGCCACCAGTCGGTGCCAGAGAGCTTCTTTGAGAAGCACTCTTCATAATAACCTCAGGGTGCAAAGTGCAGCCACACGGGGCAAACCACGCCCTCAGTTTCCAGAGGGAGGCATTCGGAGATGTGTGCATGACAGCCACGCTCGACACATTCAAGGGTGATCAGATTTGTAGCCCAGAACCATCTGGAGCAGGGGTCCTCAAACTACGGTCCGCGGGCCAGATCCGGCCTGCCAGGGTCCTGAACCCAGTCCACCCGGCAGATCGCTCCTGACCCCCACACCCCCCTCGGCAAGGCCCGACACTCGGAAGCAGCCGGGCAGGAAGACCCCTTAGGTAAAAGCGCACACGTGTAACAAAGCCAGCTGCTTGATAACGATGCGCTGCCCCTTTAAGCCGGCGGAGGGTGAGACAGTGGCGAAGGAACCCCTTCCACGCCAGCCCTTACCCTCCTCCCTTCCCCTCAGGCCGGCTCCGTGCCCGCCGGAGCAGCGCCTCGCCGGCCGGTTGCCTCCTTAACGCGCTCGCTGGTCCCATGTGTCAGCCTTGGCAACCATAAAAGTTAGGGAAGCACCGAAAACACAGGCAACATATGCAAATAGAATTAGCAGGAAGAGAAGTCTGAATCACAAACGTTTATTGTGCAAGGGAATCTCCATGTAAGTAGTGGTGGGTTACTCTTTGAAATAAAGCTCTCCACCCACACTTCCCCAAGTTTGAAAATAAACTTCAGTGCAGAGAAAACGTCAAAAATAACCCAGAAGAAATGAAGTATAAAAGTGAGGTACAGGTAACTTATATTATTACTGATAGCGCCTGTTGTGTGTCTGTTCTGGTTATTACAGTGGTGCCTCTGGTTACGTACTTAATTCGTTCCGGAGGTCCGTTCTTAACCTGAAGCTGTTCTTAACCTGAAACATGACTTTAGCTAATGGGGCCTCCCACTGCCACTGCATCCATCCTTAAAGAAATCAGCCCTGAGTGCTCACTGGAAGCTCAACATCAAAAAAACTAAGATCATGGCCACTGGTCCCATCACCTCCTGGCAAATAGAAGGGGAAGAAATGGAGGCAGTGAGAGATTTCACTTTTTTGGGTTCCACGATCACTGCAGATGGTGACAGCAGTCACGAAATTAGAAGACACCTGCTTCTTGGGAGAAAAGCAATGACAAACCTAGACAGCATCTTAAAAAGCAAAGACATCACCTTGCCGACAAAGGTCCGTATAGTTAAAGCTATGGTTTTCCCAGTAGTGATGTATGGAAGTGAGAGCTGGACCATAAAGAAGGCTGATCGCCGAAGAATTGATGCTTTTGAATTATGGTGCTGGAGGAGACTCTTGAGAGTCCCATGGACTGCAAGAAGATCAAACCTATCCATTCTGAAGGAAATCAGCCCTCAGTGCTCACTAGAAGGACAGATCCTGAAGTTGAGGCTCCAGTACTTTGGCCACCTCATGAGAAGAGAAGGCTCCCTAGAAAAGACCCTGATGTTGGGAAAGATGGAGGGCACAAGGAGAAGAGGACGACAGAGGATGAGATGGTTGGACAGTGTTCTCGAAGCTACTAACATGAGTTTGGCCAAACTGCGAGAGGCAGTGAAGGATAGGCGTGCCTGGCGTGCTCTGGTCCATGGGGTCACGAAGAGTCGGACATGACTGAACGACTGAACAACAACAACAGCTCACTGGAAGGACAGATCCTGAAGTTGAGGCTCCAGTACTTTGGCCACCTCGTGAGAAGAGAAGACTCCCTAGAAAAGACCCTGATGTTGGGAAAGATGGAGGGCACAAGGAGAAGGGGACGACAGAGGATGAGATGGTTGGACAGTGTTCTCGAAGCTACTAACATGTGTTTGGCCAAACTGCGGGAGGCAGTGGAGGATAGGGGTGCCTGGCGTGCTCTGGTCCATGGGGTCACGAAGAGGCGGACACGACTGAACAACAGCAACCTCGAGTTAC
This sequence comes from Lacerta agilis, assembly GCF_009819535.1. Taxonomy (NCBI): domain Eukaryota; kingdom Metazoa; phylum Chordata; class Lepidosauria; order Squamata; family Lacertidae; genus Lacerta; species Lacerta agilis. The sequence goes on from NC_046315.1 coordinate 2,883,204, forward strand.
AAACGCCTCAGGTTACAAACGCTTCAGGTTACGAACTCCGCTAATCTGGAAAGGTTACCTCGAGTTGAGAACTTTGCCCCAGGATAAGAATGGCAGCAAGAGTCCCCATTAGCGAAAGCACGCCTCTAGTTAAGAACAGTTTCCGGTTAAGAACGGACCTCCGGAACGAATTAAGTTTGTAACTACTGTAATAATAATAATAATAATAATAATAACAATAATAATAATAATAATATATGTACAGTGTGCATAGGAATTTGTTCATATTTTTTCGAACTATAGTCCGACCCCCAACAGTGTCTGAGGGATAGTGAACTGGCCCCCTGTTTAAAAAGTTTAAGGACCCCTGATCTGGAGCGAGGGAGCCAGGCTGGACAAAGCCTCATGTCAACCTCTCTCTCATTTCATTCATTAAACTTCTTAGTCGCTTGTCACCCAAAAGTCTCCATTAATGCCATTGGTGGGGAAAGGGAATAGTATAACACACAAATGTTTCATATGGCAAACTATTGGGGGAGGAAACGTACCAGCTGTATAAATAGTAGTGAAAAACGTTAACAACACAGTGGTACCTTGGTTGTCAAACTTAATCTGTTCCGGGACCCCCGGAACCGTTCGAAAACACAGGCGTGGCTTCCGATCGGCTGCAGGAGCTTCAAGTCTCGCCGGACATTCGGCTTCCGAAAAACTTTCGAAAACCGGAACGCTTACTTCCAGGTTTGTGGCGTTCGGGAGCTGGTTTGCTCGAGAGCTAAGCCATTTGACAACCAAAGTACCACTGTGCTAAAAATAATGAACACAGCAATAAAATGGTGACAAAGTATCAAACCCTGACCCTTTTGCATCCAGCCTCAGCTCCGTGGATGAGGTCTTGCTTGTCAGATTGGGGGGGGGGTCCTCCCATGGCTAAGGTTTTATGTGCGGTTACTCTGCGCTCTCGTCACAGCCTTCGTACGATTCGATACGATAATCTTTATTGTCATTGTCCCATACAGAACAACGAAATTGAAAAATCTACACCTGGTTAGCCCCCTAGAAACTCTGATGCCCCACAACTAAATAGAGACACTCCCTTAGAGACTGCCTTACACTGCGTTTAAAACCAAAATTTGGATAGAAACTGTTTCTCAGGCGGCTAGTCCTGGTCTTTATAACCCTGTACCTTCTTCCGGAAGGCAGAAGCTGAAAGAGATCATTTCCGGGGTGCGCACTTTCCTGCACCATCTCTGCCGCTTTCTTATGGCACCTGGAGGCATAGATTTGACCCAAGGTGGGAAGAAGAGTGCCCCCGATTATTCTCCCCGCAGTCATCACCGTAGTTCATTCCTGAGCCGCTTTTCCACAGTTGTAGCCCTGCTCAAGGCATCTTGCAACACGAGAAGTTCACGCAATTACAAAAATGTCACAAAAGTATAGTTGTAAGCAGCAAATAAAGACACCTGAAGGCACACGGAACAGAATTAAGCAATCCCCAGGAAAGATCTAAAAATATAAGACACGGGAAATTAATAACAGTAACAGTGAAACAGTCATAACCACAATTAAATCATGACCCAGGCTAAACCCCTGCAGATCCTGAGAAGCAGGTCTTGAAGGACTCGCAGCCAAGGTGGTCTCTGGGGCTAGTTTGCTGGTATTCCCCCCAGGAGGGAGCCTGAGTTGAGGTGCCCCCACTCACCCGGGTCCTCTGTGTCTTCCTCCCGGCGCCTCTGGAGCAGTTCTACAGCGCGTCTGGGATGCCGACCAAGCACCTATCGGACAGTGTCTGTGCCGTCTGCGGCCAGCAGATCTTTGTGGACGTCAATGAAGAAGGGATCATCGAGAACACGTACAGACTGTCCTGCAATCACGTGTATCCTTTGGCGGGGGTGCTCTCTGTAATTCCTGCATCGCAGGGGGGTGGGCCAGGTGGTTCTTGGGGGGCTCCTTCCAACCCTACAGTTCTGTCATTCCATGGCCTCTGAATGCAGTGGGCTGTCCGTCGTCGGAGGTTTCTATGTGGAGGTTGGCTGGCCATCTCTCAGGGATGGTCTAGTTGAGATTCCTGCATTGCGGGGGTTGGGGGTTGGGCTGGATGACCTTTGGGGGGTCCCTTTCCAACTCTACAGTTCTACAATTCTGAGTGCTGACGTTCTCATTCTTCAGGGGGCCAACCCCGGTTTCCCTTCTCTCGGAAGCCGTGGCTTTGCAGGGGTGCCGTCATCATCGCTGTGTGCGTTCGCCCACACAGCAACCAGGGGAAGCGTTGAGTCGCTGACTAAATTCATGACTTGCTTTTCAGCAGAACGGAGGTTCCCTGGGCCCAGTTTCTGTGACGCTGCCTCCCTGTGGCTGGGAGGTGGTCTGTGGCTTCCTGCATGTGCGCCAGGGCGGCGGGGAAGCAAGACTCCTTGCGGCTTGCGCTGAAATGTCATGACTTGTGGCCGCTGGTTTCAGCCAGAAACATTTTGTACCTCCGCACTCTTTGGTAGAGAGGTTTGAGCGGAAAGCGAGCAAAGAGTGAGGAAGAAGATTCTTCGGCCACGATTCCTGCATTGTAGGGGGTTGGACTAGATGACTTCTGGGGGTCCCTTCCGATTCCGTGTTGCTTGGTAGAGGGATCAAAAGGGGGAAAGGGCACTTCATAAAACCGCCATGGGCTGGGCCTGCTGTGCTTCATGGCCTTTGAGCCTTCCCCAGCATGGCCACCCCCTGGCCGTTTCAGACTACCAACTCCCAGCAGCCCCAGGCAGCACAGTTGTCAGAGCACGAGATTCTTAATCCCAGGGTTGCGGGTTCGAGCCCTGCCTTGGGTGAAAGAGTCCTGCATTCCAGGGGGTGGGCTAGAGGACCTTCGGGGTTCCCTTCCGACTCCACAGCTCTGTGATTCTAGGAGTCCTGAGCGCAACCTTTGAGCTTTGTGACGGAGTCCTGGTTAGTGATGCAGCAGAGCCCTCGAGGCTCCCTTGTGTGTGGTTGGAGAAAAGGGAACCAGGAGTGACACACGAAGGCAGAGGCGTGGAACTGGCAAGCGTCTGTCACAAGCGCTGGGGGCTCCTCGTGTGTTTGTTTTTCTGCCCTGTTACTATGACAGTTCGGTGTCCAGTCATGGCCGGAATCTATGTACATGTGTACGTATCCCCACATGACTTCCGTTTCAAAGGCAGGAGGGCGCCCAGCCAGCCAATGGCTGCCTTGGGCTTGGATTCAATTTGATTTATTGTGTTGCTATTCCGCTTTCCATTTGAATGTATCCGCGTACAGGCAATAAATCACAAAGACGTAATACACCATCACAAGTGTGGTCACACCTTATAATATTATGGATATGGAACCATTCTTCTTCTTCTTTGGTGATTCCTTGTAGCCGAGTAAGATTGTCTTCCATAAACACGGTTTTCACAATGAGTCCGTAAGTGACTGTGGAGGCCAATTCTTGACCCTTGTAGCCGAGTAAGATTGTCTGATTCCTTGTAGCCGAGTAAGATTGTCTTCCATAAACACGGTTTTCACAATGAGTCCGTAAGTGACTGTGGAGGCCGATTCTGGATCCACACGTCCTTCTGCAGTGGGGACATTGGTTTCCGGGCGAGAGTTGATCCCGGTGAGGGTTTGCCAAGCGTGCCTTCCTCTTGGCACTTTTCTCCCTTGCGTCCTGAGTTTGAGTGTCTTCAAAGCCCACGACACCTTCTTTAAAGGCTATTCTCCAATTGGTGCCCTCTGCCTAACCACAGGAGCTGTGCCAGGTCCTTTGGAACCATAGAATTGGACTCGGAAGGGCTCCAGAAAGTCATCTAGTCCAACCCCCTGCAATGCAGGAATCTCAGTGAACAAGAAGTCCAGCTGCAGCCAGGGCCAAGTCGAGGCAACAGGTGCTTCTGGTGGAATTTTTTTTTGGGGGGTGGCTCTCTCTGTCCCTCCTGTCCCCCATTTCACAGGGTGAAACGTGAACCCCACACCCCTATATGCAGCCAGCAGCAGACCAACATGCCGTTGCCTTTTCTGCGCTTGGCTCCCTCGGCCAGATCTCTCTGCTGCCTCCCGGAGTCCGCGGGCGCATGGATGTGCCTGGTTTTTTCTCTCTCCTCCCCCCGCTGCCCTTAACTTGCTGCCCCTCCCAGCTTCCACGAGTTCTGCATCCGCGGCTGGTGCATCGTTGGGAAGAAGCAGACCTGCCCCTACTGCAAAGAGAAGGTGGATCTGAAGAGGATGTTCAGCAACCCGTATCCTTCAAGGAAGGGGGTCTGCGGGAGAGGGGAGGAAGGGGGACTCGGGAACCTCAGAAGCGTCTGTAGCCAGAACAGGCACACCGAGCAGCTTCTTTGAAGAAGAAGAAGAGTTTGGATTTGATATCCCGCTTTATCACTACCCAAAGGAGTCTCAAAGCGGCTAACACTCTCCGTTCCCTTCCTCCCCCCACAACAAACACTCTGTGGGGTGAGTGGGGCTGAGAGACTTCAGAGAAGTGTGACTAGCCCAAGGTCACCCAGCAGCTGCATGTAGAGGAGAGGAGACACGAACCCGGTTCACCAGATTACGAGTCTACTGCTCTTAACCACTACACCACACTGGCTTTGACTGAAAGGCAGCCTGTGTCTGGGTGCAGGCTGGAGAGGAGGAGCTTTTTCTGCCCAGTCCCTCAGAGGTTGCAGCCATGGCAGTACAGTGGTACCTTGGTTCTCAAACTTAGTCCGTTCCAAAACCAAGGCGCTTTTTCCCATAGAAAGTAATGCAAAATGGATTAATCCTTTCCAGACTTTTAAAAACATCCCCTAAATCAGCAATTGAACATGGATTTTACTATCCAACGAGACCATCGATCCATAAAATGACAGCAATAAACAATGTACTGCAGTCACACAATCAATAATCAATCAGTAGCTGAACTGGGTTCCACGCAGTCACAAAAACCAAACAAAGAAGACGCAAAAACAGAAACGCAAAATAAATAGCGAAAACAGACAGAGCTCAGCATAACACTCAAATCAGGAGCGTAACACTCAAAACGGAGCACGTTCGGCTTCCGAAAATAAGTTTGCAAACCGGAACATACTTCCAGGTTTGCAGTGTTTGGGTTCCAAGTTGTTTGAGTACCAAGGCGTTTGAGAACCAAGGTCCCGTGAAATGATACATGGCCTGGCAAAGGGACAGGCAGAGGAAAGTTTCCTTTCCTCTGTCACCACCCTGGATCTCGTGGGCATCCAACAAAGAGAAAAAGAAAGGACACACGGTTAATCTGTGGAACTCCCTCTCACAAGAGTCAGGGATGACCCCCCCCCCAACCCAGGTGGCTTTAAAGGAGCACTGGGCAAATTGATGGAGGAGAGGAAGGGATCTAGCCCTGGGCTTAACGTCAGAAGAGCCTGCTGGATGAGGCCAATGGCTGATCTGGTCCCAGCATCCTCTTCTCCCCTTGGCCAGCCTGTGGGAAACCAGCATGCAGGAGCCGACCACAAGAGCCCTCCCCTCTCCTCTCCTGTAGTTTCCAGCAACTGGCGTTCAGAAGCACAGAGGCAGGGCAGAGCCATCGACAGCCCTCTCCTCCATGAATTTGTCCCATCCTCTGGGTTGGCGGCCACCACTGCTTCCTGTGGCAGAGAGTTCCACAGTTTTAACTATGTTCTGCTTGAAGAACCTGCGAAGCCTCGGACCCGCAGAGGTCTAAACCTCATTATTCCTTGTTAATTTGGTTTTGGTACCTCGAGTTTCCTCTTAACTCTTTCCACCCCAGCTGGGAACGGCCGCACGTCATGTACGGGCAGCTCCTCGACTGGCTCCGCTACCTGGTGGCCTGGCAGCCGGTCATCATCGGACTGGTCCAAGGGATCAACTACATCCTGGGCTTGGAGTAACCCCGCTCCTCTCCCCCCCTCCCCCGCTGGCTCCCTCCTCCCACCTCCGCCCGGGTCGCGCCTGGAGGAGCCGCACCCACCGAGCTGCGTGGCGGATGGCGGCGCTGAGGACACCCAAAGGAGGAGATGCGTTTTGAATCACTGACCTCTCAGGATCGCGGCCTCTTGCTCAGCAGCTGCTGCGACAGCTGGAGTTTTTTTTGGGGGGGAGGACATTGCACAAAAGGGGGGTGTCGCCGCCGCTTGGGTTGGGAGGGAGAGGAATCTTTTTTTTAAGGAAAAAAAGAGAAAAGAAAAGAATTATTTTAATGAGCATATTTAAAACCTTTTTATTGCTGATGCGAAAGGAAACGGAACCTTTTGGGGAGGCCCTCCCCTGCCCTCCCAACTCGCTCGTCCTTCGTTACGGTTGCCGTAGAGCAAATGAAATAAGCAGAGAGTATCTGTGCAACAGCAGCAGCAGTGTCAACCCCAGGCCTTCTGCCCTTGCTGGGGATCAGGATTCGCACTGGGGGCCCCTCCTAGCCAGCGCAGCAGTTCTGAGAAGCAAGACTCGGCTGCGGGATGCAGCTGGGCTGCCCAGATGAGGCCTGGGAGGGCGATGTCTCTGCCTACAGAAGAGGGGCTGGCAAAGTGAGACCAGCTGCCCAGGAACGGCCTGGGCGGGGGGGGGGGAGGGAAGGGGTAGCCGCAATAATGTGCATTTTGTTTGGAGGGAGAGGACCCTCTTTGAGTGTTCCAGCTCGGAGCAGCCTTTTCCCAACTTCACATATCTTGCCTTGCTGGAAGTAGTAAACACCCCCTTGGCTTGCCTTAGGTTTATAAACCTGGGCTGGTTCAGAAAAATCTCCTCTCTCTCTCTCTTTCTCTCTCTGTATTTTTGCACTATTTTTTTCTTACAACATCCCTGTTGGTAGTCGGGCATTCTTTTTTTTTTTTTGTACAGTTAGTTCCTTTTGTACGAGATGCATGTCTCGCTTGCCTCTGTCGGAAGAGGCAAGGCCCGCCAGCTCTCGACAAACAGGAGCTGCGAATCGGGGCCTGCCTTGCCGACTCTTCCCTGCACCCCAAATAGGACAAGCTGGCTGCCTTGGACCCCCCCAGGACGATTTCTGTCTGCGACCTCTGTTCTTTCCCTGTTTGGACATAACTGCAGGAACGCATGTGGGCGTTTCTTCCGAAAGCACGTTGATGACGGAACTACAGAGAAGAGGAACCTCTTGGCAGAGGGAAGCCCTTTCCGAACTCCCACTCCTTGCCCAAGAAGCCCCACAGAAAGGGTGGGCCTGTGTGTGCAATAGGGTGCTGCTCAGCAGGGAAGTGGCAAGCAAGGGTGCGCCAACCCTGAGCCAGTGAGAGAGCCTGTGTCTGTCCTGCCACTTGGGTGCTGCCCACACCTCTGGCCACTTTTGGGTGACCAGAACCGGCTTCTCCAGGATATCGGGAGCACCGTGATGGAAAACAGGCCAGGCTGGACCCTCCTGGGTCGAGATGGGCAATCGCCCCTGGCCTCCAAGCCTTCCTTGTGCAGCCGGGCGTCACCCCATGTAGCCAAAGCTCCCAGGGGAGAGTGGTGGCACCATCCGTCCAATTTCAGTGCAGTTGGGGCGAGACCTTCTTCAGACGTAGGAAGTCCGCAGGAAATGGCGCCAGCCTTGGAATCGCTCAGCCACCCTTTGCTCTTGGGACTCTCCTGATGTTTTGGACCACAAATCCCATCAGCCCTGGGATTTGCAAGGCCCCGGGATAGGGAAGGCTGTGGGCAGCGCCTCTTGCGGCCTGGCCAGTTGGGTATATTGTGGATGGGTGAGAGAGAGAGCGGTCTCTCGAGCCCTGCATTTTGCCCCCTGCCCTGCGGCAACTGCTGAATTGCTCTCCGCAGCTGCGGCTGAGGGTTGCCTCCATCTCTGGCTAGTTCCCTGGACTTTTGATCAAAAGTAGGGTCTTCATGTGAACATACTGTTATGCACTGTGTTGATGCTGGGAGTCCAAAGGAAGGTGCGTGTGTGAAAGAGGGTGAAAAAACCCAGTGCGTTGGGAGGAATCCTTCTTGGGGCGAGAGGTAGACCCTCTTCCAGCACATAAAATTCTTCTGCAGCTGGCTTCTTGTGCACTTGGCAAGGATTCCAGGAAGGGTTGTTCCGAAAGGTGTCTCCAAGGGGTGAAAAAAAACCCCTCCTCAGCAACTGGAGTTCCTTCTCCCCACCCGCCCCACTTTTCCTGGGGGCACCTTCCTGGTTCTGTGCTAAGCTTCAAGTGGGCCATCGGACGGGGGAAGTTCCGAGGGTGGCAGATAACGTTCTGCATGTTGCAAGAATTTCCTCGCCCCCAATGCATGCCGGTATTTGGGGGTTCTGTTGGGCGGCCAGTGGGGCAGAGGGTCAAAATGTGTTGCTGGACCCCTTGTGGGGTGACCTCGCTATCCAAAAAGGGATGGTGCAATTTGGGGAGAGTCAAGCAATGTAAGGATGCCACACCCCCACACCCAAAAAAATAAGCATATTTAGTTCTGCACACTGAGAAGGTCTGGTTTGACTGTTTGTGTCTGCACTGTGTAATCCACAAACCAGACACTTGCAATCTGATACCTCTTCTGCAAAAAGATCTTTTGAAAGGCGTAGTGTGGCTTAATTCTTTTTCCTCCCCTAAACGAATATGTAATAAATTCTGCCGAACTGCGTGCTCCTCCTCGTATTTCCAAGAAGTTCCTTGTTTGGCTGGGAGGGCCCTGCGTTTCAGACGAGGTTTGAAAGGCATTTTGAAGGAAAGGAATCTTGGTGGGCGAAGGAGGGAACCTTTGCCCCCCCCCTGCCCACTACTACAAGGGAAGCGTGAGGCCTCCCCCCCCCATCCCTTTTCTACTCAACTGGCACCCTGGCAAAGTCCCCATCAACAGACTTCTGGCCAGCTTCTCCAAGAAAATAAAACTCATTGGACGAGGTCCTTGCAGTCTCCAGGGAGGAACTTTGCAGAAGTGGGGTGGCATTTTGAAGAGATAGCTAAACGTGATAGGGGCACACTATGCATTGAAAGCAGGATCGCACCATTTCAAGCAACTCCAGTCACCAGGAAGCTTGGGAATTGTAGCTCTGCAAAGGGGACAGGGCCTCCGAACAAGATTCGGCACCCTTAGCAAACAACAGTTCCCGGGGTTCTTTGGGAGAAACCCTGGCTTCTTGAAATTGGTGTGACACTGCTTTCAGTGCACAGTGCGGGTGTCCCCTGACTGTCGAGAGGGAATTGAACGGAGCATCTTACAGCTGAACATCAGGGGGGAGGCCATGGCTGGATGGAGCTGTGAACGGGAGCCCTGTGCTGCAACATTTTATTGCAGGTCCTACCTGTCCTTTTCAAAAGCAAAGCTTTATTTGTGCTCCCCACCGCAAATGAAGCGGTCCCTCTGCACTTGAGCAGTTTATGGTTGTTTCAACTCCCATCCCAGTGGTGTCTGGGCCATCTAAGAATGATTTGCCTGAACTGTGTGCTGGAGCAGTTTGGGTCGGGGGAGAGGCGGGTGGACAGGTTCCTGTTTCTTTTCTCAAATGGTACTCTCTTCATGAAAACACGTCAGGGTTCCTTGAAAGGAAAATAAAGCAAAATAATTCTGATGACTTGCTGTGACTCAGACTTTTGACATTCATTTACACTGTGCTGACTTTGCAGGGGGAAAAACATGTCCATTTTGACTCAGTTAACAGAGCAGCACGCTGGGCTGTAGTAAATTTCCGTCATCATTGGAACGTGGTGTTTATTAACATATCTCAGAAGCAGAAATAAAACGGCAGGGTCCCTGCCTTCACAGAGCATGTCGTTCAGTCGTGTCCAACTCTTCGTGACCCCGTGGACCAGAGCAAGCCAGACACCCCTATCCTCCACTGCCTCCCGCAGTTTGGCCAAACTCATGCCAGTCGCTTCAAGAGCAATGTCCAACCATCTCATCCTCTGTCGTCCCCTTCTCCCTGTGCCCTCCATCTTTCCCAACATCAGGGTCTTTTCCAGGGAGCCTTCTCTTCTCATGAGGTGGCCAAAGTACTGGAGCCTCAACTTCAGGATCTGCCCTTCCAGTGAGCACTTTGTGACTCCATGGACCAGAGCCCGCCAGGCACGCCTATCTTTCACTGCCTCACAGAGCATAACAAAATCGAAAATTCTTTCTAGTAGCACCTTAGAGACCAACTGAGTTTGTTCCTGGTATGAGCTTTCGTGTGCATGCACACTTCTTCAGATACACTGAAACAGAAGTCACCAGATCCTTAAATATAGTGGGGGAGTGGGGAGGGGTATTACTCAGAAGGGTGGTGGGAATGGGTGATAGGCTGATAAGTGTGGAAAACCAGTTGACGACTCTAAACGGCTGCAATTAGTCTTGCAGGGAAAGGCAAGGGGTGAGATGGCTAAAGATGGCTTTGTTATGTATAATGAGATAAGAATCCAATGTCTTTGTTCAAACCAGGTTTCTCCATGGTTTTAAGTTTGGTGATTAGTTGCAATTCAGCCACTTCTCTTTCACAGAGCATAAAGGAGTCTAAATTTTGATTGCAAGGAAGAAGAAGAGAAGCAGGGGTGGTTTTGACCCTATCCTCCTGCTATAGAAAAAATTGGGGGTTGGCTTCTGCTGCCCAACTCCCCAAGGGGATTCTGCGCCCCCTAAGTCCATGATCAATCAGAGAAGAATGGATCCCATGGAAAGCAAGGCAGATATTTTGTTTTTTTTTGTTCCAATAGAGTCCCACCCACTCAACCCCACCTTGCAAGGAGCTAAGAGATGCCAAGAACAAAGTTTGCAGGAACCTTTGAAGACTTTTGACATTGCCCAACCATTTAGGCAAAGACTACCCTAAAAAGCATCATACGTACATCACAGGAAAAGGTGGTCTGTATGGCTTCTCTCCTCTCTGCCAAGATACCTGACAATGTTTTAATTACCTGGGCAGCCTGGCCATTCTTTGAGATGGTAAATACTTTAGTTCTTGAACCCAGGTCACAAGCCCATCCTAGTCATACACCAAATATGCCCTTAAGACATAGCTGTCAAGTCTCCCTTTTTGGCGGGAAACTCCCTTATTCCAAGCCGTTTCCCGCTGCCATCCCTTATTGTTGATATCCCTTAAATTTCCCTTATTTCCAGGAAGAGAGTTGGAGTCCAGGGACTCCTTGGGTCCCTGCCTGCCTGCCTGCCTACCTCACAGGACTGTTGTGGGGATTAAATGAGGACTAGGACCAGGGAGCTCCATGGAGAAAAAGGTGGAATATAAATACCTAATAACAGACAGACAGACAGATATATAAAGAAGATAAAATAGACGAATGTTTCTTGGCAACAGGTGCTCAGATTAAGCATTGCTGCCCCTAACTGGAGGCAGAGCAGAGCCAACCTGGCCAGAAGCCATCAGTGGTCCTCTCCTCCTGCATGAATTTGCCTAATCCTTTTCTAAAGCCATCCAAGTTGGTGGCCATCGCTGCTCCCTGTGGCAGGGAGTTCCAGAGGTTAACCGTGTGCTGCGTGAATAAGTTCTTTCTTTTCTCTGCCCTGATTTCTCTTTCCTGGGAGCTCTTTCCTGGTGTAAATTAATTTGTAGCCTGGGGGGGGGGGATTACCGCGGCGTGGACTGTCCCTGAGAACCGTAGACTGTCCCCGGGACAGGTGAGGGTGCTGATCCCTTATTTTCAAATCCGAAACTTGACAGCTATGCCTTAAGACAGGACTTGAAGGATTTGTAAAAGGGGCAGGTTTGGTCTGATGTTCACGCACCCCGAGTTCCCAGGGCAAGCGAAATTAGGACAGGATACAAGTCTCACGCACACTCACACTGTAATTATTCATGGTGATTTTTGTGGTGTGATCGACTGAAGCACAAGCACTAGGACGTGTAATGGAAACTGCTTGTGGGCTCCTCAGGATCATGCCCCCTTGCTGACCAAAATTGCAGCAACTCCCTATTTGAAGGCCAAAGTTCGACAGTGGAATAATCTTGCCCTTTTTGACTCAAATCTGTCATGAGTTCAAGTCACTGAGCATGTCTGACAGTCAAGCACCAGTCTCTGAATCAAAGTGGGTAACCGCCTCTTGTTCCTGTTCCTGTTTTTATTGTTTTTATTTTTATTATTTTAGGCAGTGCTTATTTCTGGAGTTGTGGGACTCAACTCAGAGCTTCCTAGCACTTTGGAGAAATGGGAAGAGAGATTTTCATTATCAGTATTGCAATTACTGGGAATCTGGATTAACTCATCATGACTGTGCTTTGCGGGCAAACTGGTGACCGCTTGCTTCCCAGTTCCTGTAACTGGTATGCCTTCTTTTAAGGCTCACCGATGCAGATCAAGACTGAGGGCACCTGGGTGCAAATTCCGCTCTCAGCCATGGGACTCACTGGGCCGCCTTGGGACAGCTCCTGTCCCTTGGCCTGGCCTACCTCACAGGGCCATTGTGAGGGTAAAGCTGCTGGTGATAGGAAGAACCACCCACGTCACCCTGAATTCCTTGCAAGAAGGGCCAGGCAAAAGTGTTTAAAAAGTCGCTCAACCACCTGTCTTGTTCACCAATGGAGGTGGAGACTTCCCCTTTGGGTGTGAAGTCAAACCATTGGGAGTTACAGTTACAGGTGGGTAGCCGTGTTGGTCTGCCATAGTCGAAACAAAATAGGAAACAAAATAGGAAATTCTTTCCAGTAGCACCTTAGAGACCAACTGAGTTTGTTCTTGGTATGAGCTTTCGTGTGCATGCAAGAAGTGGTATCTGAAGAAGTGTGCATGCACACGAAAGCTCATACCAAGAACAAACTCAGTTGGTCTCTAAGGTGCTACTGGAAAGAATTTCCTATTTTGTTTCCCATTGGGAGTTGCAGTGCCTGTGTGACTGTAGAGACTGTAACGGAAAATCCCAGGTGTGGAACTGCCCAGCCACCTGGCCCTTAGGGATAGGCCCACTGGTTTCTGCGGAGTTAAATAAAAGAAGTCCAGCCACTGGAGCAAGGACAAGACAGGGTTTATTATTGCGCAATAGGTTACAGTCAAACTGCACCCCGAGAGCAGCGTTACAAGAACTTTTAAAAACTCCTATCATATCCCAGAATACAGTTTGGAAACATCATTACTACATCATCACTACATCATGAAAGGGAAGGGTTATACATGATTGACATATAGGAAAAAACAGGAAAAACAAGATTAGCATATGGGGGAAGCAGAGCAATATCAGGGAGATAGCCCTGAGCCAATGTGAATGGGTGCTAAGTATTGGCAAGGATACCTTGATATCTGGGAGAGAACAATGGGATTCCAGCTGAGGGATATTAGCCCAGTGGCTTCCTGAAGCACCCAGAGATTACCTGCTGAGGCATTTCCCTGTGTAGTGGTCTCTCGCCTACTGGATCACGGCAGAGAGATGGGTCCCCTTAAGGGCATCACTCCATACCCCAATGAGTTTGCTCGGGAGCAGACTTTGCTTAGGTGACCCCCCCCCCAATAATTTCCGTAACAAGACAGATGGGGAGAGACATTTTTGTTGCAGCCAGGGCAGAAGGAGGTGTCTGTTTGTACAGATGCAGATGCAGCAGATGTTTCATCTCTCTGCACTCCTCCCAGCAGCCGTGATGAGCCTATGCTGAGCTTCCTCGGAGTGTGCTGTCAAGGCTGCATCCATGTGCAAGCAACATCTCTCAGATAAGAATCTGCCACACTTTCGCCTGGGAACGTAGATTTGCAGACCCCCTGCCTCTCCTCGTATGGATGTACACACTCATAAGAATTTAAGGTCTCAAATGTATAAATTAAATGTTCGTAAATTTACAAGGCAAACACATACATACCGGTAAGTATATAAAACACGTGTCTGAAATAGTACAGAAGCCATTTTGATTCCCAGTGGCCTCAAATATTCCTCTGCAGTAGGGAGGAAAATGGGGAAAGCCTTCCCATTGTCTTTTTGCTCGCAAATCCTGTCTTAAGGGTGTGTTTGTGTATGAATAGGGTGAGCCTGTGACCTGGGATTCAGGAATAAAGTATTAACCATCACAAAAGAATGGCCGGTCTGCCCAGGTAATGCAATCAGTGACCATTATCAGGTATCATGGCAGACAGGATTTCTGCTGTTGACTGCCTCCTTCTGCGATGTATGTATGTTGTTTTTTGGGGGGGTTGGGTCTTGGGCTACAGGGTGGGCCATTTCAAAAGTCTATATAAGGGCTTGCTCACCCTTGTTCTGGGTTCTCTCCTCCCTCCTGCGTGTGGCGAGTGGGGACCCTGTTGCAACAGTTTAATAAAGATCAGGCTCACTAGCCGCTTTGCTTCTCAATATTCTCTGGTTGGCTTCTGATATCATAGAATCCTAGAATCCTAGAGTTGGAAGAGACCCCAAGGGCCATCCAGTCCAACCCCCTGCCAAGCAGGAAACACCATCAAAGCATTCCTGACAGATAGCTGTCAAGCCTCCGCTTCAAGACCTCCAAAGAAGGAGACTCCACCACACTCCTTGGCAGCAAATCCCACTGTCCAACAGCTCTCACTGTCAGGAAGTTCTTCCTAATGTTTAGGTGGAATCTTCTTTCTTGTAGTTTGAATCCATTGCCCCTTGTCCGCTTCTCTGGAGCAGCAGAAAACAACCTTTCTCCCTCCTCTAGATGACATCCTTTGATATATTTGAACATGGCTATCCTATCCCCCCTTAACCTTCTCTTCTCCAGGCAAGGAACCTGCTTAAGGACTCTGGACGGGCTATTGGGTACCCCATAAGGGAAAAGGAGCAGTTTTCCCTTATAATGACACCATCGTCAGTTGAGCTGAAGGCACAGGAGAACAACAGGGAGAACAATGTGCCAAAGAGCATTGGGGCGAGAACACAGCCCTGTTTCACTCGACTTTTCCAAGGGAAGGCATCCGAAGATACTGGATGGCATGATAATCTTGTGAAGCTTAGGGGGGGGCACCCTATCTTGTTGAGCAGCGTGAAAAGTCCCTTTCAGCTGATGAGGTCCAAGGCCTTTGTTGTGGGATGTGATGCATAAGTAGCAGTCAAGTACAACATTCCTTGTTTTCCTAGAGCGGACATGTTTGGTGCAGCCAGTCGAAAACTTCCTGTTTCCTCCTGGCTGGGGCATACTTCATTTGCATGTGACTAGAGGTGGGCGTGACCTAACCTGTCCAGGTAACAAAAGGACAAGTCACGAAGCACTGTCTCTCTCTCTCTCTCTCTCTCTCTTTGACTTCCTCCATCGTTGGAGCAGTTTTTTTTTATCTAGAAATGCTGTGTTGGCTTTCATCCAACAGAGGACACTGGAATTATCCACATGTAACTTAAGTCTGCCTTCAGGGATTCAACTGTGAACTGATGGTGTGAGTAAACTTCTTTTATATACTTTAATAAACAAGATTGTGGACCGTTTATTCTTTTAAGAGGGATATAAGGGGACTTACCAGGAACCTAATAGTGAGAGGCTCACACAAGCCTGCAACCAGCTATCTGCTGTGCGTTTAAAAGGGGAATGTGGAACTCTGCTAAGGTAAGTAAAGGAACTTGCTAGCGCAAGTCAGGAATAATAATAATAATAATAATAATGATTTTATTATTTGTACCCTGCCCATCTGGCCGGGTCCCCCCAGCCACTCTGGGCGGCTTCCAACAAATATTAAAATACATTAAAAGGAAGGATATTAATAAACAATATATCCTCTCCTGCCTCCCTGAACATTCCCACATTTGTCAGGTCTACGAAGGTGAGGTAGAAGGGGCATCCCTGCTCTTGTTATGCCATACTAAAATGTCAAGTTCCCACAAATGTGGAAGGGATCTTAGGTGGAGCTTGTAACCCAGCCAGTTCTGCTGGTGAGGCATTTATAGGCTGAGGTGAACTTGCAGGTATTATGTATTCCTGAAGATATTGAGGGCCACATGGAGGCTTCTCGGGGCCAAAAATAGGGCCTTGAGTCCTGTTCAGAAGAAACAAACTGCAGAACCAATTGTGTCACTTTAGAACAGGCCGTCATTTAGAACAGCAGCTTAAGTTTCCATATCCTTTGCCACTGGTCCCATCACCTCCTGGCAAATAGAAGGGGAAGAAATGGAGGCAGTGAGAGATTTCACTTTCTTGGGCTCCATGGTCACTGCAGATGGTGACAGCAGTCACGAAATTAGAAGACGCCTGCTTCTTGGGAGGAAAGCAATGACAAACCTAGACAGCATCTTAAAAAGCAGAGGCATCACCTTGCCGACAAAGGTCCGTATAGTTAAAGCTATGGTTTTCCCAGTAGTGATGTATGGAAGTGAGAGCTGGACCATAAAGAAGGCTGATCGCCGAAGAATGGATGCTTTTGAATTATGGTGCTGGAGGAGACTCTTGAGAGTCCCATGGACTGCAAGAAGATCAAACCTATCCATTCTCAAGGAAATCGGCCCTGAGTGCTCACTAGAAGGACAGATCCTGAAGTTGAGGCTCCAGTACTTTGGCCACCTCGTGAGAAGAGAAGACTCCCTAGAAAAGACCCTGATGTTGGGAAAGATGGAGGGCACAAGGAGAAGGGGACGATAGAGGACGAGATGGTTGGACAGTGTTCTCGAAGCTACTAACATGAGTTTGGCCAAACTGCGGGAGGCAGTGAAGGATAGGCGTGCCTGGCGTGCTCTGGTCCATGGGGTCACAAAGAGTCGGACACGACTGAACGACTGAACAACAACAACATCCTTTGCAGTCACCTCACCTAGTGCTAAAAGTTGCAAAGGGCCACTTCAGTGAGGCTATTGCTGCAGCTAACAGTCAACCTCAGAAAACTCAGACCCTGCATAATTTCAAATTTTGCATGGTTGACCTAGACAAAGCATGCAAACGGGTCCTTTAGAAAAAACCCTTACCGGATTTCCATATACATTGCTGTGCAAATCACACGGCTGGTTTGAAGGCCAAAGTTCAACCGTGGAATAATTTTGCCCTTTTTGACTCAAATCTGTCATGAGTTCAAGTCACTGAGCATGTCTGACGGTCAAGAGCCGGTCTCTGAATCAAAGTGGGAAGCTGCCTCTTGTTCCTGTTCCTGTTTTTTAATTTAATTTTAGGCATAAGTGGCTATAGTGGTGAAGGGCTGAAGTGGTGGCCTCATTTACACATCAAACTTTCTTCCATTAAAAGCAAACGTAATTTTCCAGGTGTATTTGTCAAGGCACCTGCTAGCAAGGATGGAGAACGTTAATCTTGCCTTGGTTAGGTTTCAAGCCAGAGCTGCGGGGGGGGGGGGAATGAAATAGATTCAATTTCTATCAGAAAATCCCTGATTTTTGTGGATGTAGATATTTACCTGACCATAACTCGTCAGAACCATAATTCCCTCAGAAGGTAAAGATCAAATCAAAATAACTCCTGATATTTTTTTGTGGTTGGTAACTCATTTCGTGATGCTCCAAATCAGAAAATTTTATTGGACATCAAATTCGTGGAACGGCATCTAAAACATTGCCTTACAAGAAAATTTCACATGGCACATGGGATTTTTATCTCGAAAAAACAAACTGGACTCTTTTGTGGCAGTTTGATGGGACTTCGTTCATCTACCAATCATGAGGACCTAAATCAGTTCCTTTCACTGGGTTTTTTTTAAAATATAATTTTTATTTGTTTTCCATTTAACATTATACATTCACATCATCTTTATCCACTATACTGCCTTGGCTCTTAGAGCCTATCAACTTCCTTCCCTACCTCCTCATGGCTTTCAAAATTAACCTTTATATCATTGTGATTTATACATTTTCCAATTCTAATTACACTCATTGCAAAATATCTCAAGATTTTAAATAAAGATAGAAAGATGGGAAATTTCTCATTACAAGTCTTCAGACAACCCTGCCCGCGATGTTAATTGCTTACAATGATCTTTCAGATATCGTATGAATTTACTGCAGTCATTTTGGAATATTTGATCATGCAGGATTCGGATTTTTTCCTGCCAGCTTCAACAGTTCTGCAAAGTCTATCATCTTCAACTGCCACTCTTCTCTTCTGACTGGTTTTCAGAGAAACATGGACGTGATAAGACTTTCTTTCTGGACTTCTTTCTATTCAACGATATATGTATTTTCCAGATTAGTCAGTTGCCTTGGAGATAGGCACACACTCCTCTGCCAGCTATGTTTTCTGTCTTTGCCTTATTTTGTATTTGTTACATCTATCTATCTATCTATCTATCTATCTATCTATCTGTTGTAATACTGAAAACCTTAATCAAAAAATTATCACAGAAAAATCTTCCTAATGTTTAGTCAGGATCTCCTTTCTTGCCATGTCCATCAGTCCAGATCCTCCCAGTACGTTTCAGAGCACAATTCAAAGTGTTGGTGCTGACCTTGAAAGCCCTAAACGGCCTCGGCCCAGTAGACCTGAAGGAGCATCTCCACCCCCATCGTTCAGCCCAGACACTGAGGTCCCGCTCCGAGGGCCTTTTGGGGGTTCCCTCCCTGCAAGAAGCCAAGTTACAGGGAACCAGGTAGAGGGCCTTCTTGGTGGTGGCGCCTGCCCTGTGGAACGCCCTCCCACCAGATGTCAAGGAAAGAAACAACTACCAGAGTTTCAGAAGACATCTGAAGGCAGCCCTGTTTAGGGAAGCTTTTAATGTTTAATAGACTATTGTATTTTAATAGAATCATAGAATCCTAGAGTTGGAAGAGACCACAAGGGCCATCCAGTCCAACCCCCTGCCAAGCAGGAAACACCATCAAAGCATTCCTGACAGATGGCTGTCAAGCCTCCGCTTCAAGACCTCCAAAGAAGGAGACTCCACCACACTCCTTGGCAGCAAATTCCACTGTCCAACAGCTCTCACTGTCAGGAAGTTCTTGCTAATGTTTAGGTGGAATCTTCTTTCTTGTAGTTTGAATCCATTGCTCCATGTCCGCTTCTCTGGAGCAGCAGAAAACAACCTTTCTCCCTCCTCTATATCACATCCTTTGATATATTTGAACATGGCTATCATATCACCCCTTAACCTTCTCTTCTCCAGGCTAAACATACCCAGCTCCCTAAGCCGTTCCTCATAAGGCATCGTTTCCAGACCTTTGACCATTTTGGTTGCCCTCCTCTGGACACGTTCCAGCTTGTCCGTATCCTTCTTGAACTGTGGTGCCCAGAACTGGACACAGTATTCCAGGTGAGGTCTGACCAGAGCGGAATAAAGTGGTACAATTCCTTCCCTTGATCTAGACGCTATACTCCTATTGATGCAGCCCAGAATTGCATTGGCTTTTTTATTCTGTTTTTTATTCTGTTTTTAATATTCTGTTGGAAGCTGCCCAGAGTGGCTGGGGAAACCCAGCCAGATGGGCGGGGTATAAACAAATTATTATTATTATTATTATTATTATTATTATTATTATTATTATTACTTCTGGAGCAGGAGAAAACAAGCTTGCTCCTTCTTCCATGGGGCAGCCCTTGAGACATTTGAAAATGGCTCTCATATCCCTTCTGACGCTTCTCCAGGCTAAACGTAACACAATTCCTTCGACCGTCAGGCCATTTGTGAACAAGTTTAAAAGCCCAGGTCCCCGTCGTGGCCATCCATGAGGGTTGGGGGCTTCCCTTCCCGCCCCTCTCCATTGGGAAAAAAGGGCTCCACAGCTGGCTTCCATCATTAACTGATTCAAAGCAGGATGGCTGGGCTACGAAGACACTCTGGCTCCAGGCAAGGGAAGGGCCAGTGAACCTCTGAGCTCACCGTGACTGTTGGCGGCAGCTGAACTATGTTTCCCAGAAAGAGGCGGAGGAGGGGGAGGAAGGGAGGAAGGATCAGTGGGTGGGTGGGCAGATGGCTGGGCAGAGTGCTCCAACGGGCACAATTTGGGCAGAGACATTAAGTACCCAGCAATGCGGACATCATGTTAAGGATACAAAGGCAGGCGGTTGACTGCACATTCCCAGAGGTTAATTATTAAGGCGAGAAAAGAAATGAAACCCGTAGTATTGTACAACAGCTACTTCACACTTCTTCTTGTTTTTGGTTTGTTCAGTCGTGTCCGACTCTTCGTGTCCCCATGGACCAGAGCACGCCAGGCACGCCTATCCTTCACTGCCTCTCGCAGTTTGGCCAAACTCATGTTAGTAGCTTCGAGAACACTGTCCAACCATCTCATCCTCTGTCGTCCCCTTCTCCTTGTGCCCTCCATCTTTCCCAACATCAGGGTCTTTTCTAGGGAGCCTTCTCTTCTCATGAGGTGGCCAAAGTCTTGGAGCCTCAGCTTCAGGATCTGTCCTTCCAGTGAGCACTCAGGGCTGATTTCCTTCAGAATGGATCAGTTTGATCTTTTTGCAGTCCATGGGACACTCAAGAGTCTCCTCCAGCACCAGAATTCAAAAGCACTATTGCACTATATAGGTTAGGAAATTGTTGTGATTTTTCTTTTTTACCCGTTTTAGAATTTATCCTTTTCCTATGTTTTAAACTACTGGTTGTTGGCATCTGTCTGTCTTGGGAGACAACGAAGGAGTGCGCCTTCAGGGGGTCAAGTCAAATCGTTGGGGAGTTATAGCACCTGCTGTGGCTGTAGAAACCGAAAAGGGAGAGACATGTTTGGTTGCAGCTGGGGCAGACGAAGGCGTCCAGTTTCACTGATGCAGATGCACCCGGGCGTTTCTTCTCTCTGTGCTCCTCCCAGTGGTTATTCCTCCTCTGGTCACTGCTATGGATTCACACCATTTGAACGGCAATGCCCATCAACTTTTTTTTTGGGGGGGGGCTCAAATATTTTATATTTCAAGAAGGCTGATCGCCGAAGAATTGATGCTTTTGAATTCTGGTGCTGGAGGAGACTCTTGAGAGTCCCATGGACTGCAAGAAGATCAAACCTATCCATTCTCAAGGAAATCGGCCCTGAGTGCTCACTGGAAGGACAGATCCTGAAGTTGAGGCTCCAGTACTTTGGGCACCTCATGAGAAGGGAAGACTCCCTAGAAAAGACCCTGATGTTGGGAAAGATGGAGGGCACAAGGAGAAGGGGACGGCAGAGGATGAGATGGTTGGACAGTGTTCTCGAAGCGACTGGCATGAGTTTGGCCAAACTGCGGGAGGCAGTGGAGGATACGCGTGCCTGGCGTGCTCTGGTCCATGGGGTCACGAAGAGTCGGACACGACTGAACGACTGAACAACAACAACAAATATTTTATTGGGGGGCCAAAACCCCCTTGGCCCCTAGGAGTTGACTCCTATGGGTGGCAGGTGGGAACAGTCCCCCGGAGTCAGTGCAGGGAGCTCCAACTCCGGGTCAGTTGTGGGCTTAAGGGCTTCATTTTGGACAAAAGCACTTTCTGCAGTCCGGAGCTCAAGAACAAAACCAGAACTCCTGGCGAGGAATGCAGTGAGTGAGAAAGGGCTTATCTAAAGGGGGGGGGGAAGGGACGCGGGTGGCGCTGTGGTCTAAACCACTGAGCCTAGGGCTTGCTGGTCGGCGGTTCGAATCCCCATGACGAGGTAAACTCCCGTTGCTCGGTCCCTGCTCCTGCCAACCTAGCATTTCTTAAGCATGTCAAAGTGCAAGTAGATAAATAGGTACCGCTCCAGCGGGAAGGTAAACGGTGTTTCCGTGCGCTGCTCTGGTTCGCCAGAAGCGGCTTTGTCATGCTGGCCACATGACCCGGAAGCTGTCTGCAGACAAACGCTGGCTCCCTCGGCCTATAGAGCGAGATGAGCGCCGCAACCCCAGAGTCGGACACGACTGGACCTAATGGTCAGGGGTCCCTTTACCTTTACCTAAAGGGGGGGGAAGCCTTTGCACCAGAAGCTCAAATGGCACTAAACCTAGCTCAGCACAAAAGTTGAGAAAGAGCCAGCGGTCTTTCCCCACAGACATCACATTCATTCTGAGCTTGTTCAGGGTTTCCCATGACTTAGCAATGCCAGCGGAAATGTAAAGCAAAACCGAGAGGAGCAGAAATGGCGTTTCTCTGTCGCTTCCAGGAAAGGGGGAAGTCCAAGTTGGCTTTTGAAGGCTCAGCAACCCACAAAATGTTCCTGGAGCTCCTTGAAAGAACCAACGTCAGGTGTGTCTTATCCTTTTTGTACTCACTGGCGCACCATGGGGGCAGAGAGGCCGGAATGCAGACATGCTGCGCTGATCCCAAAAACACCCCAGGACACCTGCAACCCACCTGCGTTGCCATGCAAGGAAACCTCACCCCCCCAACTCTCTTTCAGCCTTCTTTTAGAATCCTAGAATCCTAGAGTTGGAAGAGACCCCAAGGGCCATCCAGTCCAACCCCCTGCCAAGCAGGAAACACCATCAAAGCATTCCTGACAGATGCCTGTCAAGCCTCCGCTTAAAGACCTCCAAAGAAGGAGACTCCACCACACTCCTTGGCAGCAAATTTCACTGCCGAACAGCTCTTACTGTCAGGAAGTTCTTCCTAATGTTTAGGTGGAATCTTCTTTCTTGTAGTTTGACTCCATTGCTCCGTGTCCGCTTCTCTGGAGCAGCAGAAAACAACCTTTCTCCCTCCTTTAGATGACATCCTTTTATATATTTGAACATGGCTATCATATCACCCCTTAACCTTCTCTTCTCCAGGCTAAACATACCCAGCTCCCTAAGCCGTTCCTCATAAGGCATCGTTTCCAGGCCTTGGACCATTTTGGTTGCCCTCCTCTGGACACGTTCCAGCTTGTCAGTATCCTTCTTGAACTGTGGTGCCCAGAACTGGACACAGTATTCCAGGTGAGGTCTGACCAGAGCGGAATACAGTGGTACTATTCCTTCATCTTTTATTGGTGGGTTATTTTGAAATTGAGACCTGCAGTTTTAATTGAATTTTAAATTTGTATTTTAATCTGTTATTTTAAATCGATCGTTTTTATGTTTTTTGTTGTGATTTTAATTGATGTTAGCCGCCCTGAGCCCGGTTCTCTGGCTGGGAAGGGCGGGGTATAAATAAAATTATAGTTTATGGTCTACCAAGACTCCTAGATCCTTTCCACATGTACTGCTCTCAAGCCAGGTGTCACCCATCCTGTATTTGTGCCTTTCCAATTTTTTTGCCCAAGTGTAGTACTTTACATTTCTCCCTGTTAAAATTCATCTTGTTTGCTTTGGCCCAGTTCTCCAATCTGTTAAGGTCATTTTGAAGTGTGATCCTGTCCTCTGGGGTATTAGCCACCCCTCCCAATTTGGTGTCATCTGCAAACTTGATCAGAGTTTGAGCAGAGACATTGAGAATCGGCAAGCCTTGGTGTTACATTTATATAGAAACAGACGAAACTCACAAAACAGTAGAAAACAAACTGGGCTTCAGAAAAGGGCAACTGAAATGGAATTTTAAAAAAATTCCTTCCAGTAGCACCTGGAAATGATGCTGGAAGGGTTTTCCTCCCCAGGTGGGCACTATTGCCATTCTAAGAGAACAAGGGAGGGAGGAATTCAGGGCGAGTTCTGGCACTTCTTTCTCTAGAAAAATGGCACTGGAATCCCGGGGACTCCCCTGGGAAGAAAGGTTGCAGCATTTGGGACTTTTTAGTTTAGAGAAGAGGTGGCATGATAGGAAGTTGGCGAATTATGCATGGAATGGAGAGAGAGGGTAGAGAAAAGCTTCTCTCTCTCTCTCTCTCTCTCTCTCTCTCTCGTAACACCAGAACTTGTGGACATCGCGAGAAGCCGAATGTTCAAAGATTCAGGGCAGAGGGAAGAAAGGACTTTTTCATGCAGCGCACAGTTGAACTATGGAACTCCCTGCCACAGGAGACAGGAGACAGGAGACCAGCTTGGATGGCCTTAAAGAAATTCACAGAGAAGAGTATTTAAGAGCTTTTAGTTAAACAGGTGTTGCTGATTTAATGGGCACCATGCTTAAACAATTGAAACTATGTGGTGAAGAATGTGGTGGTTTGTTTTGTTTTGGCTGCTGGGGGGTACGTGGGTGGGAGGCAGGGATTTCCTGTGAGTCAGGAAGCAGATGTATAAAGCGCTTCCTTCTCCCTCCGCCAAGACACCCCAATTGCGAAGAGGACGAAGAGGATGTCTTCAGCCACAGGTAGGGAGCCAGCCGCCTCCGGCAAGGCTTCTTGGCCACACTCTCTGCAGCCTCAGTGGCGCCATCTGCGCCCACGCGGACATGCCCCTTCAGTGGCATCGGAAAGAGGGAGGAAGCAGCTGCAGGTCCAAGGGGAACTGTCCCTCTTTCTTGAAGTGTAACTCTGTACACTTCAAACTAAGGCTGCACACTTTCAAAGCACAACTTCCCTAAAGAATCCTGGGAACTGTGGGTTGCAAGGGTGCTGGGAACTGTAGTTCTCTGAGGGAAACCAAGCCTTGTGAGGAACAGTTGAGGGAGCTGGGAATGCTGAGACTGGAATGGAGGAGACTGAGAGGAGACAGGAATAAAGGTAAAGGGACCCCTCACCGTTGGGTCCAGTCGCAGACGACTCTTGGGTTGCAGCGCTCATCTCACTTTACTGGCTGAGGGAGCCGGCGTCCAGCTTCCGGTTCATGTGGCCAGCATGACAAAGCTGCTTCTGGCGAACCAGAGCAGCGCACGGAAACGGCGTTTACCTTCCCGCCGGAGCGGTACCTATTTATCTACTTGCACTTTGACGTGCTTTCGAACTGCTAGGTGGGCAGGAGCAGGGACCGAACAACGGGAGCTCACCCCGTCGCGCGGGGATTCGAACCGCCGACCTTCTGATCGGCAAGCCCTAGGCTCTGTGGTTTAGACCACAGCACCACCCGTGTCCCTGAGAGGAGACAGGAGAGCCATCTTCAAATGCCTTCCACGTGGAAGATGGAGCAAGCTAGTTTTCTGCTGCTCCGGAGGGGAGGATCTGAACCAAGGGATCCAAATGGCAAGGAAGGAGATTACGACCAAGCAGCAGGAAGAAACTTCTGACAGGAAGAGATATTCAACAGTGGAATGGTCCCGCTTGGGAGGCGGTCTTGGGTCAGGGATTCTTGAGCTGTTCATTCCTGCAGACCCTCCAAGCGTCTTTATTTTCCAGGGACGCCCCTGATTTAGAGAAGCCTTCCCGGTTTCTGATTTGGTCCCGGAGTTTCCCACTTTTCCTTAGGATGTCCCTATTTTCATTGGAGGAATGTTGGAGGGTATGGAGTTATGTGATTCCCAAGCCGTCTGAAGGCTATCCTGTATAGGGAAGGGTTGTTTTTTGTTTTAAAAATGTTTTATTGTGTTTTTATATACGTTGGAGGCTGCCCAGTGTGTCTGGGGTAACCCAGTAAGATGTGCGGAGTATGAACAGTAAAACTATCATTCTCTATTTTCATCAGGGAAATGTTAGAGGGTATGTTCCTGCATTGCACGGGGGCTGGGCTAGATGACCTTTGGGGGTCCCTTACAATTTTGTTCTATTCTTTGGGGGCATTTGTGAATGACCATTTTCAACGTGGTGCAGTAGCGATAAAGATAACAATCTGTCCATTCGTGTTATGTCGGCATTTACTCATTTATTTATTCCTCGCACTTCCACCTTGCCTTTCTGCCGAGGTGCTATGCAAAGTTAAAATGCTAGAACACATCCATGGATGGATGGATGGAGGGAGGGAGGGTGTAAAGCTGGCCCAGTGGTGGCCTTGGGGACAGTGGACAGGAGATACCCTGGGGCTCCTCTTGGCCTGACTGCCTCCCTCTGAGGGAGAGGAAGGAATCCCTTGCTGGGAACTAAGCACTTGGTCACTTTTCAGTGTGGTGTGGTGGTTAAGAGCGGTAGACTCGTAGTCTGGTGAACCGGGTTCGCGTCTCCGCTCCTCCACATGCAGCTGCTGGGTGACCTTGGGCTAGTCACACTTCTCTGAAGTCTCTCAGCCCCACTCACCTCATTTAAGGATCTGGTGACTTCTGTTTCAGTGTATCTGAAGAAGTGTGCATGCACACGAAAGCTCATACCAAGAACAAACTCAGTTGGTCTCTAAGGTGCTACTGGAAAGAATTTTCTATTTTGTTGTGGGGAAGGAAGGGAAAGGAGAATGTTAATTGGTTTGAGACTCCCTAGGGTAGTGATAAAGCGGGGTAGCAAATCCAAACTCTTCTTCTTCTTCTTCTTCTTTTCACATTTTATTACGCCTTAGAACATGGGTAGGCAAACTAAAGCCCAGGGGGCCGGATGCGGCTCAATCGCCTTCTCAATCCGGCCCGCGGACCATCTGGGAATCAGTGTGTTTTTACATGGGTAGAATGTGTGCTTTTATTTAAAATGCATCTCTGGGTTATTTGTGGGGCATAGGAATTCGTTCATTCCCCCCCAAAAAAATATATAGTCTGGCCCCCCTGCTGAAAAGGTTTGCTGACCCCTGTCTTAGGACCTCTGGGGCTTAAGCTCTGCGCCTGCCCTATGTCCCCTTGAGACCTTCGTGGTTTAAGGAGGCTAATGGGCAAAGGAATGGAAAGAAGCAGATCTCTGCAGGCAGGCATTTCCGATGCCTCAAAGCAGCCCTGTTGCTGCTCGGCCCCACCCTGAGCTCCAGCCACTGCCATTCGGCAGTCGCTAACCGTGGCTAGACTGCTTCCTTTTTCTCTTAACCTGTTAAAGCCATCTAACATTAAGTTGTTTTAATCATTGTCTTACATTTGTTGTTAGCCGCCCTGAGTCCGGTTTTTGGATCAGGAAGGGCGGGGTAGAAATAAAAATTTATTATTATTATTATTATTATTATTATTATTATTATTATTAAGCCAGTGGCCATTGCAGCGTCCTGCAGCAGGAAGTTCCCAAGGTTCACAACGTGCGAAGGAGCGCTTTGCCCATTGTCAACTGGGGAGAGGTTCCCTTGACTGGTCCCGGAGCCCTGCAACCCAATGAGCTGGTGGAGACTCTTGCTGGCTCCACATGCTCTCTCTCTCTCTCTCTCTCGCTCTCTCCCCTTAAATGGCAATTTTTAGGCCATATTTTAATGCCCCAATTCTAATCTATATATTTTTAATGCTGCTGTATACGTACGTGTATGGTTTTTGTTGTGCAAATGTCAATGTATTGTTTTTGTATTATTGATTTAGTAAGTTGGTCTGTGACCGTAAAAATAAATTCATTCATTCATTCATTCATTCATTCATTCATTCTCTCTTTCTCCCCCCCCCCTCTTTCCAGGCCTCCGCCACCAGGCACGCTGCCTGCTCTTGGCCCTGATCTGCAGCGGCACCTCCTTCCAAGGTAAGGCAAAGTGGCCAGTGGGAGGAGATAACCCTCTAACAACACCTCCCCATTGGCCTTTAAAAAGTGAGTGATTAGCAGTCAGGGATCAGCTGCCCCCCAGTGTTCACTGCCAGGCCTTTCCAGACGGTCTCCATCACCTTTGGCAGCACCTCGGTCTGGAAACCCAGCCTTGTGAGGAACGGTTGAAGGAGTTGGGTAAGTTTAGCCTGGAGAATGACAGGCGACGTGATAGCCGTCTTCGAATATCTGAAGGGCTGTCGCAGGGCAGGTGGAGCGAGCCTGTTTTCCGTTGCTCCAGCTTGTCAGTATCCTTCTTGAACTGTGGTGCCCAGAACTGGACACAGTATTCCAGGTGAGGTCTGACCAGAGCGGAATACAGTGGTACTATTACCTCCCTTGATCTAGATGCTATACTCCTCTTGATGGAGCAGGTCAAGTCGTGGTTCTCCATCTGGTTCAGTCATCTCAGGGGGGTTCAGAGAGGTCATCTGCCTTCGCCAGCAGAAAAGGCTCACCACGGGGTCCCAGGGTGCCTCCTCTTCTCCTTCTTTCAATAGTTTTCTCTTTTTGGAGCCTTATTTGCCCCTACGGGTTCCCATTGTTGCGCCCGGTGAGAAAACATGGAAGCAGAAAAGACCTGAGGCTGCTGGCTTCAGAGAGAGAAAGATTTAATTTCTGCATGCAGTGGGACTTCGGTGTTTAGATAGCCAAGCAAGTACAAAACTAGTCAAATTTCAGACAGTTCTTATAGACAGTTCCCTGGCTCTTCCTCTTGTCCATATAAGGAACATTTCCTGTTGTACATTTCCTGTTGTACATATAAGGCAAAAGAACATTTAGCCCTCATTTGGTTCATGCGCACTCCAGCAAGGCCACCCTATCTCTTGACCTAGGCAACAGTTCCTCTCTGCAATAATAATAATAATAATAATAATAATTTATTATTTATACCCCGCCCATCTGGCCGGGTCTCCCCAGCCACTCTGGGCGGCCTCCAACAATCAAAATACAATACAGAGTCACAAATTAAAAACTTCCCTAAACAGGGCTGCCTTTAGGTGTTTTCTGAATGTCAGGTAGTTGTTTATTCCCTTGACTTCTGACGGGAGGGCGTTCCACAGGGCGGGCGCCACTACCGAGAAGGCCCTCTGCCTGGTTCCCTGTAGTTTTGCTTCTCGCAGTGAGGGAACCGCCAGAAGGCCCTCGGCGCTGGATCTCAGTGTCCGGGCTGAATGATGGGGGTGGAGACGCTCCTTCAGGTATACAGGACCGAGGCCGTTTAGGGCTATAAAGGTCAACACCAACACTTTGAATTGTGCTCGGAAACGTACTGGGAGCCAATGCAGATCTCTCAGGACCGGTGTTATGTGGTCTTGGCGGCCACTCCCAGTCACCAGTCTAGCTGCCGCATTCTGGATTAATTGCAGTTTCCGGGTCACCTTCAAAGGTAGCCCCACGTAGAGCGCATTGCAGTAGTCCAAGCGGGAGATAACCAGAGCATGCACCACTCTGACAAGACAGTCTGCGGGCAGGTAGGGTCTCAGCCTGCGTACCAGATGGAGCTGGTAGACAGCCGCCCTGGACACAGAATTAACCTGCGCTTCCATGGACAGCTGTGAGTCCAAAATGACTCCCAGGCTGCGCACCTGGTCCTTCAGGGGCACAGTTACCCCATTCAGGACCAGGGAGTCCCCCACACCCGCCCGCCTCCTGTCCCCCAAAAACAGTACTTCTGTCTTGTCAGGATTCAACCTCAATCTGTTAGCCGCCATCCATCCTCCAACAGCCTCCAGGCACTCACACAGGACCTTCACCGCCTTCACTGGTTCTGATTTAAAAGAGAGGTAGAGCTGGGTGTCATCTGCATATTGATGAACACCCAACCCAAACCCCCTGATGATCTCTCCCAGCGGCTTCATATAGATATTAAAAAGCATGGGGGAGAGGACAGAACCCTGAGGCACCCCACAAGTGAGAGCCCAGGGGTCTGAACACTCATCCCCCACCACCACTTTCTGAACACGGCCCAGGAGGAAAGAGCGGAACCACTGTATAACAGTGCCCCCAGCTCCCAACCCCTCTAGCCGGTCCAGAAGGATGTTATGGTCGATGGTGTCAAAGGCCGCTGAGAGATCCAGCAGAACCAGGAAACAGCTCTCACCTTTGTCCCTAGCCCGCCGGAGATCATCAGGACAGTTGCAAGGACAGTTCTACTGTCTACTGTTATCTCCAGACACTTAAGTCATCATTTGCCAGTGCAATGCAGATCAGAGTTCACAGCTTTACAGAGATGTTTCATACAGAAAAGCTTAAAAAGTTCCTTTATGCTTAATACAGTCACTGGACCAACTATACATTCAGGTAAATATATACAGGTTAGCTAATTAACTCCTTCCATTTTCAGATGCCGCCGCAAATGTGCAGCCACACATCTCTTCTGACCTTGTCGCACAGAAGCCTTCCTGTGGTGAGTCTTGCCCCCTTTGCACAAGCACGTCAGACCGGTTTGAGAGGGGTGCTGGGGGTTTGGGGTGGTGGAATTATTGGTCCATGGAAGGACGATAGCCAACGAAGCCTAGCTTTGGGAACCTTTGGCCCCCCAGGAACATGAAGGTTGCCCCTCCAAGACCCACCAGGAGCAGCTCGAGACGTCCTTAGTATAGAGCGCAAGACTTGACAGGAAGAATCGGTCAGCCTCTCCTCGGAGAACTCCCGATATTTATTTGCAGGATTAAAGCCCCTACAGGGAGTTATTTCTTTGCACAAGGAATATTGCCTCAAATCGAGCGGGTACCTCAAAGCAGCCCACAGGCAGAAAGCCCGTGGGTACCCAATGAAGCTGGATGTTGGAAGACTCAGGAGAGAGAAAAGAAAAGGACTTCTTTATGAAGCACATAGTTAAACTGTGGAACTCCCTGCCACAGGAGGCAGCGACGGCCACCATCTTGAATGGATTTAAAGCGGGATTAGACGGATTCATGGAGGAGGAGAGGACTATCGATGGCTCCTAGCCAGGCTGGCTTTGCTCCGGCTCCACTGCAGGGGGCATCAATGTTTCTGAATCCCAGCTGCTGGAAACCGCAGGAGGGGAGGGGGCTCTTGTGTTCGAATCCTGCTTGTGTGTTTCCCATCGGGGCACCTGGTTGGCCACTGTGAGAAGAGGATGCTGGACTAGATGGGCCATTGGCCTGATCCAGCACCCTCTTATGTTATTTGCCCACACCTAGGCAGGCACTAGGAACTTGAATTCCAGAGGGCGGGGGAAGCTGGGAGAGTCTGCTAGCCCCCCCCCCCCAATTTTTTTAAATGAGACTCGTGGTACCTTAAAGACTGATAATTTTGAGGCAAGCAGGTGGGTTGCCTGAATGGGACAGTCTTTTACCATGCAGCCTGAGGTTATAAAGCAGATTTAAAGCCTTCAGGTTGGAAGGTGTGGAGAACAGTCATTTGGGGGGGGGGCAGAGGAGACCTGGAGGGATCACTCCCAGCGTTCTCCCTGCAAGGCATTTATTGAAACCAGCAGGACACCCCCACAAAAAAGAGGGCTTCTGTCTGGCCGGTACACACACACACACACACACACACCTACCTTTGCTTTCTCAGTGTCCATTCAAGATTGCTCAGATCCCCACAGGTGTGCAGTCTACCCTCTGCGCACCAGTAATTTCATGCGCCATCTGCCTGGTCCTCCAGAGCCACTCCCTCCGAAGGGGTGGCCGTTTGGCCTTCCTTTTGGACCCTGTCGGGTGACTCCGTGTGCTCTCTCCTCCTCTTCCTCTTCTTCAGGAAAACAGATCCGCATCCCGTGCGAGGGCTACACGGATTACGAAGACAGCGGCATCATATACTGGCTAGCCAACGGCCGGTTTGTGTCAGAATTGTACCCAGGTGGAGAAGTGAGCGAGGGGCGCACTGAGTGAGTACCGTATTTTTGCTCCATAAGACGCACTTTTTTCCTCCTAAAAAGTAAGTGGAAATACCTGTGCGTCTTATGGAGCAAATGGTGGTCCCTGGAGCTGAATTGCCCAGGAGCCAAAAGCAGATTGTGCTTTTTATTTTACAAAGAGAAAAGGGAGTGTTGAAAGGACCCCGCTCAGCAGCTGATCAGAAATAGATCGGGAGAGAGATAAGAGTCCCGGCTCCCTTTCAGCCCCGCCCTCCTTTGTTGAATGTGCTGCAGAGGGAGGTTGTTTGTTTCCCCAGGACATGTGACTGGCTGATTAGATTATCTGTCTGGAAACAGTAGAAATGGCTCCTTTTCCTTAAGATTTTTCAGAAATGTGAGTTAAACCCCATAAAAATGGGGCTTTTCCTCTTTGTTTTTCCCCCTTTGCAAAAGGAGCTTTGCTTTTTCCCCTTTGCAAAAAAAGCTGCAAAACCTTTAGCTGATCCTCAAAAAAAAACAACCAAAAAACAAACAAACCAGGGCTTTTCCCTTTGCAAAAAAGCTGCAAAGCCTTTAGCTGATCCTAAAAAAAAGGCCTTTTGTCTTTGCAAAAACAGCTGCAAAACTTTCAGCTGATCCTCAAAAAAGCCAGGGCTTTTCCCTTTGGAAAAAAGCTGCAAAACTTTTAGCTGATGCTCAAAAACAACAACAACAAACAAACAGGGCTTTTAGAGGAGGAAAACCAGAAAAATGTTTTTTTTTTCTGGGTTTCCTCCTCTAAAAATGAGGTGCGCCCTATGGTCCAGTGTGTCCTATGGAGCGAAAAATACGGTAAATCCTGCGGCTTCCAGGAGACCCGGCAGTCAGTCCCGTTTCACTGCAGGGGGATGAGCTAGATGGCCTTGGGACCCCCCAAAAAAAACACCCCCTCTGCAGTTCTACGATTCTGAAATGTCAGAGTACCTGCCTTGCATGCAGAAGGTGCCAGGTTCAGTCCCCCGTGGCAGCCCCTCCAGGGAGGGCTGGAAACACCTCCCCTTCTCACGCTGTGGAGAGCGAATGCTGCGCTGAGCAGTCTCGTCTGACTCCCCTCGAAGGCAGCCTCTCATGGACGGAAAGTAGGGGAAATGGTCTTCCATGTTGGGGAAGCCAGTGTGGTGTAGTGGTTAAGAGCGGTAGACTCGTAATCTGGTGAACCGGGTTCGCTTCCCCGCTCCTCCGCATGCAGCTGCTGGGTGACCTTGGGCTAGTCACACTTCTCTGAAGTCTCTCAGCCCCACTCACCTCACAGATACAGGTGGGTAGCCGTGTTGGTCTGCCATAGTTGAAACAAGATAGAAAATTCTTTCCAGTAGCACCTTAGAGACCAACTGAGTTTGTTCTTGGTATGAGCTTTCGTGTGCATGCACACTTCTTCAGATACACTGAAACAGAAGTCACCAGATCCTTAAATATAGTGAGGGAGTGGGGAGGGGTATTACTCAGAAGGGTGGTGGGAATGGGTGATCAGCTGATAGGTGTGGGAAACCTGTTGACGACTCTTAATGGCTGCAATTAGTCTTGCAGGGAAAGGCAAGGGGTGAGATGGCTAAAGATAGCTTTGTTATGTATAATGAGATAAGAATCTAATGTCTTTGTTCAGACCAGGTTTCTCCATGGTTTTAAGTTTGGTGATTAGTTGCAATTCAGCCACTTCTCTTTCCAGTCTATTTCTGAAATTCCTTTGTATTAAGACAGCTACTTTGAGATCTTTTATAAAATGTCCTGGGCGACTGAAGTGTTCTCCTACTGGTTTCTCTGTCTTGTGATTCTTGATATCAGACTTATGTCCATTTATCCTTTGGCGTAGGGTTTGGCCTGTTTGTCCAATATAGAGAGCTGAAGGGCACTGTTGGCATTGGATTGCATACACACTTCACAGAGTGTTTGTTGTGGGGGAGGAAGGGAAAGGAGAGTGTTAGTGATAAAGCGGGATATCAAATCCAAACTCCCCCCCCCCTCCTCCTCTTCTTCTTCCCCATGAGCCCAGCTCTCAGGGGCCACAAGGATGAGAGGCTTTGCTCGGGGTCCAGCCTTTTTCCATGTGGCATCTGCAGCAGCCTGCCTCTGCTGCTACACCTGGCCACGTTCAAGGTGGTCCAATTATCAACGGCTACCAGCCACAATGGCTATTGCTCCATCTCCACGGCTAGAGGCAACAAAGCTTCTGAGCGCAAGTTGCTGGAAACCACAGTAGGGGAGAGTGGCTCTTGGGCTCAGATCCTGCTTGCTGGCTTCCCACGGACAACTGCTCAGCCACTTTGAGATCAAAGGGTTGGGGCTAGGTGGCCCACTGGCCTCACCCTGCAGACTCTCCTTATGCTCTTAGGTGAAACAAAATAGAAAATTCTTTCCAGTAGCACCTTAGAGACCAACTGAGTTTGTTCTTGGTATGAGCTTTCGTGTGCATGCACACGAAAGCTCATACCAAGAACAAACTCAGTTGGTCTCTAAGGTGCTACTGGAAAGAATTTTCTATTTTGTTTCGACTATGGCAGACCAACACGGCTACCCACCTGTAACTATGCTCTTAGGTGTATACGAAGCCCCTAACAACTTGGGACCAGTTTACTTGCAAGATCACCTTACCCCACACGGGATCAGAGAGTTGGAAGGGACCCCCGAGGGAAATCTAGTCCAACCCCCGGCCATGCAGGAATCTCAACCAAAGCATCCAGCTGGACTGCGCCGATCTGTGGAACTGGCAGTGTTACAGGTGTACCTTATACCTGTTCTGCATTTGTAAGGAATCAATCTTTTGGTGTGCTAGTACTTCAGTGCTGTCAAGTATCCCGTTTTCCCCGGGATTCTCCCTTATTTTAAGCAGTTTCCCGCTGCTCTCCCTTATTTTTTATTTCCCTTAAATTTCCCGTTTTTAATGGAAGCAGCTCCTCCCCTGCTGGCCAGGGACTGGGTGGGAAGACCTCGCCTACTTGGAGAGAAAAGCCTCAGCCCTCAAAGCAAGTGGGAGCCGTTTCCCGTGCTTACAGGGGGGTGTATTCCTCCCCCTGCATCAGCCCCTATCCGTTGCCGCCGAGCCCCTCAGCCGGCCAATAGGGTTAGCTGGTGGGCGGAGCCTGGCTGCCTTTGAGCAGCTGCTGCTTCCTGTCCTGTTTTGATGGGATCAGACAAGAAGACGATGGGGCTCCATTGCGCGGAGCACATGGCCGCCCTCCTCTTTGCTGGCTGCCCTCCTCTTTGCTCCGCTCCGAGCCTGAGCCCGCTTGGAGTTTACATTGCTGCTCCGCCCACTTTTGCTTCTGGCTCCGCCCACCACTGACATGTGACTGTCCCCGGAATAGGGGAGACTGCTGATCCCTTATTTTCAAAACCGAAACTTGACAGCTATGTAGTACTTGCACTCTGGAACTCCCTGCCTATTGATGCCAGGCAGAGATGTGCTCTTTTGGGCCTCTGCAGAAAACATTTTTGTTTAGAGAGGCCCACCCAGAATGTTTAGAATGCCCATGTGCCTTTTGGGTCATTGCTGGCTTTTCCCAACAATTTAAATAGTTTTTTTTTTTTTGCTAATAATCTCGCCATGTTGCTCAATTCGTCAGTCTCTGAGGCTTTCCCAGAACCAAGCAGTGTATAAATTTCATGCAACCGACACTAAATCCCCCCACTTTCCCCATCTCGTTCTCTCCCAAGGTCCGCCGTCTCCCTTCCAACTTATTTTTTGCCTTCTTTCTCTTCCCCACCCCCAGGGAGAAAGCCAAGGGCGCCGGCCTGTCCTTGAAACGGGAGCTGATCATCAACATCTTCACAAAGGAGATCCAGAAGACGACGTTTGAATGCGTCGTCCTCGATCCGGCAGGCGCAGCGCGAAAGGCCGTCAACTGGAAGCCGAAGAGTTTCAGGAATCAGCGTGGCAAAGTCCCAGAGCAGATGGACAGCAGCAGCACCCTTTAAGGACTTTTGAGCAAGAGCTTCAGAGGTAAGCAGAGCCCTTGGGCTGGAGGGCAGAGGAGCAGGCAGCTCTCCTAAGTGCCCCCAAACTCTTTGCACCTTCCAATTGCAAGAATTGTGAGCCCGAGGTCCTGCCTAGAAGAGGAAGGGCTGGACCTGTGAAACACCACATTTCTCTCCAAGCAGATGATCCTTGGATCATGCACTATGCAAAAGTGTTTGCTGGCCACTCACAGCAACGCTGTCCGTCCCCCCCAGGCTTTCCAGCTGTAAAGGTCTTTAAGCAGATGGTTCACCTGTCAGGGATACATTAGCTGCGATTCCTGCATTGCTGGGGCTAGGACAAGTTGGCCCCTGGCAGTCCCTTCCCGCTCTCTACAATTCTAAATGCAAAACGGCAAGGCGCCACCTTTGTGCCTGTTTGTGGGCGATTCCGAGAGAGAGAAGCAGCTGCAATTGTTGTTGGCAGTCCCAGGTGGAGTAGCAGGACTTTCTCCGACAAGATATGATCCAGTTACACCAGCAATGAGTTGATCTTGCACTCCTCTGACGCTCTGCGTTGTACTGACACAGGCCTACAGCCTGACATTGTGGCCTCATTATTTCCAGCCAAAAATATACACCGCTTGTTAAAAAAATACCCACAAAGTGGTTTTCATGCATATGCGTGTTTGTGTGTCTGTGTGTGTGTGTGTGTGTGTGTGTGTGTGTGAGAGAGAGAGAGAGAGAGAGAGAGAATGAATTGTAGTGTTATAAGGCACCCAATGGGTCATTTAAGCCTCTCCAACCTACCGGTATTTTTCTTCCTTTATTGGTACCTTGGTTCCCAAACAGCTTGGCTCCCGAACGCCGCAAACTCGGAAATGAGTGTTCTGGTTTGCGAACATTTTTCGGAAGCCGAACATCCGACACAGCTTCCGATTGAGTGCAGGAAGCTCCTGCAGCCAATCGGAAGTGGCGCCTTGCTTTTTTAACTGTTTCATGAGTCGAACGGACTCCCGGAGCAGATTAAGTCTGAGAACCAAGGTACCACACTGTACAGCGGTATAATAGCCAGGCTTCCCCAACCTGGTGCCCTGTAGATGTTTTGAACTACAACTCCCATCAGCCCCATGTTGGGCAAAAGCTTGCTTTGTACGGACAGGAGAAATCGCCTCCTCCCTACATCTGATGTGGTGGGCTCAGGCCAGTGGCATCTTGTGCTACATATAGTAAAGGTAACTAGGTCCAGTCACAGACGACTCTGGGGTTGCAGCGCTCATCTCGCTCTATAAGCCGAGGGAGCCGGCGTTTGTCCGCAGAGAGCTTCCGGGTCATGTGGCCAGCATGACTAAGCTGCTTCTGCCGAACCAGAGCAGTTCACGGAAACGCCGTTTACCTTCCCGCCGGAGCGGTACCTATTTATCTACTTGCACTTTGACGTGCTTTCGAACTGCTAGGTGGGCAGGAGCTGGGACCGAGCAACGGGAGCTCACCCCGTCATTGCGGGGATTCGAACTGCCGACCTTCTCATCGGCAAGCCCTAGGCTCAGTGGTTCAGACCACAGCGCCATCCGCGTCCTGCTACATATAGTAGCTGCTCTGAAAACCAACCCTCTTTCTGTATTTCGCGGTTCCGCAGGGACACAAGGGGCAGGAGGTCAGCGGTGCGGAACAGCAGGAAAACGAATGGGACATCGAGGGCGTGGGAAAGGTAGCAAAATGCCATTCCTTCCTGGAGGATTTTAAACCTCACCCATACAGCTCCAAGCAGTATGTAGAACTGTGTTAAATAAAAGCTAAAGGTATCCTCTTTATGCTCTAGCTTGAACAAGTGGACGGCTTCCGCTCGTTTTTTCCTGTTGCCTTTGTCGTCTTGCCTCCACTCCCAGGAGGAGCCTGAAATATAACGCTTTTAAGTAGATTCGCACCCCAAGCTCCTTCCCCTGGTGGAGGATGTGCTCTGTCACTGAGCCAAGGTCCTCTTTGGACAGATGTGCACGGGCTTCATTCATATGTGAAATCCTGTTCTCGTTGGCTTCCAGTTTGGGGGCCGGGCCCATCGCACAGGGCCAGTTTGGTCTTAGAAAGATGTAAGAGTCGGGGACAAGGGAGACCCATGTTCTCCCTTGCACCAAGATCCTCCTCTGAGGTCTTGCTCCTGCAAAACTGGGCAGCGCCTTCCCTGGAAAGAGGCCCTGCCTTTGGACCACAAAACAAACAGGTGGTGGTAGGTGTACCCGTCTCAGGTGTTTGCGAAGATCCGAGTCTATTTCAGCCTGACTTCAGGGTGGGAACTGTCCTGGCTACCCTGCTGGAGAACCTGGACAAGGCAAGGAATGGAGAATGCAACAGTCTTAGTTCTCGGCAACAAAATCCTCCTGGGCCACTCGTGTGGGGCGGGGTGGCAGAGGGCTCTGTCCCACTGTCGGGGTTCAGGCAGGCCCCAGGTGGCGGGGAGGCAGAGGCAGCTCTGGTCTTGCGGGGGGACGAGACTGTGCTGTAGGGCCTTGCGGAGTCCCATCCTGGCTCATGTGCTTTTTGAACACTCGCATGGAGCTGCCTGAAAATGGTTAGGTCAACCACCTGATGACCCACAGATGTGCTTTCCTTCTGCCATCAGGTCTGGCTGCGCCTTCTACGAAGGACTGCCTCAGAGGAGCAAGGGAGAAGGGTGACTTAACAGAAACTTAACCTTGAGAAGTGACCTTGTCAGTGGGTGGGTCTACTAGTCTGGAGAGACGAGGTGTACTTTCTCTTGGTAAAAACATGTGTACCGTATTTTTCACTCCACAAGATGCACTTTTTTCCTCCCAAAAAGTAAGGGGAAATGTCTGTGCGTCTTATGGAGCGAATGGTGGTCCCTGGAGCCGAATTGCCAAGGGGCCAAAAGCAGATCCTGCTTTTTTTAAAAGAGAGAGGGAGAGAAGGGGGTGTTGAAAGGACCCTGCTCAGCAGCTGATCAGCAAGAGATCGGGAGAGAGATAAGACTCCCGGCTCCCTCTGGGCCCCGCCCCCTTGCCCAGGCCTCTGTTGTTGAATGTGCCTGATTAATAATTTAATCAGCCACATGTAACTGGCTGATTAAATTATTTATCTGGAAACTGTAGAAAGGGCTCCTTAAGAATCTGCAGAAATGTGAGTTGAACCCCATAAAAGGGGGCTTTTCCCCCTTTGCAAAAGCTTTGCTTTCCCTTTGCAAAAAAAGCTTTGCTTTTCCCCCCCTTTGCAAAAAAAAAAGCTGCACAAATCTGAGCTGATCCTCAAAAAACCAGGGCTTTCCCTCTTTCCTCCTCTAAAAACTAGGTGCATCTTATGTTCAGGTGCGTTTTATGGAGCGAAAAATACGGTACTTTTCTCTTGATAAAAACATTTAGAGTCCTGAGGGATCAAGCCAGGAATCCATCCTCCCATGTCCCTCCGGGGGCCAACAAAAGCTGCCTAGGAAAGCAATAGGACCCTCACCCTTTGGGGGCCTTTTGCATCCTACCATTTGACCGCCAGGCAGTGATTGAGAACATTACAGGAGGTTGGGCTTGGTGGCCCTTTGGGTCCCTTCCAACTCTACAATTCTATTTCAAAATGTACCTAAAGCTGACTGGCACACACAGAATTCCACTGCCCTCTCTATACAACCGCCACCAACTGCACACCTTGTTACTCAGTTGAAAATCAGTCCATGCCATTATCCACCACGCTCTAAGTATCTTCCCCCTGGTGTGGCTGCTGCCTGTCCCCAGTGAATGGCTAGGGCCGCTCCTCTGGCTGCCTGGACAGCACTTTCCGGGGGGAGGCAGCACTATTTTAATGCCCCACAAGGAAGGGGCTGTTCTTCCTCAGGTGTAGGTAGGTTTGGAACAGGACTTGCTCAGCAGGGACACTGGCTGACTCTGTCCTGGGCCAAAGTTTTCAATAAAAGCCATATTTAAAGGGTTTTTGGGGGGGGTGTGTGGATCTTTCTGGAAACTCAAAAGCGTTGGGAGAAATTGCACTTTCCACCAGTTTGGTGTAGTGGTTAAGAGCGGCAGACTCATAATCTGGGGAACCGGGTTCGCATCTCCGCTCCTCCGCATGCAGCTGCTGGGTGACCTTGGGCTAGTCACACTTCTCTGAAGTCTCTCAGCCCCACTCACCTCACAGAGGAAGGGGAAGGAGAATGTGAGCCGCTTTGAGACTCCTTCGGGTAGTGATAAAGCGGGATATCAAATCCAAACTCTTCATCTTCTTTGTCCAAAAAGCTCAGAGGCAGCTCCTTGTACCTCTCAGTCCTAACACCCTGATCTTAGACTGAAAGCCACTTTCTGGGCTGTGCCCTGCCTGCGCTACACTCAAAGCAGGAGAAAACATCGCCAAGCCACTATTTTTTTGGGAGAAAAATACCATTTATTTACAAGTAGAAACATTATTTAAAATGACACATTTGATTGCTAAGTTCTCTACAAAGGCGAGTATTAGAGAGCTGCGAGTGGCGGCGGCGGGGGCACCCTCAGGCAGTGTCTCTCCCCCCCCCCAGTCCAGGAAACAGCTCACCGGGGAGATCCAGCGGGGCTCTCCTGAGGGCCAAGCCCCGCTGTGGGACGCTTGCCCACGGAAGGGAACCAAAGCAGGGGCCTTTGCACTCTGATGGAGCACCTGCAGGAAAAGATCCGGCCGGATTGTGTCCCCCAAGATCCATGCGTGGGCCCCGCTGCTGCCCCTGCACAGCCACGCATCCCTCCGCCCCTTTTTCGGGAGGGACACTGCAGTGAGGCCTCCCCCCTGCCCCACTCCATGCCAGTGCCTACAGAGTACAATACAAAGCAACACAGCTAAGTAAAGCCTGCGGAATAAGGGGAGGGTGAGAATGCACAGCCTGTACATAATGGAGCTTTCTCCTCCTCCTCCTCCTGCTGCTGCCCAGCCACCAGCGAGGGTCCCTTCAGAAAGCTGGTGCTCCCACCTCCTCCCGGGAACGATCCCTCCAGTTGCCAGGCTCAAGGGATTATTATTTTTTTATACCCCTCTTGCACAAAAGCCACCCCAGCTCCCAAATGGTGGCTCACATCACCAGGAAGAAGGCACATGACTCTATGACGACCAGGGCAAAGCTTTCCACAGGAGAGAAATGTGTTTCCCCCCCACTGCTTCTGGTAATGAGTAAGTGACTAGTCCTCAATGTTTGACAGAAGCTTCCCGCCTCAATTCTTTAGTCTGTTGGCCCTTGCTTTACAATTGGTTTTTTTTAAAAAAAAAAGAACCAAGGAGGCTGGGAAGAGGGTCGCCTTGCCACCTGCCACCCCCTTGCGAGCGGAAAGGAGAGCCGGGTGGGGAAAACATCTCCGACTTTGGTGCCTTGGGCATTTCACTGCGCCAATGAGGCAAGCAAGGAGTCCTTCCTTACTCAGCGTGAAAGGGAGGGAGCGTTCATCGAGGGACAGGAGAGGGGGACCTAGCTTCTCAATCGGAGGTGCCACTCTGGGTGCTTAAGGAGGGGGTGTTGCATTGGCAAAGGTGGTAAACATTATGACACTGCCTCCCTGGGAGCGTAAAATACTGCCAGCCTAGTCCTCTTTTGCCAAGCGCTCCCGATTCCTGGAACAGTGGCTTAAGAGCCAGACCCTGGAATGGTTAGGAGACTGTCCCACCCCCCTCGACGCACACACACTGCTGTCATCACCACAGAGGGGAAAGTCCGTCCCCCCCCCCCCAATACTCTCAGCCAAGGAGGCTCACCACCCACCATCACGTGGAAAACAGGGGGTGGGGGAAGAGTCCATGCACCAGTTGGCATCCTGACCAGAAGGCTGGGGGTCTCAGGCCACGTCAGAGCTGGGAGGGAATATGAGGAGGGGGAGGAAGGCTGCTGGCGGCTCAGCTGGTAGCAGAGACTGGGAGGCCTTGGCACCTGGCCCCCTTCCTTCTGGGGAGATGCCCTTGAAGGCGGGGGAGTTTTCGGCCAGGAAAAATGGCATTAGAACTTGGTGTTCCTCGTGGACCTGGAGTTCGCCTGCAGGAAGGGAAAAAGAAGACAGGAGTTGGGTGGGCTCAATGGTTCCTTGCTGGGATTTTAGAAGCTCAAAAGGGAGAAGGAATCTAACTGGGAACCCCCCACCCCATCGTTTCTACAATCCTCTGGGGTGTTCTCCTGTGCAAGCCCCACCGAATGAAGGGCAGCTGTGGCCACAGCTCTCGTGCATCTCCGCTGTTTCAAGCCATGCTTGTGCCCCTTGGAAACGATCCTCCTACCAGCGTGCCACCTTCAAGGGCACCAAAGTCCGCTGCCTGAGGAAGCTGCCTTGCTTTGCCACACCTCTTCATCGGAAGCCCAGAGGGAAGGACAAAAAAGATGGGAGCGCTGCGGCTTCGTTCCCCCACCCCGCCCCTCAGATTTGATAAACCCAAGCTGAACTCTGCAGTCTTGTGAGAACGACGAGCGGCTCTCGTCTCTCTTCTGCAAGGCAGCAGATCAGGAAGAAGACGGCAGGTGAAGCCGGTCCTCTGGGAAAGGGCAGAGTCCCACACCCAGAAGAGGTGCTGCAAAACCCAGAAACCACACACCACCAGTGGGAGGGGAGGGGAGGGGATGGCAGCCCAAAGGGAGGCCCGTGCTGCCCCTGGTGTGACCCAGCCAGGAAGTTCCATACAGGCCTGCTCGCACTGCACAAGGGGAGGCTGGCCTGCTCTGGCCGCCCATGAGACCTGAAGGAGCAAAAGGATGGGGAGTCAGGCCTGGTACATGGGGGTGCCCGGCCCTACGACTGAGGAATGGACCCAGCCCTTGCTCGACGCCCACAAGCATCTGGTCAGCCTGTGAGAAGACTAGATGGGCCATTGGCCTGATCCAGCAGCCTCTTCTGGTGTTCTTTTGCTGGCAAACCACCTTCTGTGCTCCAAGGAGTCCCAGACTCATGGCTTTTTCCAGCCCTCATCTCTCTCTATTAGCTCCACCGGACTATATATCTAAATACACTAAAATGCAGATTCACATTCCAGGCAAAATCTCCCTCCAGCCCATGCTTGCTCCAAGGGGATGCTGGGAGCGAGAGACTCGTGGGGACTCTCAAGGGGAGGCCCCTTCTTCCTCCTACCTTGCCCTTAGGTGATGACGCTGCCCTCGGGGATCTCCGGCTGCTGCTCCGGGGGGAGCTTTTGGGAGTCACTTTGCGGTTGGGCCCCCGGCGCAGGAGGCTGTTGCCCAGCTTCTTCGGAGTGTTCAGAATGCTGAAGGCCATCGACTGGCGCCTGTTGGGCTGCAGGGAAAGAGGAAGGAGTCAGGAGAACCAGGAGACCTCAGCAGCTCTTCTGTGCTCTCTCATCCCCACGGCAAGGGAACTCAAGAGAAGAGTTAGCATTCCTTGGCATACCCCCTCCTCCACCCCCCACCCCCGGTTATTAAAATCACTGCAGAGAAGCACCAGGCCCACGTCTGAAGTTAGGGAGAGATTGAGTTTGTGTATGTGGTAGTCTGGTGTTTGTGTATAGATAGGCAGAAAGGAGAGATCATACTTTGCAGAACCATAGACGAGAAGAGAAGAAGAGTTTGGATTTGATATCCCGCTTTATCACTACCCGAAGGAGTCTCCAAGCAGCTAACATTCCCCTTTCCCTTCCTCCCCCACAACAAACACTCTGTGAGGTGAGTGGGGCTGAGAGACTTCAAAGAAGTGTGACTAGCCCAAGGTCACCCAGCAGCTGCATGTGGAGGAGTGGGGAAGCGAACCCGGTTCACCAGATTACGAGTATACCACTCTTAACCACTACACCACACTGTAAAGCTGGAAGGGACCCCAAGCTCCTGCAACGCAGGAATCATAGCTAAAGAATCCCTGACAGGTGGTCATCCAACCTTTGTTTAAAAACTTCCCTGCCCGAGTAGGGGTGGTCTCTTCAGCAATGCTGCAGCCTCAGAGGCTCCCTGTGCCCTGCTCTGCCAGCCCGATGGAAGAGCAAGACGCTCCGAGGCTTCCTTACCTGCTTGGTGGCTGCCTGGGCTTTGTCCTTCTTGCTTCCCGCATGGGTGCTGTGCTTGTGCTCCTCGCTCCGCAGTTTGGGAGTCTGGGGTCGTGGGAAGCAGCTGGCAGATTTCTTGGACTGAATGGAGAAAAGGGGTGTGTGGAGGAGAGATTAGTTGGGGCCTGATGCTACTGAGCAAAAGACAA
The DNA here is from genome assembly GCF_009819535.1 of Lacerta agilis. NCBI lineage: Eukaryota > Metazoa > Chordata > Lepidosauria > Squamata > Lacertidae > Lacerta > Lacerta agilis. The sequence continues at coordinate 2,926,107 of NC_046315.1, forward strand.
CGGTGCCTTTCACCTCCCCGCCAAGGTGGGCAGCTGAGAAATGGGGGAGCAGATGTTGCTGGGCTGCAACTCCCAGAGACCACAGTCAGCCACACCCAACGCTCAGTGATGATGAGAGCTGCAATCCCAGAGGGACTGAAGGGTCCCTGGTACCCACCAGCCCTGCCCTAGAAGACAAAGACAAACTTGCCCCATTACACCCTGGGCCTACCCGATAATCCCATAATAACTCTCCCCCATACCCCCACCCCGCCCAGCTTGAAAGGGGTTCAGACCAGCCACTGCCGCTCACCTCAGGGGTCCCTGCAGCCTGGTGGGATTCATCTGAAATGCGCTTCCTCTGCTGCCGAGTGGCAATGCCCCCCGCGGCCGCCGCAGAGCTCAGGGTGCTGCGGCGGGTGGCAGGGCCCTCAGAAACCTGGGAGGGCAGCATGCTGGCACGCCGGAGGGTCTCTCTGGGGTCCCCCGTCTTCATATCCTCGTCTGTGATGGTGGCCAGTGAGAGGGATGGCTGGCAGGTGGGGAAGAGGAGCAGTGCGGTCATCAGATGAAGGCTCTGTGTGCACACGCACACCAGACTGAGCCTACTGCAAAAGTGGAACAGCTCCCAAAATGCACAGGGGAGGAAGCTCCCCAGGTGTCTATTGACTAGGACTGAGCAAGATTTACACGCACAAACACACATACCAGGGACTGGCACCCCTGCTGCTCTGCTTACCAATCCTGTCTATGCACCCCTTTTACTCTCTTCCCAAACCCCTCCCCACTTCCCCATATATTCATATACATATGCACTAGCCTTCAAAGAGCCATGTTTTTTGGGTGGGAGGGGGGAATCCAACCCACTAACTTGATCTCCATTGCAGAAACCAATTTTCTGTTCACAGAATCCTCCAGGCGCTGACTAAATCAGCAGCAGGCGCAGACATCGCATCATCCTCTGCCTCTGCCTTCCCTGAACTTGAAAACATATTGCTAGCTGCTGTGGGAGTCAGGACTAGCTGGCCCTTTGGCGACACTCACCCGAGACTCCAGGGGGTAGCAGGTCTTCAGGTGAGGTGGGCAGATCCTGTTGCGCTGCTGGAGCTCAGCAATGCGGGTCCAGTCGTCAAGCACTTCCGGCTCCTCCTGGCAGGTGCCCATGTAGAAGCTGCTGCGCCCTGAGAAGGGGGGGGGGGAGAGGGGAGAGTGACAGGGGAGGGTGTCGGCTGCTCACTTCCTAGGTTGCACCGCCAGCCACACAGAAGGGTGGCGCCCCAAGTGGCTCTCCGCAAGATAATCGACAACAGTGATCCCAATCGAGGAAGGAGGTTGCAAAGAGATTCCGCTGCCCCCACCCACTTCATGGGCACGAAGAGGAAAGAGGGCAAAACAGAGCACCCCCATGCACAGCTAATTGAGTCACCCTTTCCCAACTGCACAAGAACATTCAGAAGAACCCTGCTGGTACAGGCAACTGGCATTCGGGAGCCTTGCTTCCCCTAATTGTGGAGGCAGAACAGGGCCGCTGTGGGCTAGGAGCCCTTCTCCTCTGCGAATGTGTCCAGTCTTATTTTAAAGTCATTCAAGTTGGTAGCTCTCACTGCCTCCTGCAGAAGTGAGTTCCACAGATTAAGAAGCCCCTCCTTTTATCCACCCTGGCTCTCCTGTGTCCCTGTGTCTGTCTACAAAACGCTCTTTAGAAGGGAGGAGCCAAGCAGTGCTTACCTTCACATTCATGCCATTACTGGCCACAAAAAGTCAGAGAGCAGGCAGTCTGCCAAACAGGCTCTGGGGGAGGAAGTCTCACTCTGGAAGACTCACAACCAAGGAGCAAAGCAGCAAGGGAAAGTCAAGGAATGCCCAAGGGGACAGGTCATCCCCCCCGCTCTCTCTCTCACACACACACGGCTCTCCTGACACCACATCTGGATATCTTTTAAAATCTTTTACGTTTTACTATGTTTTTATATGTGTTGGAAGCTGCCCAGAGTAGATGGGTATAAATAATAAAACTGCTGCTACTACTACTACTAATACTAGCCTGCCACTGACTGTCAGGTATGGTGGACTAATGATGGTGGGCAGGGAGAATACATGTAGCCAGCAGGAAAAGTTTTCTTTTAATGACTGATGTTTTAATGTATTTTTAATCTCCTGTTGGAAGCCGCGCAGAGTGGCTGGGGAGACTCAGCCAGATGGGTGGGGTATAAGTAATAAATAAATAATAATAATAATAATAATAATAATAATAATAATAATAATAATAATAATAATTCTGAGGGCAAGAGTTGTCTGTCCATGGTACAGACCCCCTCGGAAGGTGGTGGGCTCTCCTTGTTGGAGGCTCATAAACAGAGGTGGGAGGGGCACCAGTCAGGGACTCTTTAGCTGTGATTCCCGCTGTGCAGGGGGTGGACTAAAGAAGAAGAAGAGTTTGGATTTGATATCCCGCTTTATCACTACCCAAAGGAGTCTCAAAGCAGCTAACACTCTCCTTTCCCTTCCTCCCCCACAACAAACACTCTGTGAGGTGAGTGGGGCTGAGAGACTTCAGAGAAGTGTGACTAGCCCAAGGTCACCCAGCAGCTGCATGTGGAGGAGCGGAGACTCGAACCCGGTTCACCAGATTACGAGTCTACCGCTCTTAACCACTACACCACACTGGCTCTATACCACTACACCACACTAGAAGACCCTTGGGGTCCCTTCAAACATACTCTCCGGTTCTGTGTAGATCACTGAGCTCACTGGACTCCTTTTGAGATTCACCAGAGCAATTGCTGTACTCTGCTGACTGGCGTTCTGCACAGAAGGTGAAGCTCCAGAACAGCCTTTGCCGAGCTTCTTCTGCTCCTCCGGATGCTTTGGACTACGACTCCCATTGGCCCCAGCATCATCCAGCCGTGCTTGGCTGGGGGCTGTCGGGAGTTGTAGTCCAGGACGTTGTCCAGAGGGCGCCACCAAGGTGAAGGCTGCCCCAGGTCCTGCTGCCGCAACCCCCAGCACTCACCAGAACTGGCCCCTCCGGCCTGGGAGCGTCTCATGGAGCTGCGGGTGGCAGGCCGATAGCCGGGCAGGCTCATCAACGCCGTGTTGTTGGGGGAAGAGGTGCCCAGCCTGGTGAGGGATTCCTGAGAGGGGAGGCTGGCGAGGGAGCGGGTGGAGGAAGAGGATGCGGAACGCAGGCGGGTCTTGACCGGCTCTTGGCTCGAGGTGCTGCTCTGAGACTCAGCGGACTGGACGCTGAAGAAAGAGGCATCAGCACTCTGGGGAGTTTCCGGCTCAGCGTGTTTCTGTGTAGAAGCACAAGGAGGAGGAGGGTGAGGAGGGCGAGTACCAAGAAGAGCTGCTGGTACTGCTCAACTCTGCCTGCACCCGCTAAGCTGCTCCCCTCCACCTCCATCACACCAGACAGAATATTAGACGCCTCTGCTCTGCCTTCCCCTATCCCTTACTTGGCTTTTCTGTAAACTAACAAGCACCAAATGCTTGCATTCTTTCTTCATTCGAGAGTTGCTCCAAACCCTTGACTATTTTTGTTGCCCTTGTCTGAACCTTTTCCGACTCTACAATATCCTTTCAGAGGAAAGGCCACCGGAATTGTACACAGCATCCCAAATGAGGTTGGACTACAGGTTTGCATAATGGCATTATGGCACCGGCAGTTTTATTTCAAATGCCTTTCCTATCGATCCCTTGTTGTTGTTCAGTCGTGTCCGACTCTTCGTGACCCCATGGACCAGAGCACGCCAGGCACGCCTATCCTCCACTGCCTCCCTAGCAATTCCCAACTGCCACACACTGGTCCACACCTTCATCAAGCTATCCGCTATGACCCCAAGGTCTCGTTCATGACCACCGCCAACTCAGACCCCACGACAGCGTATGTGAAGCTCGTGCTTTTTGCCTTGAAATGCATCCTTTTACACTCGATTACACGGAAGTGCATTTGCCACTTTACTGCCCGTTTATCCCACTTGGAGAGCTCGTTTTGGGGCTCTTCCAAATCCCCGAACAATTTGGCAACTCGGATTCATCACTCCTTGTTCCTAGTAAACCACCTCAAGAGGGCAGCTCCCATCTCTCCTGGATCCACCCCTAGCAGCAGGGGTCGCCTGCTAGTCCCCACACCCAGGGAAGCAGGCTGGTAAAAGTGTATGACGGACCTGGCTATGGAGGATGCACATCTGAGCAGCCCTGGATACCACCTATCTCCACAGCCACCATCACCACACCTTGGCTCCCATCCCTAGGTGGCCCCCACATTACTTTGATCATGGTGATGTTGATGACCTGTGTGGTACGCCGGCGGCCAGAGAGCGTTTTCCGCCCCGACTCAAAGGAAACATCGCTCGTGGAGTTAACGCTGTTCTCCAGTTTGGACCGCGTGCGGGTGGGGATGGGCGTGAAATAGAGGCTCTCCAGAGACTCCACCTTCCGAGGCAGCCGGTGGGAAGCCTTGGACGGCTCTGCTGTCCCAGATTCAGAGATGGAACGGCGAGACCTCCTGCTGTGAAGAGAGATTGGGGGGAGGGGGAGGGGGAGGGGATCATGAAACTGGCCACAACCACAGAACCCTCTCTTCACATTCCCAGGAACAGGGAAGCCGAAAAGTCTTCACAATACAATTCAAAGTGTTGGTGCTGTCTTTTAAAGCCCTAAATGGCCTCGGCCCAGTAGACCTGAAGGAGCGTCTCCACCCCCATTGTTCAGCCTGGACACTGAGGTGTAGCTCCGAGGGCCTTCTGGAGGTTCCTTCACTACAAAAAGTGAAGTTATGGGGAACCAGGCCTTCTAGGTAGTGGCACCTGCCCTGTGGAATGCCCTCCCTTCATCAGATGTCAGGGAAATAGCTGACTTTTAGAAATTTTTAATGTCTGAGGTTTTACTACTGTGTTTGATGTCTTAATGTGTTGGAAGCAGCCAAAGTGGCTGGGGCAACCCAGTCAGTTGGGTGGCGTATAAAACAAACAAACATAATAACAATAACAATAATAATAATGTCCCATGTCTCCAAAGTTGCTTCACTGTCAGGCCTGCCAAATGAAGGACCCTGCGAGTGGCCACCCTTGGGGAAACATGCATTTGGTCCCAGAGCTGCGAAGGTGGGAAGCCTCTGCTCTATGGCCGATCAAAGAGCTAAGGAGGAGGAGGAAAGCAAGCTGGCACGGAAGCTGAGCTGCTCTGCTGCGGCCGCCTGCTTGCCTTCTAAGCTGAGGGCCATTACCTGGTGGAGTTGAGCGGCTGTGCTTCATCGCTGGTGCTCATGTCCAGGCTGTCTGTGCTGACGTCGGCTGGGCTTTCCTGGAAGGTGATGCGGCTTTTTAATGAATCTGTGGCCAGCTGGAACTTGCCCTGCTCTCGCAGCTGGCGATCTGCAAACTCCACCTGCGTTTGGGTTGGTTAACGGTAAGGGGCAGGGTGCCACGAGCAAGCCACGCACCAAGGAAGTCAAGAGACCCACTAGAACCAAAATGGCTAATTAAATGTTTCTTTGCATGCATCTACGTAAGAACTGGGCAAGTCCACCTCACTTCAGTTGCAGGTAAATATGTTGCTATATATACTAAGCATGTGAACCCATGGCTCTCCAGAGGTTGCTGGACTCCAGTGCGGTTCACCCCTGGGCCTTTGGCTTCCTGGCTAGAGCAGGAGGGAGTTGGAGCCCAGCAACACCTGCAAGGGCCACATGTTCCCCATCCCTGGGGTACAGAAAACAGGCTAAGATACACAATGCACAGAATATTCTGTTTCCTTGATGATATATGCAGGATGCGCTTTGTCTGCTGCTCTGTGCATATGGCAGAAAGGTTTTTCAACTTCAGTTCTAGGGCAAGTCCAAGATTAAGTAGCACCAAGTTTGAAAGGATGGTTTCCAAGTTATTAAAGCTTTGCATCTTAGCCAGGAAGACTAGGATACAAAGGGGGAAGTATTCACACAATGTGGCCTTGTTATTATGGGGGAGAGGTTGTCTGTCAGAAGTGGCTAGCTCACACAGCTGTTTTTTTGCCAGTATGGGGGACAATGGCTTCTCAGTTCAGGGGGGGGGGCTGCTTGAGCAACATTTCTTAGCACAGAAAGTATAGAGATTGTTGGTGCAGGTCACACACTCACACCACTGCCCTACTCAGCTTTGCACCAGCCCTTCCCACCCACTTCAAGACAACACTAAGCAGGTCCTGGAAACCTACCACGAGCCATTTAACCATGTTATTTGCCTAATTTACAAAGGCACTAACCATACAAGGAGGCAGAAACTGCATCAGAGCAGACCCTTGATTCCCCCAGTCCTGCCTGCTGTGACTTGCAGGGGCTCTCCTGGAGACAAGAACTTAATTCTCAGCCACAGGCACCGAGGATTCCACCGGTGGCATCTGGCATGCCCAAGCGTTCCCCTCCATGCACAGCTTGGCGTTTGGGGCTGGTGTCCCCTTCCCTGCTTCCTCTCGGCACCTGCAGAGCGCCACCCACTCTCGTGTGCACAGGAAGCTGCCTTAGACCAAGTCAGGCCGGGTCTCTCTGGTCCAGCATTGTCTGCTCCAAAGGCCAAGACTCGCTCTGCTGCCCCAGGCGAGGTTTTCAGGGATTTCAGTTTCAGGAGGGCAGATTCCAGAGGAAAACTTGGGAGAAAAGCCCTTGTGGGGATTACGCAGAGGGCTGGTGGGGCCTCCCCCTCACATAGAGGCTAGCTTGTCATGCATGTGCTGGGGATGTTCTAGCCCTGGGTTCCTTGCGGTGAACAGGGGGTTGGACTAGCAGGCCTCCAAGGACCCCCCACAGGATCTCATTTGGCTCTTTGGAGTCTCAGGTGGAGGGCCTTTCCCACCACCTACAAATGCCCCTGGACTCTGTACTTTCTGCATGCAAAGCAGTTGCTCTACCACTGAGCCACAGCCCTCCTGATCTTTGCCAAAAACTAAATTAGCTAGGAATCTAACCTGACCAGGAGTGCCTCCTGCACTTAGGGACCCCGCAGATCCTCCTTACAAGAGGAAATGCACAGATGGGTGGGCAGGGCCTGGAACGAAAAAGGACTGGGCCCTGCCGTGCGCACGCACCCTGCCTCCTCAGCCCCCGCCCCTCGGCCCTACCTGTGCCTCTAGGCTGCAGAGGTTCTTGGAGGTGAGCTGGGCCTCCTGCATCTGCCTCACCAAATCCTGCTGCTCCTTCACAAGGCGCTCCGATTTGGCCTTCAGCTCCGCGTTCTCCCTCTCCACCTCCTCCAGGACTCCCAGCCTCTCGAGCAGCTCCTGGTTTTGTTGCTTCTTTGCGTCGTAGTGTGTCTTGGCCTTCTCCATCTGAGGGGCGAGGAAAAGAGAGGCAACCGTCAAGCACAACACCTGCCGGTTTAAGGCCAGACTTGAGGCGATTTCCCGCAAAGCCGGGACATCGGAAGCCAAGGCTCGTGCTTCCTTAAGAGACCCTTGCTCAGCCATGTTGTTGTGCAACGTCACAACGTGTACTTACCCTCCACACACCCACATTTGCAAACCTCACCATGCAGTTCTTATATGCCAGTCTGTTAGCTCAACGGGTGCCATTTTTGTAAGCTATGGAATTTTGAGGCCTATAATGGCAGAACTTCTTTTCTTAGTACCTGTCTTAATTGTGACTGACTGTTCAATACAGGGTAGAAGCCAGGGTGATGGTTCTCTCCCCTCCCACCCCATGCTTCTGCCCCAGAGGGAGCCAGCTCCCCTTTTTCTACCTGTGTCTTGTAATGCTCAGCAGCTTGTTCCTTCTGGGCCAGCTGAGACTGGAGATCCAAGATCTTCTCATTCCGGTGCTTAATCTCTGCCTGGAGCTCTTCCTCATGCACCTGCTGAGGAAAGACCCAGATAATCCCTTACAGTGCCAGAGAGGGGAATTGTTCTCTTCCTTGCCCTGGACTCTTGCACCAACTAAGGTTGCTCAGTAGACTTACAAGGGTCCTTTCCACCCCTTGTCTTTGAAAAGCTGGCATCACTGAAAACTAAATAGCTTTAATTGGATTTGGAATAAAAACACAATTGTTACTGTTTCACATTTCTTGTTATTATCTTCCTTAATTTCCCTCGCCCTCGATTGCAGGGGATTGGACTAGTGGGTCATGCAAACCACTATTCTGAATGTTTTTTATAGGGTAGGGTGGGGATCTGGGGATGAATTTGTGAAGTCAGTGGGACAGTGCCCCCCAAAAGTTTGGGAACCTCTACACTAGGAGAACTCTCTCCAGGCTCCATCCCTAGAAATTCACCTGGGCTCTCTGCTGCTGGGCTTGAGCAACCTTCTCCTGCTGAGCGAACTTCTGCTTCAGCTCCTCCAGCTGGAAAGGAAGGGGGGAAGAGAGATAATAGTTATTCCAACCCCTCCCCCTCCTGTTCAGCCACTCCCCCCTGGCTCTTTGAGGCTCTGCACGCCATGGCACTGCATACAGCCACCCATTCCGCAATCTGTGTCCTCCTCCTAAACGTGCTGTACCGGAACAGCCATGCCTAGAAAAGGACTGGCTGGCAGGAAGCCAAGGAAGTTTCCCCTTTTTACCAAAAGCTGCGACTCCTGCATTGCAGCAGCTGGGACTAGATGACCCTTTGGGTCCTACTCCAGCTCTACAATTCTATGATTCTATGAGCAGGGCATCAGAGAGTCAGTTTAGGACATCTCGGGACTGACCACTTTATCCAGTTTGGGGGTTGGAAGGAAGAATCTGGCGCTGTCTGTGTTACTCAGCTTGGCGCCTTCAGCATCAAACACTTCTCTAGTAAGTCAAGCCCCATGCGAAAGAAAGAAAGGGGGGGGAGGGCCAAGTTCTGCACCTGGTAAAAGCAACACTAATAGGTCACTGAATGTATATTTGGATAACGATTCTGATCGCTAAGAGGAAAGCAGCTGTGAGGCTCCAACTCAATGCAAGCACTGCTCAGCCTCCCTGAGACTGAGGGCATTTCCCCCAGAACTACACACATTTTTCAAGCTTCTTTTTGCAACCATGATACGAGAGTCTGAATTCTGTGAAATGCCACAGACCCTCAAGAGTTACTACAGGAACACAGAAAGAACTGCATGCAGCAGGCCAGAGTCCTCTATGCCTGGAAGCACATTCCAGGCATACCCACATTCCAGGCATACCCTCCGACAGGTTCCCTTCCACCCAGGAAGCATCAGTATCACTTTAGCCCCCGTCCTAAACATTCTGCCCCTGCTAAAGCTTCCTGGAAGCAGCAGCAGAGAGGGCACCAGAGCAGCCTCCGACCCTCCACCGACACGTCTATGCTGCGCAAAAACCGCATGCCAGTCGCAGGGTTGGGTCAGTGGGCTTCAGAGCAGAAATGGTGCATGGGGGTTAGCAGCTTCCCAGGAAGAGCAGCTCTCTACAAGCAGAAGAGCTGGGATGTGCTGCAAGCAGATGCTCTGACATGCGATGAAAGTGATGCCGGAGGTTAATTAGCCCCACCGCCCCACATTTCCTGCCTCCAGGTCTCCCCAGCAACCCCAAAGCAGGGTCTCCATTGCCAACTGTTTGTCTCTCGTGCACTTGGGGGTAAGAGAGCATCAGGATCCACGGAAACATTGAAGGTTGGAATCCAAGAGGGTTTCTGAAGTTGGGGGGGGGCTGTTTCAGGGGATTCTAGTTTGCTCTTAGTTTGCACAGGGGTGAGGGGGTGGACTTGTCTTCAGGTGCAACTACGCTTGCAGGTGGCTAAGAGAGGTGATGGTGCTTTTAGCTCCTGGTAACCCTGAAGGTTAGAAGGCTGGGCCCCCTGCGTTGCAGACCCTGCACTGTCTGCAGCTCAAGATTTCCCCTCCCGAGAGCAGTATCATTCACAGAGATTCTCTCCTATACCGGAGGAAAATGTAGGAAGGAGATGGGGAAGACAGAATGCCAAAAGATGCAGCAGCTGGAGCAGGAAAGGACCTCAGAGATCATCAAGCCCTACTCTCTGCTGCTCAAGGCAGTACCTGTGGCATAGGGCACCTCTGGCTTCATATGGCTACTCCCCTCTTGGTGCAGTCCAGTCTTAAAAAGTGGTGCCCAGAACTGGAGATAGTGCTCCAGATGCAGGTAAAGGTAGGTAAAGAACCCCTGAATGGTTAAGACCAGTCAAAGGCGACTATGGGGTTACGGCTCTCATCTCGCTTTCAGGCTGAGGGAGCCGGTGTTTGTCCACAGACAGCTTTCGGGTCATGTGGCCAGCAGGACTAAATCACTTCTGGCGCAACGGGACACCGTGGCAGAAGCCAGAGCACACAGAAACACCACAGTGGTACCTATTTATCTACTTGCGCTGGTGGTTGGCAGGAGCTGGGACAGAGCAGCAGGAGCTCACCCCATTGTGCAGCACATATAGGTGAAACTCAAAAAATTAGAATATCGTGGAAAGGTCCATTTCTTTCAGTAATTCAACTTAAAAGGTGAAACTAATATGCGAGATAGACTCATGACATGCAAAGCGAGATATGTCAAGCCTTTGTTTGTTGTAATTGTGATGATTATGGCGTACAGCTGATGAGAACACCAAATTAACAATCTCAATTTGGGGGTTTTCGTCAGCTGAACACCATAATCATCACAATTATAACAAATAAAGGCTTGACATATCTCGCTTTGCATGTCGTGAGCCTATCTCATATATTAAACTCCAGTTAGCTAATGAAAACAATTGCTTACATAAATGAAATTTTCCACAATATTCTAATTTTTTGAGTTTCACCTGTAGCTAAATAATAACTCTCCCCACCCCCACCCAGGGAAGCAGTCATGGCCACCAACCTAGATAGCTTTGAACGAGCATCAAATAAATTCATGGAGGAGAAAAGGTTGTCCATGGCTACTAGCCCCTGGTGGCTATGCTCTGCCTCTGGATGCTCTGGATCCCAGTTGCTGGAAGCTGTAGGAGGGGAGAGTTGCTCTTGTGCTCAAATCCTGTGAGGGGGTTTCCCTTTGGGGCACCTGCTTGGCCATACTGGGAACAGGGATGCTGGACTAGATGGGCCACTGGCCTCTTCCAGCAGGTTGCTCCACCAGGAGTTACAAAGACAAGCAGGAAATTCTACAGGGGGTGTAATTGGTACGTCCCAAGCCGCTCCCAAGGCTTCCCAGGTGTTGGGATGAGAGGGCTCAAGAGGATACATGTGGTGCTATACTGCGGTGCTAACAGAAAAAGAGGCACCAAGGAGATCTTTAAAGGGTTGGGGGGATAACAAAAAACGGTGTGTGGGTGTGTATCAAGCCCTCATACTTTTATTACTGGGAGACCTGCTGGGAGAGCAACAATCCCAAGTAGACCGACTTTGCTGCCCGCTGGCGCAACTTCCTTTGCAAGCCCATTGCCTTGGCTTGCCACATAACTACGGACAGTCTTGCCTTTGGTGCAAAGGACAGGATTTGTGTGCTTTCTGCTCCTGCCAAGTAATTTTTTTTTTTTGTCAAATTAAGAGAACAAAAGTTTTGCTGACCTGTGTGAGGAGGCATCTGGGCATAAGGTGCAGAGTTTTAGAGAGGGATTGTGAAGCCCTGTTTTCCCACACAGCCCCCAAACGAGGGTGGCAGCGGCCTTATTACTTGTCCTCCGTAAGCCCCCATTGCAAACAGTTCACAACAGGAGATGGCAGCCATGATGGAGGGGAAGCAGCAGCAGCAGCAGCAGCAGCTACGTCATGCACTGTCACCGTTTAAGCAGCTGACACCTGGCATGCATTACCTGGCATGCACTAGCTCGCTCTTTCTGATATACCTCTAGCTGCGCCACCTGTAGGATTGGGGGGTGGGTGGGTGGGAGGGGGAAGCAATGAAGGCAGACGTGAAAACACCACAAAAAGCAGCTGGGGCAACTTGTGGCAAGGGCGGGAGCTCGGGCAGTATATAAATCAGAGGAGAAGACTTGTGGAACCTGGAGGGGCGGTGCTAGAACACTGCGTGCATGCAGGAGCAAAAGGGAGCCCATTCAAGGATAACATATAGCCAGCATCTCAAGCAAACATGGCTCCTGGACAGCAGCACCACCACCTTTGTTAACTTGCATGCTTTAACTTTCAGGGAAACTATCTACTACTGGCCTACTGCGGACCCCAAAGTTCTAGAGGGCTAGAGATGGGAGGAGGGTCCCCGTTGCTCAAGATGCACCTCAGGAGCCAAATAAGTTCTGCCGAGCCTTTCAGGCTGCATCTCGCTTCTGCACATTCCCTCAATCTGGACTGCACTATATACAGAATGCAGCAAGGTACGCCCCCACCCCCCAGGTGTCTTGCAAACTCATCCAATCCTGAGACAGATGCTTCTGTCACTCAAGGGTGGCCCTGCAGAGCTGTCCCCTTCATTAAGCGAATTGGAACCAGAATTTCTCAGCAGCATGGAAAACCATTAAGAGCCACCATCATGTTCTGTCCAGCAGGACAGGCCACATCCCAGAACGTTTACTCCGTCTGCTTGATCTCCAGAGGCAGCTCTGCCCCTGGGTGAAGCAAGCGAGTAGGGACGAAGCGGGGGGCGGCGGCGCAAAGAGGATGAGCTTTGCCCCTAACCCCTCCATCCTGCTTCAAGAGGGCAAAGAAACCGCAGGATGGGTTGGGGAGATGCAGCTGCCTAGGGCTAGCCCCTGGGCAACCCCCACCCCCCCAAAAGCAACCAAATCCCATGCGGGGCCTTACCTTCGCCAGCTGCTTCTGCCTGATCTCCTCATGCTCCTTCTGGGTGTCCTCAAGCACCCGCTTGATGGTGGCCACCCGCTTCTCCGAGTCGAGCCTGGCCAACTCCAGCTCCCGTGTGTGCTGCTTCTTGGCCTGGGCCAGCTCTGCCTCCAGGCGCTGCAGCCCCCGGTTCTCCTCCGCCAGCTGCGCCTGGGCCTGCTGGAGGGCGGCCAGCTGCCCCGCATAGCTGTCCTTCTCTGCCTGCAGCTGCTGGATGGCCCGCTCCCGCTCCAGGAGCCTCTCCCTCACCGCCCGCATCTCCGCCAGCTCCAGCTTGGCCCTGGCCAGCTCTGCCTGCAGGAGGCCGGCGGCGCTCTGCATCTGCTCCAGCTTCTCGCGGTGCTTGCTCTCCTGCGAGGCCTGCTCTGCCTGCAGCTGCTGGTAGAGGCACTTGATGGGCATCAGCTCTGTGATCAGGGCCTGGGCCCCTGCGAACTCCTGCTGCTGGGCGGAGAGCTGCTGCTCCTTCTGGAAAGCCTTCTCCTGCCAGGACTTAAGCTCCTTGCAGAGGTCCTCCTGCCGCTTGGAGGCAGTGCTCAGCTCCTTCTTAAGGGCCTCCACCGACACTCGAAGTTTCTCAGCTTGCTCCTGAGAGCTCTGCGCTTCGGCTTTCATGGTTGAGCACCTCTCAGCTGCCCGGGAAGCAGCGGTGGCCATTTCCGACTGCAGGATCCGCAGCCTCTCCTCCAGCTTCTTGCTCTTCTCGGACTCAGCCAGGGCCAGCCGCCTCAGGTCCTTGATCTCCCCCTCCTTCTCCAGCTGCTGCCTTTGCATGATGGATGTCTCCTTCTCCATGCTGCTGATGATGCTGGCCTGGCGCTCTGATTCCTGGGCACAGCGTGACAGCTGCTCTTTCCAGCTCTCCTCAGACTTGCTCTTCTCCTGGGTTGTGGCACGTAGGACAACTAGCTCCTTCTCGACTCGGGATGCTGCCTCTCTGCTCTGGGCCAGCTCCTTTCCTTTGTCATGGAGCTCCCTCTTCAGCTTCTCTTGACTGGACTTGGATGCCTCCAGCAGCTGCTCCAGCTCCGCAGCCCTCTCCTTCTGCTGTGCCATCTCCCGCTTCAAGGCCTCCGCCTCCACCTGCTGCTCCCGCTCAGAGGCGGCTGCCACCTTCTCCAGCCGGGCAACGGTGATCTGCTGCTCCTTGCACTGCTTCTCCAGCCTCTCCACCTGCGCGCGGAGAGCCTCGCACTCTTTCAGCTGCCCCTGGTAGAGCTCTCGGCTGGAGGTGGACTCCTGCTCCTGCTGCCGCTTCTCCTCCTCCAGGCTCTTGAGGGAGGCATCCTTGGAGTGCATCATCGACTTGATGCTGTCCATCTCAGCCTCCCGGGTCCGGGCTGCCTCCAGGAACCCTTGCAGCTCGCTCTCCATCTTGGCTGCCCTCTCCTTCAGGGCCTCAGCAGAGGCCAGTTCCCCCTTCAGCTTGCTGACTGTCTTCTGCAGGTCCCTTAGCTCCTCGCTGCGGGAAATGTTCTTGAGGCGCAACTCTTCCAGCTCTCGCTCTTTCTCCCCAACCAGCTCCTGGGCCCTGGTGACCTCCTCCTGAAGCCCAGAGACTTCCACTCGGTGCTCATTGGTGACATTCTGCAACTGCACCTCCAGGGCTGCCTTGGCGACTTTCTCAGCGGCCAGTTCTGCCCTGGCCCTTTCCTCCTCACCCGCCAGCCGCTTGGCTTCCTCCTTGTGCAGGGCCAGCTCCTGCTGCTGCTGCTGGGAGGCCTCTTCCAGCTTGGCCTTCAGGGACTTCAGCTGGCCAGACAGCTTCTCCGCCTCGCGCTCCTTCTCCTTCAGGGCTGCCCTGGTGCTGGAGAGGCTGGACTCAGCTGCACTCAGGTCCTTCTGGTTCTGATCCCCTGCCAGCCTCACTTGAGCCTCCAGCTCGGCTACCTTGCGCTTCTCCTCAGCCAGCTCCCTAGTCACAACTTCCAGTGCCTGGGCTGCTTCATGCCCCTCCTTCTTCCCTTTGGCCAGGCTCTGGGCAGCCTCCTTCCGAGCTACAGCCACCTTCTCCTGCAGAGAGGCAATCTCTGCCCGGAGCTTGTCCTCTGTGCCCTCCTTCTCCTTGACCTGCAAGGTGGCACGAGCCACGTCCGCCTGGAGCTCATCCAGTGCTCCTTGGTGCTTGCTGTTCAGGTGCTTCACCTGAGCCTCCAGTTCTGCCACCTTCTGCTGCTCAGCCTGCAGCCTCAGGTGGGCCTGCTCCTGCTCCCTGCTCAGCGCTTGGACCTTCTCCTCAAGCCTCCCCAGCTCCCCTGGGTCTCCTTTGGCCGCCACAGAGGAGAGCTCTGCCATCTGGTGCTGCAGCATCTCCACCTTGGTCCTGGAGGCTTCCCCCAGCTGCTGCACTTGTCGCTCTAGGGCCTGCCTCTGGGCCTTCTCCTCGCCCATCTCCCGCAGGACCTGGTCCCGGTGCTTGCTCAGTTCCTGAATCTGTTCCTCCAGCTCTGCGATCCGCCGGAGGTTGCCCTCCAAGGACTCGGCTGCCCGCCTCTTCTCATCCTCCAAGATGCCTTCTGTGTTGCAGACGGACTCCTCCAGGATCAGGAGCCGCTCCTGGAGACGGGTGTTCTCCTTGGCCAGCTTCTCCTTGTCAGCCAGCTTCTGCTGTGCCTCACGAAGCTGGCCTTTCAGCACCGACACGGCTCCTGCTTGGGCCTCGCTCTGCTGGCACTGGGCTGTGAGGGCCAAGATCCTGGCCTCCAGCTCCTCGACCTTGCGGCTCAGATCGGCCTTCTCCCTCTGGGCTTCCGCGGCAGAGGCGCTCTGAGCACGCAGCCGCTCGGTCAGGGCAGACAGTTCCGCCTCCTTCTCTTGGAGTTGCCTCAGGGCCAGCTCTTTCTCCTGGGCGGCCTTGTTGTATGCTTCCTGGCCTGCAGCCTCCACCTGCGTCAGCTTCTGGCTGCTCTGCTGCACTGTGCTGGTCAGCTGGTCCACCTGGAGGCTCAGCTCCTGAAGGGCTGCCCGGGAGGCCTGCTCGCTCTTCTGCAAGTCTTCGGCCAGCTGGCCCTTCTGCTGCTGCAGAACCAGCAGGTCCTGGTCCTTCTGGTGGAGGAAGCCCATCAGCTTGGCGATCTCAGCCGTCAGGGCGTTGACCTGAGCGACCAGGCTCTCCTCCTGGGCACGCAAATCCTGCTGCAGCTTCTCCTTGCCTCGAGAGCTCTCAGAGAGGGAGTTCTGCAGCTCTGTGAGCAGGCCTGTGAGCTGGCGCTTCTCTGCGTCAAAGCTGCTCCTCTCGGACTGGAGGTTGGCCTCAAGCAGGTGCTTCTCCTCTTCGAGGCGGAGGACCGTTGCCTGCAGCTCGGTCTGCTGGCCACTCAGGCAGGCCACCTGCTGGTTCAGTTCTTCAAGCTGATGGGACAAGAAACAGAAAACAAGGTTATGCATCCAGAGAATACACAGAACTTAACTTACACAATCTCAGCTTTATGTGCTTGACCAATTTTTTTTAAAGGAGTGTGTGTGGAAGAGGTGGGGGAATCAGATTTGGGGGGCGGGGGAGAGCGCCAGCAATCCCACCTGCCATTGCACTCACCCGGGGAGAGCATTCAGATGCGCAGGGTGACCTTGGGAGTGTGCAGTAAGTGTATCCCTGCGCTTTTTATGGCTTTTAAAGGGTTGTTTTGACTGTTTGCGATGTTGGGTTTACATGCTATCCCCGGAACGTAACTTCCGCATAAAGTTGAGCTGACCATACCACTCCTCAGTGAGAATGAGGGTGTGCCCAGACAGAAGGCCATGATTTGTACTCATCAGCATTCAGCACCACATTCAAGGGACACCAGCAGAAGCCAGCCAGGCAGAGGATCCAAACTGGCAGACTGTGTATGACACAGGTCACTTCGCCCACTTCATACCTTTAATGAATGTGGAGGTTGTTTTAAATATGTTTGTTTGGCTTTTGTGTTTTGCTGCTGTTGTTTGTTTTTAAAGACAACAGAGCCTGACTAAAGCATTTGAGGTGCCGGGGCAGGCTTAGTTTATTTTATATACTGCCCTTCATCCAAAGATCTCAGGGTGGTCCACAAGATACATGTACCGGCCAATAAGGCAGGCTGAAGCTGTAGGGAGCGGAAAGAGTAGGCAAGTCCAGACCTAAGGCAGGCCCTGAAATACAGTGGACCAAAACACCACCTAACAATATCTGGGAATACACAGAGACACAACTCCTACAACTGAAGGGACTTTTCAAGTTAGTTATAGCCCATTAACAACAGAAACGGAATCAAATATTTTTACAACGGTCCAAGTTAACAGTGCTGTGGTTAGTTAGGATTGCTAGCAATAACAAAGGCAGACGTTTCCTCAAGCCACACTCTTTTTTTTTTAAGGGAAGTGTCTCTATAAATATACCCAATGTTAACACGTAAAAAGTCAAAGAAGCTATTAATGTTTTTTTTAAAAAAATTAACAATAAAAAGCCACAAGTGCCTGCATTAACTCTGCAAAGAGTGGCTTGAACTGCCCAGATGTGGTTTTCCGTTATGCAGTTTCATGACTAAAACCATGAGCCTAACATAGATGAGTCACTGGCCTGTGGCTTTGAGCAGAGCTGATGCAGAATCCCTTGGCAAATAGTTCCCGTGGGCACACTTATCGTAAGAAATAAGCTCTAAAGTCTAATTCAGAGGTGGGGAAATCCCTGGTCCGTGAGGCCCTTTCCAGCCAGCCACACCCCTTTGCCACCCAATGTCATATGCCACCAGGCCTGGGACAGGTAAAGCCACAGTCGGCAAGGAACCATGGGAAGCCAAACACTCAAAGTACCATCCCAAGTGTCCTGCACAGCTGGCATTTGGCAGTTTGAATTTGGCACCAAATGCCCTTCAGCTGAGTTTGGCCACTTTTCCATCCAGTCCATTGGGCAACATTAGTTACCCCACCTCTTGTTCAACAAAAATAGCTGTTCTGCAGACATGGGACGAATATGAATGTATATTTTTATTCAAGAACATCCCTTTTTATAATTTCATAAAATGTATACACTGCTTGGTTGCGGAAAAACACACACCCTCAGAGTGGCTTACCAAAAAAGAGACAAAAATTATCACCAAGACAAATTAGCAACAATGATTTGGGGGACATTCGGATAGTTAAAAGAACAATAGACTAAAAACAGATTAACATTTGCTTCCACTTTCTAAACATCTGGGTAGGCTTGTCTAAACAAAACTGTTTTTAGCAGGCACTGAAAAGGGTACAGTGAAGGTGCCTGCCTGACATCAACAGGCAGGGAGTTCCAAAGTGCAGGTGCTGCCACACAAAAATATTTCTTACAAATGCGGAAGGGCTGTGAAATATGCACTCCTTTTTATACAACAATGCAGTTCAACTAGTTAGTGAGACTGCGTTATCAAGGGTTTCACGGAGCAAGCCACCTGACCGCCCCGGCCCCCCGTGTGACAAGTGACATTTCTCTACCGGGATCCGTCTCGCCAGGGCCCTGCTCCTACCTTCAGAATGTCACCCATGACCTCTCCTCTCTCTGGCAAGGAAGTGGTCTCCCTCAGCTTCGCCATCTGGTCCTCCAGCAAGGAGTACTTTCCCTGCAGAATCTCCAGCTTCTCTTCCAAGCACCTCTGGAGGACAAGACACAGGTGGGGAATGGCATTGTGGAACCAGAGTTGAAAAGAACCGTCAACCCAGTTGGTCCAACCTCCACCCCCCAAACAGCAGCAGCCTCTGACAGCTGGAGGTGGATGCATCTGCTCACAACTCTTCTGGTCCAGGGAGGCAAAGAACTGTCGTGTATTGAATTTGCAGGCGCAGGAAAAGTAACAGAGCAGCCAGGAACTAGTTAAGGGAGGGAGTGATTGCTTTTAATTAGCTCCACCTGGGTTGTGTAGGCTAGCCCAAGTGCTGATATATAGCAGCAGGGCTGGGGTTTTGTGTGTCGTTTTACTTGCTTGCTGCCATGAATAAAGATGTTACCATACCACCACTGGCTGGACTTACTATATAACAGGACCATGGGCAATGAGCACACAGTGCCTCCTCCTTTCCATCTAGTGAGCTTTTCCAGGGATCCACCGATGTGAATGCGTGGTGTCAAACAAGGAAAAAGCCACTCTACTTATCTGCAACTCACTCTCCCCACCCTACACAAACTCCTGTTGCCCAAGACTGAGCCCAGGGATGATCTCCTCTCCGTCAAGGGGGAGGGCTCCCTGCTTGTTAAAACTCCTGGCCAGGCTTTCATGAGTGAAATATGTGAAGCATAACAACTGAACAGCCACCACCATTGCTGCACATACCCTTTTTATTTTGTTTTGACTATGGCAGACCAACACGGCTACCTACCTGTAACTGGAACTATAGAAGGCACCACATTGAGCCACATGAAATGGAAGTCCATCAACCTCACCAAGAAATATAAGGGTCTGGTGACTTCTGTTTCAGTGTATCTGAAGAAGTGTGCATGCACACGAAAGCTCATACCAAGAACAAACTTAGTTGGTCTCTAAGGTGCTACTGGAAGGAATTTTTTTTATTTTTTATTTTGTTACGGCTACCTACCTGTAACTGCACATACCCACAACCTCCTTAAATAACTCTTCCCGGGGGAAGAGCACAACGGAAGTGGCAGCCACACGTAGCAACTATGTTTTGAGCATACTCAGAGCCCAGGAAGCATGACAGAAGCGTCTGCTGAAAGGCAAATATCCCTGACCAGAAGCCCTGGGAACTCAATCCATGTTGTTACAAATCCCTTTTCGGCACACTGTAGGATGTACAAATGGCACACCTACTTCTTCATGCCATTCCTATTATGGGCTATAAAAGCTACTGCTGAAGGTACCAGAGCCAATCTAACCTGCTCCTTACTTTGCTGGCCTATTTCCACTCTGCCTGGGAAAGTCAAGACTCCCCTGCTCAGCGCCTGAGGGCCCCAGTCCTGCCACTCACCACCTGGCCCAGGGCGGGGACTGGTTGCCTCTATAAAGGACTGCTGTTGAGCAGAGAGGGCTCCGTTTTGCTTTGTTTTTTGTTTAAATTGCTGTTATTTTTTAGTTTCAGATTTTGATTTATGTGGAAATTGTTTTCCATTTGGCTGTGTATTTTTTTTGATGTGGTTTATTTATTTATGACTTGTAATTATGTAAATCTTGGCCTGTTGTAAGCTGCCTTGAGCATCGTTTTTAACTGTGGAAAGGCGGCATACGAATAAAAAATTATGGTGATGATCCTAACTACAAAAGCTGCTGCTGAAGTTGCCAGAGGCCACCTTACCTGTCAGTCCAGAGAAATACGCTACTCAGGATGACTAGAGGCAATCAGGGCAGGGGGCCGTTTAGGGGTTTCTCTTGGGGCCAAGATTTAATTTTGGTGGCACATCGTTTTTGCTGTTTAATTTTTTTATATTTTGTTGTTCAGCCTTCTTATGAATTAGAGGGGGGTTGTTCAATTTGATTATTTGTTAATGAGACATTTTCATTAGCTTATAAAAAAATTCCTGTATTTTGTAGCTTAATGAAATTATGTATTTGTTAGCAGGCTGAAGCATCATCTACTGCAGAAAATCAATGACGGTGATGACTATATATATGGACGAGGAGAACAGACCCCCTGGCTTTACCCTTCTGGGGGTGGAAGGAGGGGTGTCTCTTCCTGTCCACTGACCTTCTCACTGAGGGCACTGCTCAGCTCCATCTCCAGGCGGCTCCTCCGCTCCTCCCATTCCCTTAGAGCTGTGTTGTGCTCTTCCGAGAGCTCATTCATGGCTTCCTGCAGTTCCGTGTGAACGTGAGCAAATTCCCGCAGCTGTGTTGCAAAAACAGGGAAAGGCTTTATTTGACACTTGCTGCCTTTGTCTTTAGCACTGGTACAAACTCCCCTGCTCTGAAATTGTGGCAGACTGTGCAGAACAAACCTTCTACGGCAAGTGTGTAATGAAACATGCGGAAAAGGCAGCAGCGAAACTTGGCTGGCATTTGTTGGGAGACAAGCAAATAACATTTCCTTCTCAATGAACTTCCAAGACAGTTCATGTGTTACTTTAAACCACACGAGGGCACTGTTTGTCTAGCAACCTAGCCTGCACTTGCTTGTAAATCTCTATAGGCTAACTCCACCCCTTAAAAGCTGAGCAATTTTGTTGCTGTTTTCTCCCAGCTTGTTGGGACAAGATGCAAAATTTCATCTTTCGCAGCTCCACTAATCCTATTAATAGTTCCTGCACCAATAAAGCCTCTGAACTCCAGAAATTTAGTTATTATTTCAATCTAATTTACCCAAGCTGTGAGGTCTGCTAACAGTATTAACACTCCTGGTGGAATACAGGTGGTTATAGCTCAGTCGGCCTTTTTGGGATTCCTCTGATGTCCCTGTGTTCAATTCAAAGACAAGCATAAGCATTGCTAAAGGGCACTGGATTGGGGGAACGAGGTTTTATGGGAGGGGCCTCATGGCTCAGGGTGGAGTCCATCCTTTACATCCAGCAAGTTGCAGGTCTAATCCCTGGCTATAGTTAAGAGAGTCTCAGGTAATGGGGAAGAGACCTGTCTGCCTGAGGGTCCCAGGGAACCACGGCCAGTCAGAGCAGACAAGATGGAACAGTGGCCTGACTCTGTGTAAGGGAACCACAAGTTCCTCTAAGGCCTTCACATGGGGACTTGTGTAAGCTGCTCTGCTGCTGTAGTTTTTACTTGCCTCTCTTTATTCTGATGCTGTGTTTTGTAATTATGATATGGTTTGTTTTATTTTATGTACTGTTTCTTGCTACAGTGGTACCTCTGGTTACGTACTTAATTTGTTCTTAACCTGAAACTGTTCTTAATCTCAAGCACCACTTTAGCTAATGGGCCTCCCGCTGCGCCGCCAGAGCACAATTTCTGTTCTTATCCTGAAGCAAAGTTCTTGACCTGAAGCATCTGTAACCTGAGGTACGACTGTATTTGTATAGATGAAGGGCAGGATAGAAATATTTTTAATAAATAAATGAAATAACCACTTGAATTCAAGATTCCCTGTGGTCTTACCACACATGAGTCGAGAACGGGGCACATTTCTCCAGGGTGCCACCTCAATGCCTTTCTGCTCCAAGACCAAAACTCAGTGAACCCTTTCCGGGATCTCAAGGCGCGGCAAAGGAATCAAGGGTCACCCGAGTTTCAGGCAGAGGCAATACCTCAACCTCGCTTAGTTCCTTTCCAAAACGGAAGCCTGCAGGTCCAGTATAAGCATGCCTCTCCCCACCCCCACCCCACATTTGGAGACTACAAGGCTGCTGCAGCAACAGAAAACAGGTGCTCACGTACCCTGAAAGTGAGATCCCCATTCTCTTCTGAGAGCTGGTTGATTTTCCGGTCCATCTGGCCCTTTTCAGTTTTCAGGTCTTGGCACTGCTTCAGTGTCTCATGCAGGCGCATGAGGAGGCTGAGGGAGAAAGAGAGGGAGGCAGGCATGAAAAGAAGCAAGAGCGCTACTTGAGAGAGCAAGAGTGGCTCCCGGGCATGAGGGCCCAGTTTCTTGGCCTGGGATCTGGAGCCAAGAGCAGGGCAGCAGCTCAGGGAACCTCTCCCAACACAGGGTGTGGATCACCTCCTTCCTTGGAGGTTTTTAAGCAGAGGTTGGATGGTCATCTGTCATGGATGCTTCAGCTGAGGACCCTTGGGGTCCCTTCCAATTCTTTGATTCTATGATCGTAGGAAGCAGGCAACACACAGGCGGGGCTTGAGCCTCCACTACAAGGCCGAGAGCTCTTTGGGTTGAAATACAGCCTGGTTGCCTGCCTTGCTCCACAGCTTTTAAGGGTTGCTGCTGCTATGACTTCTTGAGGGAGCTCCATGCTTAGAAGAGCTCAGCTCCCTTTAAGTACTATGAAATCCAAAGTCCAATACAGCAGACTTTGAAAGATGCCATGCGCAAGGCTCTTTGGTGCTGACAAAACAGCATCTCTCAGTCAGGGCCCAAGTCAACTTCTGAAAAGGGGGTTTAGTCAAAGCAACAGCAGTGGGCCAACAAATCCTAGCCCAGGGTTTCCCAAACTTGGGTCTCCAGCTTTTGTTGGACTACAGCACCCATCATCCCTAGCAAGCAGAACCAGTGGTCAGGGATGGTGGGAATCGTAGTCCAAAAATAGCCAGAGACCCAAGTTTGGGAAACCCTGCCCTAGACTGAGCACATCAGCTCCTGCTTACCATGGATCTCTAGAATATAATAGGGACCAAGATTTCACATCTTACCCCTTCCAAGTGAATGATCAGAGGCTTGAGAGAGGGGAGAGTAAATGAGGGGAAAGAAGCCACAAACAAGTCTGAAGGAGGAAGAGAATAATTCTCAGCTGTTTTAAATAAGAATCAACTCCAAGCGATCATAAGCCAGGTGTGCCTAGAGAACAGATTTGCAAATGACTCTCAGCTGTTTCTTAAATGGCCCCCATGTGCCAGATACTATAACACCACAGCAGTGGCACAGTACCTAGAGCACTGACAGCATTTCCTCCCTCTACTTTCTTTCAAGGAGCTGGGCGAGAGCAAATGCACACGGATCCTTTGCACTTTTTTGACAACAATGCTACGAGGCAGGTTAAGTCAGAGACAGCAACTGGCCCTGGGTCAGTGGGTGAGCTTCATAGCTGATAGAAAGGACAAGGTGGAGGGTAGACAAGATAAGCAAAGATGCTAGGAGGGTGGGGAGCAAATTGGTTGGAGCCTTTTAAGGCAAAGGGGCCATTCCGTGAAAAATGAGCCTGATAAGAATGCTAGATGAGCACTGGACTTTGGTGAGGAAGATTCCAAACGTGCAGTCTAACCATTTTTTTAAAAGCTAAAGACAAAAGAAGTTTATTTTATGGACCTTCTTTTCAAAAGTCCACCCACGTAGTCTTCACAGTAGTGTTCAAGTTAAAAGTTTTCTG
Organism: Lacerta agilis; assembly: GCF_009819535.1. Lineage (NCBI taxonomy): Eukaryota > Metazoa > Chordata > Lepidosauria > Squamata > Lacertidae > Lacerta > Lacerta agilis. The sequence continues at coordinate 2,949,614 of NC_046315.1, forward strand.
ATGATTGTCCCACCCGTGACAGCATTTTTTCCTTAATTTTGTATCATTAAATTTCTTAAACTTAATTCCTGATTGCATAGTTGTAACCAATAAACATTGATTTAAACAGATATGCTGAGTTTATCATTGAGTCACCTCCCAACTCACAGAGTTTTTCCATAAATCAAACTTATCTCAAGCTCCATGTCCTTTTTTTGTCCCACCCGTGACAACACTTTTAACATTTAATAAAATTGTCAAAAATCTCCATAAAAATAATAAAACATTAGTAAAATGTTCAGTATCTTATTAAGAACATAGTTTAAATTTTGGTTGTTAATTTTTATGTATATTTACATTGTTACACATGTGTGAATACCAAAAAAACATGGTCAAAGTGTCCCACCCGTGACAATGGAATGGCCCAAAGGCACCAGTCATGGCAAGGAAAGCACTGAAGGCCGAAACAGCACACAAAAGATAATGTAGGGCAGCAAAAGATAATAAGACAAATAAGGATAATGAAAAGGGCAGGAGCTAAGGAGAGACCCTGGCTGCTTCAATTAAAGGTAGGAATAACTGAGGTGCGCGGTGGGAACTGCCTAGTTCCCAAGGTTTCCTCACCACCTTTGACCAGCAGGTGAAGCCAGAGGCCAACACTATTTTCTTACCAGGCGAAGTCTTCTTCAAAGCAACCCAGCAACCCAAATCTGAGCCAGGAAAGTCCAACAGAGCAAATCCGTATTATTTAGTAGGTTTCTATCCCACTTTTCAACTTAAGTCTTCAAAGCAGGGAGAAGGACACAAAATGAAGAGAACCAGAGGGGCGGCCCCAGTGGGACATTCCAGCCCGAGGGAGGAAGTACCTCTCGTTTTTTTCTCTGAGTTCCTCCATTTCTTTGGATTCCAGCTGGTCTGCTGCTTGCCTCTCATGTAGGAGAGTCAGGCGGTCGATCCTCTGCTTCATCATCAGGATCCGCGTTTCTGAAGCAGGAGGGGAGAAAAGAGGACACGGATTATTCAGAAACTAAAAGGTACACGGTGGCTTCCCCCTGTACAGCAACCAGGCTCCTCTCCATCCAGACACAGTGACTCTGGACGGGCTGTGTGCCTCCCAGCAACCCAACAACAGGGTTGCACAATAGACAGAGCAGCACAGGGAACAAAGACAAATAACAATGGCATCTGAACGCAGGATTAGGCAACTTGCTCACTTTGCAGAAATTTAATCTGACTGCAGAATTTGGAGGGAGGAGAGCGAGGGGGTTTGGGTCTGGCATGTGCCCTCTTTAACAGAAGGGAGAGCTGTTGGGGCCAGTAAAGAGGTTTGCCGGATGGATCTATGGCTGACCACAATTAGGAGCAGGATTTTAGGTTCTGGTCCATGGAAAGCTTCATTAGGATCCTAACAGATCATGTAGTTCTTATCTAGATCATATTCCTTCTAGTTAGATTATTATGTTATGCACTTGTGGGTACCAGACTCCCCTAAAACTCCCGGGTTCAGTAGGGGTTGGGATTTAATCAAGGCAAATGTTAAAATAGAAGCCAGGCCAGTTTCCTGATGAGGTAGGCCAGGCATAGGCAAACTCAGGCCCTCCAGATGTTTGGGACTACAATTCCCATCATCCCTGGCCACTGAGTTTAAAGTGGAGTCTTTAGGGTTGGCTGCAATGTGACCTAGCGAGGAAGAAAGGTTGCCGGCTGGCAAAGACAGCAAGCTGGAGAGAGGGTCAGCGCACGGTGGTGAATTTGCTTGAATTCCAAGGCTGCAGCTATGCAAACAAAGCCCTATGGGGTGTTAATGCTCTGAGTCCCTCCATCGCAGGTTCAGGTTGTATATATGCGTATATCCTAAAGACACCACAGTCTGAGCCGTGCCTCAGTTCCAAAAGGAAACACGAACCCTGGGTAAGCGGACCTGGAACCACTGGAATCTCGCCCGCTGAGATTGGGGTGGTGTGCAACAATTATTAATAATGTTTTTTCATCCCAACCTCCCTCTAGGAGCCCAGGGCAGCCAAACTACATCAGTTAAAACAGCAGAAAAAAATAATACATCTACAAATACATCAACAGTCTCCAAGGAACTGCTAGCATTGCTTTTGCTGTCACACCCATCCCCTGATGGTTCACTGCTACCACCCTCTTTTCCTGCAACTGAGAGGTTCAGGAGCACTTTCATTGCTTCTTGCTACAAAAAGTGCTTGAGAAAAGGGCTCTGCTTGTCTCAGCATCCTTGGTAGCAACCACTCCACTCCAGTGGCTGACCCCCTCACCTTTCTCATCAACGAGCTTCCGGCTCTCTGCCAGCTCGTGTTCCAGCTCATCTCGATTTTCTCTCTCTTCTTCCAGCAGCTTCTTCAGCTTCCTTATCTGAAACTGGGGTGAATGCATGACGTCACCCATAGGAGAGGCAGAGGAGCCAGGGAGCAACCTGCAAAGAAGTACCAGGGCCATCTGCATTTGAATTTTTTATTTTTTTTAAATGTGAAAGACGCTTGCACAAAACTCTTGCTGAGCAAAACGTGGTTCATGTTATGCCTTCGAAAAGGAAACAAGTATAAACAGATTCTACAAGCGCTATTAAAAATTCCACACTGTGCCAAGAAACATGACCCAGCCATCCTATTTATCTAGCTGACACACAAAGAGATGTGTTTTGCAATGTCTCCAAGCATGCTGTGCTAACCTCACTCAGGCTACAGGGCAAGTGATACGGTCTTAGAAAGCCATTCCCGCAACTGTAACAGGGAAGAGGATCTAGAGCAAGACAACGCAGGCATCTGTTCCTAGCTCCTCTCTGCTCAAGTTCAGCAAATACTAGCGATGGAGAGCCAGGGATACCACCATGCAAGCTGCAAAGAGGTTGAAGCAAGAGTTCAAATCCCGGCTTATCCCATGCCATTCAGCCAACGAGAGCACGGCCAACGTCAGTGACAGCCGCAGTTCCAACTGCAGACAGCAATGAGAGCCCAGCTGAACAAGCCCCTCTGTGAGATCACAAAGAGAGTGCTAAGAAGTGGACATGGTTCAGGCTCTACGACATGCACCACCTTCCATTACGGCTGATGGCAGCACTCGCTCCCAATCAGGCTTCCAGAATTCCTCTGGCCCCTCTTGGCAGAAAGTGTGAAGTAACTTCCTGTGTTCCTGAGTCAAACCACTGGTCCATCCAGCTCAGTACAGCCTACACTGACTGGCAGTGGCTCTCCAGGATTTCAGGCAGGGGTCTCATCTGGAGCTGCCCATGGGGACTGATCCTGGCGCTTCCTCAATGCAAAGCAGGCCCTCTACTATGGAGCTACGGCCCCTTCCCCTGAAGCAGACATTCAAGCAGAACCTAACAACATTGCTTTTACAAATTTTACTTGGAACTATTTAAAGGACTGGAGTGAGAGCTGCTTAAAAGAGAACTGTCTCAGGGGAATGCACTGTATTTTCCTGAGTTTCCCTTCAAACTGTTCACCAGAAAAACACTGTGGGAGTGGGGGAACCTAGATCTAATGAAAATGTTATTAAGTGATCTAAGGAACCATAGAGACCCAAGATCTTGTGAAGTCTTACAGCTACTCAGCTGACTCTATAATCTAGATGATATTTGATATACTGTATTGTCATTCACATACATTTTTACGTTATTATCTTCTACTTTTAGAAGCTTCCGTAAAGTTGGCTTAAATGTAACCTCCTTCCTTGGGCATATCACTAGAAACATAAACTGAGCAGGCACACATGCGCTTTCCAAACTGACATTTAAGGTCTCTTAGCCCACCTGCACCCACAAGGGGATTCACCAATTCTGTTTTGAGCAGACACACAGCATGGCCACATGGGGGTGCTGTGGTGGAGGAAGAACCCTGTTCCCAGGCCTCACCTGGCTACCCCAGGAAGTCTCTTTACCCTAGCCTCTGACACCAGAGGTACAACATGTTTTCACAACCTGGCCTATTCCTGCGAACGAATTTCCTGCAACTGTGTCTCATATTATTATAACCCACCTGGAATCTGCTGGTGAAGGGCAGCTGATAATGTAGTAGTAATAATAATAATAATAATAATAATAATAATAATAATAATTTAAAATAATAATTATGGTATGGGGCTTCACTGCCTATGCAACTCCTTATCATCTCTTCACCACCTCTTTATTCTCTCCCAGCCAGTTTCTGTGCAAACCATGAATTCCACGCTTCCGAAGGCAACTCAGAATTCTACAAAAACCCAGATTCCACCTTCACAAACTGAGGGGAAAGCCTCAAATAACTTAGTTAGATCTAAAGCAGAGATCTGGTGTCTCCTTGGCACAGAATTTGGTTTCCCCAGGCAGGGGCCACATCAAATCCTGCAAGTGCCCTGAAAGGAGGCTTTCCATCTGCCTGTGTGGCATCAGACGGCTGGAATCACAACCACGAATCCTGGGAAGCAACTCGTCAATAACTTACTTATTCATGCCAGATGAAGAGGCAACCTTCTGCAGCTTCAAGAAGTGTACCTCTCGCCTTGGTGGGGTGGTCTCCTCCGAGCTGGTGCTGGAGATACTGGATGATTGTGGCACTGGAGGAAGAGGGAGGGTGTGCAGGGTGTCAGAGTCAGCTTGGCAGCAGCAAAGAAAGAAGCAAAAGAAGCAAAACCTTAAGTCCAGGGTCCATTCACCCCCCACCCACCCCGTTTGGGTCAGCTGAAGAAGTTCAAGGAACGAACAATTCGGTTTATTAAGTGGACAGATCAACCAGCTTATGTAGAAAACGTTTCAGTTTGTTTTTTTAGTTGAGGAAGAAAAAAGCAAGTAAGAGGGGCTATGAGTGGCTTATAGAATCAGGAATACCAAATGGGAGATAGTATGTTCCCAAAGCATAAAGGGCCTTTCACTGACAGTAACAGCTAGCCAGTCTAAAGGCAAACACAACACACAACCAAAGAGTCTTGTGAGGACAAGGAGAAACCCACTTTCCAGAATTCTCTGCAGTTTAGGGTCCCCATACAGAGGCTGTTTACTCTATATCCAACATGGAAAGTTTATAAGGCATAAAATCATTTTCTGACTCATTTGCATGCAGATATACAACTTGATTGAGGCTGGAGATGTGCACCACTGGTGCGCAGGTGTTGCATGCCAGTGGGCCAGAAGCAAGAAGAGGCTTTGTCTGCCAGACAGAGTACCTCCACAGGGAAGTATTTTTCAGAAGCCTCCACATAACGGCCGTAAGCCTTGAGCCAGCTCTGGACAGCAGTATTCTGCATCAATGCAGTATCTCCGACCCTTCAAGCTCCTGCTCACTCCAACCAATCTGCAAGAGCTCAGCCAGCATCGTTCCCTTTGACTCTCCCCACCTCTGTAAATTCTGCCATGCTAATGCCTACATCTAGCTCCTACTTGCTTTGAAAGAGCCTGTGGAAAAGCCAGACAGCAGCTTTTGAACCAATGCCTTAACCTCACCAAGAACACTTGCATCTCAACAGACAGCTCACCAAATAACGCCACCCCCAACTAGTGACTCAGTCTTTATCCTCTTTAGACTCGCTGTATAGGAACCGCTGCCCCACTCCCGCTGCTGACTGCTGTTCCAACAAACCTGCAGTGGGGCAGCCATGAGATCAAACCGTGTGGCCCGATCTGGGTTGAGCCACTGAAGTTGGCAGGGCAGCCTCGTGCCCCTGAAGGTATTTCAGTCCCGCATGCTCACCCGGCACTTACTTTTCTTTTGAAGGAAGCTCTCCAGATTCTCACCGAGGCAATCTTCGTTGTACAACATGAAGTTCAGCGACTTAGCCATCTCCGCCTGAGGGAACAGGGAGGAAGAGACAGGGCAGCATGAGCAACTGTGAACCTAAGAGCAGCCTTCGTTGCTGGATGAGGCAAATGGCTCCTCTACTTCAGCACACAGCTCTTCTCACAGTGGCCAACCAGATGCCCCCACTGGAGGAAATGTGCAGCCCTCCCTACTTGTGGTTCCCAGCCAATGGCACTTCTGGTCACATGTAAAGCCAGAGGAAGGTATCCTGCCCTTCAAGCAAGCTTTCCCCTCTGCAGCTTTTGCTTGGACTATCCTTTGCGGAATGTGACCCACCCCACAACCATCACCACAGACAGTTCTTCCATCCCTAGCAGGCTCCAAAAGGTCACTTAGCTGATGAGGCATCTACAGCTGGAGGCAGAATGTTTGAGTTACCTGGAGATCATACTCAACCGTGGCCCATTCTCTGGGAATCTTATCACTCATGGAGGCATAGTAAAACAGCAGCATGACCACCTGAAGAACGGCAGAGACAGAGTGATGTAACATCACACGCCACATACAAAGGGAGGGCAAGACTGTGCATTTTGCCAGTCAGAAGATGCAAAGATATGAACTCTGATGTCGTGTATACAGCTTTCTACAGATGTCCTTAGAACCCTTTTAAAATAAGCTGGATGTCGATCCAGGATTGGTTGCTATCTTTCCACCACTGCTGCGTAATTTTCCTTCTGGGGCACATTAAGAATCTCATTCCAGCATGTCCTCTTGATGCTGCTAACCACCATCTCCCACAATGAGATTTAACTTGCCAGCCTGAGCCACTAAATAAAGAGAGCTGCAGATGTGTGCAAACCTTGGCTAGCTCCAACTCCTCCGCTGCTAGAAGCTTCTCCTCAGATACCAAGTTCTGTGCTGTAGATTTGTGCTTGCAGCGTTCTGGAAGGAGGAATGTGAATTTTAAAAAGGAGTCTTTGAATTCAATCACAGCACCAACCCCAAGGAAAAGGTCTAGACTAGTTACGGAACCCAAAACAATCCCACACCTGCACCCCATCCTCAGGTGCAAGGCTGCCAAACTGGGAATGCAGGGGTGGTTTATCAAAAAGATCTAGGAAGGTTTTTGGCTGCAAAAATGAAGAGTGTAGCCACTACATTTTTGTCCATTTAGGCTCTAAAGCTTAGATTGCTTTACATCTATGTAACTTTTTAGCTGCTTTGTGGCATTTACTGCTCAGAAGCAGCAGAGGCGTTCCAATGGCTTCCCCTCCTTTAGCTGTGGCAGCTTGCCATGAGCACCTTTGGACTGCACCTGAGATCAGGCATGAAATAGCCTTTCACTAAGTGGACCCAAGGCAAGTAAGAATCACCTCTGGGCAGCTCAATGTCTCTGGCTGAGTTTTCTCTCTTCTCTCCTGCACAAGGGGGGCCAGCAGGCAGAAGGGGAACTTAAGCCTATCAAGTCTCTGCCATGCTTATTCTCCTCCCCTGGCCTTACATGGGTAGAGCGACCTGCAGGCTACTTTCTTCCAATGCTCAGTCTTCACAAAATCATTGTGGGAGCTGCACATAGGCTCACATACACTTGTAATTTTAAACTGTATGAGTGGGAACAAGCAATGCAGTATGGAAAAGTGCCACTCTTGCCACCAACTCTATCCATCTTCTAGGAACATGGGAGAATGTTAAGAAGTTTCTGCATTAACAACAGCTTTGCTTGCCAGCTTCCTCCACATTGGAGAGTGTGGCAGATGGAGGCTCAGGCTGATGTGTAGACAACAGATTATCTAAATTCAGAAAGAGCCAAGATGCACTGAGTGGCAGAAGCTCTTACTCTTGAGAAAGCAGACGACATAGGCAACCCGGTCTGGCAAACTCTGCTGCAAAGGGTCCCGTCCCTCTTCAGAGCCATGACTGGAAAAAGAACAAAGCAAGCACTTCAACAGAGAGACAGAGTCATTCCTGATGAACTATTTGACCAGAGGGATGATGAGAATCAGAAACAAATGAGGAAGAGGGACACACATTAAGGCAGTTCACATCTACATTCCAGCCTGTTTACTATGGCACCTAGAATAGACCTCTTTGAAGCCTGAAGCTATGTAACATGGTAAAACGGTAGCCGTTTCCCTTGCAAAACTGGACAGGGAAGTAGTCTGGGTACAACTAGTTCCAATTCAAAGCAGGCTGGTGTATTTGAGGGCAGAGAGAAGTGTCATTAAGTGAAAAAGAGTGTGCATTTTTAAGCTATTACACCATTAATGAAGCAGGAGAACTAGCTAAAATACAAAGTCAAGGATTTTTTTTTTTGCTTGCTTCATAAAGGGCATTCATACCATAAAAGCAATCTGAAATAAGACTTCCTATGAACATAGATGGTTAAATGATGTATCAGTCCCTAAAGCTGTCCAATCAAGCCCTCCCCATGCTCTCCTGTTGATTTGGACTACAACTCCCATGAGTCCCAATGATCATGGCCATATGGTGGTGGGCCTGATAGGAGTTGTAGTCCAAAACATCTGGAGGGCATCAGGTTGGGGAAGGCTGGTCTGATTGTTCTTGAAAAGGCAGCAGTGGGAAACTCCACAATTGCCAGCTGCTTATCAATGTCATTGGTGTTTCTGCATGACCAGAAACTATGGAAGCATCTGACTGGATTCGTACTGGGAACGGTGGGTGGGGAAAAGACTTTATGATCAGACTGCAAGACTAACACAGACCAGAACACAAAATGAACCCTCAGAAAGACAACCTCTATCCCTGGTGTCCTCCACTTATCCTTTGCATCCAAAGGCAGAACTCCCCAGACTTAATTACTAACAATTAGATTCTGTTTAATTCCTTGTTTACATTGTGAGCAACGCCCACCAGAGACTGCACAATGATGCACCCAAAAGAGCCACAAGGGGGAGTCAACTGTGCTGCTTCTCAAGTTTGCGACACTAAGAGTCAGGCCTTGAACAACCCCTGTACTATCTCTGCCTGAAACAACTATCTGAGAATCATGGAGTTGCAGACTTGGATAAGGACCACGAGGGTCATCTAGTCCAACCCTCTGCAATGCAGGAATCCTTTGCTCAAGCTCTACCAACTTGTGAGCTATCCCAGTTCCACGCTTCACAATTTTAGGACGTTTGGTCAGAGGCATTTTTTTCTGCCAAGCACCCACACTCATCTACTCTGAGCTCAGGCTGCTCAGCAGAACCCAAACAGCTTCAGAGTCTGACACAGCAAACTGCCAAGAATTAAAATGTTAGCTCTAAAAATTCAAGGAAGGGATTTGCTTCACTGCAAGGTGTTTGAACCAGGTAGGTAAAGAACAGCAAATTTATTATGATTCAATTCATATCCCGCCCTTCCTCCCAAAGGAATCCAGAGTGGCGAACACCTTGGGACCGAGTACATTGAGGGTGACCTTCACCCACATGTGACTAACTTCTGAGACCTTCCATGGTCTGGTGGGGAGAGTATGATGGTGCCTCGTTTTTGGAACACCAACAAAATTGTTCAGCACTTTCTTATCAGTACTTGGATATCAGAGTAACACTTTTAGAACAAAATTTAACAATATTTTTAATGGTGCCCTTCTGTTTTAGAGTTCTGACTTTTGTCTGCTGTTTGTTTTGTGATTGTTTGGTTGCCTGCAACATTCTAGTAGTTAGCATTTATTCTTATATGTTGCTTTGGGTACATGCTTAAATTACTTTTCTACAAATGTACCCAAAGCAACATATAAGAATAAATGCTATCATTTGCAGTTTTTGAACCGCGTCTCCTCATCCTCCCCAAACCTTTACAAAGACCCCAAAGTCCTTACAGTGCAGGCAAAGTGCCTAGCCTGGCAGCTTGTTTCACTGATTTGTTTATCAGAGTTCAAAACCAGATGGAAAGGGATTAAGTAGGCTTTGAGTAAATACAGGCTATGCAGGAAGTCCCTCTTCACCACTTCCTCCTACACAACTGGGAATCATTTCTTAAATGCAACTCCAGCTGTTCAGCAGGACAGGTAACAATAGCCAAGGTACATCAAGAGAGGCTCTCCCAGCTTAGGATGTAAAGTACAAAAATAACTTTCATCAAATAAAAAGACACTATACAGTGGAACCCCGGGTTACACACATAAACCCCCCCGAAAACCCGGAAGTCGCGCAGAAGCGTTCTGCGCATCCAGAAAACACTTCTGGGGGGCGGGAGTGCATATCCCGAACGTACGCAACACGGAGCGTACGCAACATGAGGTATGACTGTATCAGAATACAGTGGTGCCCCGCTAGACGAAAATAATTCGTTCTGCGAGTATTTTCGTCTAGTGGGTTTTTCGTCTAGCGAAGCAGCAATGCAAACCACGGTTTTTCGTCTAGCAAGGCATTCGTCTAGCGGGGCACCACTGTATGTTCTGCATTTAATTCAGAATCCAATTAAGAGACAAAGAATGTAATCAACAGCAAACAGGTTACAAATCCTTAAAACCTCAGCGTTCCACTATGGTTATTCCTAAGACTCTGAAAGTGCTACAGATTTCACCTATGCACTTGAACAACACTGGAAAGGAGGAAGCTCACTGTCAGGGCTATGGGGAAGTGAGAATTTACACAAGTACATAATTCTGTATTAGCATTCGGAGGGGGGGGGGCGTTATTAAAGCAGCTGGTTTCCAAGCACTTTTTACTGCAAAGAGTGGCCTACAGCATAGAGATAAAAGCACTAGAGGAGCCAGGGATGGGAACTAACTGAAAGGTTTTCCAGCACCAGGGGATGCGCCTGCAGGGTTCTTCAAACCTTGATCATCTTTATGACTAGCAGTTATACTGATCACTTTTTGTACTACACTATTTGCTACTGGCTGTAGCATTCAGCCCCTGTCCCTACAAGACTTAAAAAACAACATTACAATGCACACTGACTTCACAGGATATCAAGGAACGAAAGGTGTCCTCAGTGCCTCTTACATTTTGTTGATTATCTTGATGAAAATGCTGCAGTCTTGGAGCTGAGACAATGAATTCAGGGTATCATCCAGCTTCAGACTGTTCACCTGAAGAAGAGGAGATGAATCAAATCACAGGCTAGAAATCCACTTGCTGGCAAGTTAAGGAATAAGGTCAGCATCTTACAGCTCAGTCAATGTATCAATCCTGAAACTTGTGGTCATGTACCAAATGCAGTTTACTCACATGTAAGCTTGGTGGAAACCCCAATAAGGAAAACATACAAGCGCTTGGCAATGCACTGCATGCACCTTGTGCTTGGAGAGGGAAGGATCTCAGATCAGAAACAAAAATGAGTGATAGATAATATCCTTCAGCAAGTCAACAGGAACATGCCCTACACATCTGCCATAAAGAAAAAACTTTATGGATACACCACAACTGATCATGAGGCTTTGGAATAAGGTGCAGAAGAAGTACAAATTATTTAATTTCCTTGCCTCCTGCTTGATACAGCTCTACCTGGGTTTTAGTCTACAAGTCCCGGTGGCTATATGCTACCTCCAGAATCAGAGACAGCAGGCCTCAGTTACCAGTGGGAGAGGGCCGGTGCTCTCATGTCCTGCTTGTGAACTTCTCAGAGGGCTCTGGCTGCCCACAGTGATGGACCAGATAGGCATTTAGATTGTCTCAGCAGGGATTTTCTTACCTCCCTGCCTTGGTGCCTTAACCCCACGTGGGAACTAATACAAACAGTTCCATGTGGGAGCCACTGAGCAACATTGCTCCAATGAACCCTCATTCTTCATGACTGTCTGGGGGTACCTGAATTTTTTCCCCTAGTTACAGTAGACTTATTTAAACAGCTCTCACATTAACCATGGCCTTTTCCAAACATGCATAAACCTCATCAATATCTTTAAGGGGTCTGAGGGAGTGGCAGCAACTGACAATTAACATAACGTCCAGGAAGTGCCAGGAGCTTTTTAGGCATTCAAAAAGAGGCAGTGCTGTCAAGTATCCCGTTTTACCCGGGATTCTCCCTTATTTTAAGCAGTTTCCCACTGCTCTCCCTTATTTTTTATTTCCTTTAAATTTCCCGTTTTTAATAGAAGCAGCTCCTCCCCTGCTGGCCAGGGACTGGGTAGGAAGACCTCGCCTACTTGGAGAGAAAAGCCTCAGCCCTCAAAGCAAGTGGGAGCCGTTTCCCGTGCTTACAGGGGGGTGTATTCCTCCCCCTGAATCGGCCCCTATCCGTTGCCGTCGAGCCCCTCAGCCGGCCAATAGGGTTAGCTGGCGGGTGGAGCCTGGCTGCCTTTGAGCAGCTGCTGCTTCCTGTCCTGTTTTGATGGGATCAGACAAGACGACGATGGGGCTCCATTGCGCAGAGCACATGGCTGCCCTCCTCTTTGCTCCGCTCCGAGCCCAAGCCCGCTTGGAGTTTACATTGCTTCTCTGCCCACTTTTGCTTCTGGCTCCGCCCACCACTGACATGTGACTGTCCCCGGGATAGGTGAGACTGCTGATCCCTTATTTTCAAATCCGAAACTTGACAGCTATGAAAAGAGGTCCAACTCCTCATCTCCACCCCTTTCCTGATAAAAAGGCAAGCAACAAATTCCAGGAGTTTTGGATGAAATCCAAGGTCTCAACACTGATCTCAAGCATATCTGAAAGCTTCACAGAGCATCCGAGGAAAGAAACTCCCCCCAATGAAATTCTTCCTCAGGGTGTCATTGATTTAAACCCATTACATAAATCAAGCAGGGGGGAAAGCTGACTTTTAAATCTAGTTTCCCATGCATACTTCTATGCACATTTTCTAAATAATGGAGCATGTGGGGCTAATAAACCATGTTAAATGACAACTAAAAATTTACACAGCTTCAATTCTTACAATCAGGCCTTGAATCACACTGGCACACTAAACATTCTCCAGGACTTCAGGAAAAGGTCTCCCTCCAACCTACCTGGAGACTCCAGGGACTGAACTTAGAACCTTCTGTATACCCCCCCCCCCAAAAAAAAAGATGCTCTACAATTGAGTTATGGACATCTCATTGCCTGTTTTGTCACTGAAACGCAGCTACAGGTGAAACTCAAAAAATTAGAATATCATGAAAAGGTTCATTTCTTTCAGTAATTCAACTTAAAAGGTGAAACTAATATATGAGATAGACTCATGACATGCAAAGTGAGATATGTCAAGCCTTTATTTGTTATAATTGTGATGATTATGGCGTACAGCTGATGAGAACCCCAAATTAACAATCTCAACTTTGGGGTTTTCATCAGCTGTATGCCAAAATCATCACAATTATAACAAGCAAAGGCTTGACATATCTCACTTTACAGGTCATGAGTCTATCTCATACATTAAACTCCAGTAGCTAATGAAAACAATTGCTTACATAAATGGACTTTTCCACAATATTCTAATTTTTCAAGTTTCACCTGTAGTTCTCTCGCTACAACTGCTCTGTTGTTACTGCCAGTTTTGCCTTTCCTAAGGTAACATGTTTTACATCCCAGTAACTTGTTTCTCACAGGGAAGATTTGCTGGATCAAAAACGCAGTGTCGCAAAGGGAACTGTCAGCTACACAAAGAGCTTTGGAGAAGGATAACAGAGCACAGTTAGCCCAGAGGGAAAAGAAGGCACCAGAGTACAAGGTGTAGCCACATCCTAAGCAGCAACAAAGAATAAAGAAGCGGCATCTTACCCAAGCAAGGAGAGCTGAGGCCCTCGAGTTGTGAAGTGACATCGTGGTGCTTTGCCAGGTTACCTTCCAACCTAGAAATGCCAAGAGAAAGGGGGGAAAGAATTTAAAGCTTTGAAATTAAGTAATTTTCACTGCCCATCAAGAAATTACACTCCAACAGCAAATAACAGAGAAGTGCATCGGTTCTGTCCCTTGTGGGAACCTCAGCTCCTCTGATAAAAGGGAAAGTGGGCTTGAGGCTTTATGATTAGCCCTTGCTTCTTTAAAGTTCTGGACAGCTGCTACTCAAGTATCTGGCGTTGTTCAATGTTTTTACAGGTAAAGAGAGAGAAACACACTTATTGCTTTCATGGCTCCTTGTCCTGCCTCAGATTTCTCAACCAGCAGAAAACGCAATGCTAAGGCCCACGTGAAGGTTTAGTGTTACATTGCTTGATAGCAGAACTGTAAATGTAGGCTCATGTGAAGCTACCCTACAAAGGGACGGCCAACTGGTCCTGCTGGCAAAGTATTGATGAATGCAAAGTATTTTTTTCTTTACATAAAGAATATTAAAGGTAAAGGGACCCCTGACCATTAGGTCCAGTCATGTCCGACTCTGGGGTTGCGGCGCTCATCTCACGTTACTGGCCGAGGGAGCCGGCATACAGCTTCCGGGTCATGTGGCCAGCATGACAAGCCGCTTCTGGCGAACCAGAGCAGTTTACCTTCCCGCCGGAGCGGTACCTATTTATCTACTTGCACTTTGACGCGCTTCCGAACTGCTAGGTGGGCAGGAGCAGGGACCGAGCAACGGGAGCTCACCCTGTCGCAGGGATTCGAACCGCCGACCTTCTGATCAACAAGCCCTAGGCTCTGTGGTTTAACCCACAGCCACATCTGGGAATATTACTTTATTATATTTTTCAACTTCATACATCCGCCAATGTATCATACATGTTATACCTGTTGTACATTTTTTTGTTCCAGTATACAGGTTAATAAAGTATATGTACATTCCCATATGTGGTTTATCTTTCATTGGCTCTCTTTTCTTTGCTTCCTCATAAGCATAATAATAGTAAAGATGCTAACAATAGTAGTAAGGAAAGGATACAAAATTACATAAAATATAAACATTAACCCGTATAAAACATAAACAACATACAAAAAAGGACATTCATCACAATGATTAGACTTCCTATATTTTCCCCATGAACAATCATTTTCTATATGCGAATGTACTCAACGCTATTAAATTATCCTTTGTATCCTTTCAAGAGCATTCCAAAATCTAAACTTAACCATAACTTATATTATACACCATTTACGACTCCAGGGTCACTCAAAGGCCGCCATAGACTTTATACCGTTGTTAATGCTTTGTAGATACCTTCTATATTTCTCCCATTTTATCACAAAAGCTTGTCTGTTGTTTCCTCTTAGACTATTAGTCAACTGAGCCATCTCAACATATTCCTGGAACTTATTTTGCCAATCCTTTATATCTGGAGCATTTTCTCCCTTCCAGTTCAGCGCTATCAGATTTCGTGCAGCTGCTGTTGCGTATAAAAAAATATATATTTTAGTTTCTCCGGGATTTCATTACCTATAATACTTAGGAGGAAAACCTCTGGTTTTTTGCGGAAGGTTAAACCCAAACGTTGTTTTTAAGTTCGTCATATATTGAATTCCAAAATTCTTTATTTTTCTACAGGTCCACCACATGTGGAATATGTTTCCGTTACATTCCCCATATCTCCAACAATTATTAGCAAGATTTTTATGCATTTTGGAGAGCCTTGATGGAGCTAGGTGCCATCTGTACTGCATTTTAAGCATGTTTTCTTTGATGTTATAACATGCTGTGAAGCTCATCGTAGATTTCCAAAGTTTTCCCCACTGGTTTAACATAATAGGGTGGCCAATGTCCTGCGCCCATCTGATCATAACTTCCTTAACCTCCTCCTCCTTGACTTTCCATTCAAGGAGGATCTGGTATGATTTAGATATTGTCTTGGTATTATTATTTAATATTTCTGTTTCAAATTTGGACGATTCCCTTACAAATCCATTTTTCTTGTCTTGTTTAAAAGTTTCATGCAATTGATGATAATCAAGCCAGCCTGATAGATGTTCTTTAACCTCTTCATACTTCCTAAGTGTTAATTGATTATTTTCCTGTCAATAAGGAGTTATATGTTAACCAGCTCTCTTTCATATTCTTCTTCTTTATTGCCTTTGCCTCCCCCAGAGAGATCCAGTTGGGGTTTTTTGGATCTTACTTTGTTACAGGGTGGATTTGATTTAAATCAAACTGATTTAAATCATGATTTAAATCACTAGTCAGTAAGGCTCAGGGTGGATTTAAATAAATAAAAAATCTGATTTAAATAAAAAAAATCTGATTTAAATCAGATTTTTTAAATTTAAATCAGATTTTTTTTATTTAAATCCACCCTGAGCCTTACTGACTAGTGATTTAAATCAAATCCACCCTGCTTTGTTAACTTAGAAGGGTTGTCATGCCCTTTAAGTCCAAAAGATCCGCATTTTTAAGTTGGCACCAGTCTTTGATCCAGGAAGATGAATGCAAAGTATTAACAACGTTTCATGGTTAGACCAGTCAAATAGTATGAATTTTTCTGTATTAATGTGACATACCAATGGGGAACTTGATTCAAACAGGTTTTCTTTCAGCAATATAAAACCAATCCATTATGACAGCTCCACTTCCCAAGCTACCAGTCTTTCTACCCCCACACCCTGCAGTGATTTTGTAAAAGCTGAGTCACGTTATATTTTGCCCTGGCCAAGACCAGTCTGTTTTCTTTAAAACCAAAACAGGCACAAAGGACTGTACCATCTTAGATGTCTAGGAGGATGACTGTATATTTATTTGAAAGCCTTTAGACAATGCATAGGCAAAACATGCTAGTGAACATTCAAATATGCAAACCCCTACAAGTATACATATGACAGTTCCGTCCTAGTCAATAGTCTAGAAAATGACCTGGGAATGCTTGGATTGGCTCCAAGTGAACAGGAACAGTTGTGACAAAATAGTGGATCACAAAGGCTTCCTGTTGTTACGATCTCCCCATACAAAACTAGCACAGAAACTAAACAAGCTCATGGAGTATTGAGAATCTTTAGTAAAAGTAGGGCTTTTGCAAACAGAAAAATCTGAAGAAGTGTGCATGCACACAAAAGCTCATACCAAGAACAAACTTAGTTGGTCTCTAAGGTGCTACTGGAAGGATTTATTTATTTTTTGGTAGCAACTTTGAAGAATAGGAAACCAACTGTCCAGAAGCAAAGCAAACACAAGGCCCCTCTTTCAACCCCAACCAAAACAAGATTTAGCCTGCCTTAAGCTATGGCTGCTATTTGCCCGTTATTTGGCCTGGGAAGGGGGGCAGAATGGGATGCCGTTCCATCTGTTTTGACTTGCCACTTGTTACTAATGACAGGCCTTCTTTGAACCTTGTTATGAACCAACATCAAAGGGAAGGGGAAAACCTAGAACCAGCCATTGAAAATCATAGGCATGGAAGTTTTGAGCCTAGTGTTTCCTTCCTAGTGTTTTGTCTTACATGTCAAATATTTTTACTCCTTGCTGTTATTTTGCATCAGCAGTGGCTAACCATTTCTTATGTTAAGGGACCATAGTGACCCATGGTCAACCCTCCAGGGACCACAGGCCAAGATCTTGTGTGGCGATTCTTGAGGGGCTTTGGGCCCCTTGCAAAAACCTTTGGGCATCACAGTATCACAACAGGGTACCTGTGGGAGCAGTAAGTCAGTCAGTCAGTCAAAAAAAAGCTGCAGAACCTTGGGGGACCCTCAATGCTTTTGGCAACATGGCATCACAACATTCTGGAGGGTCTTGTAAGTCCTGGAAGACCTGCTCCCTGCACTTTGCTGGCCGTTTCCCACTTGGCCTGGGAAGACAGAGCCCAGCAGCTACAAAAGCTGAGGCTGCTAAACAGACTCTTGGGCTGTGGTTTGTTTAAGGTGCTTTGTTGGTTTTTTTGTTATTAATTAAGGATATTAATTAATATTAATTGCTGTATCTTTATTTTTAATCTTATGATTTATGTGGACATTGTTTGTGTGCTTTTTGATGTGTTTAATTTATTCTGACTATTTTTATTACGTTTGTAATTATGTAAATCTTGTTATGTTGTAAGACGCCTTGAGCATGGTTTGAATTATGGAAAGATGGCATACAAATCATGGTGGAAAAACCCTCCTGCAGAAATATATGCAGCTTCCAGGTGGAAGCTACCTACCGTGTTTCCCCTACTTTAAGACACCGTCTTGTATTTTTTTCCCCTCAAGAAAACACACTATGGCTTATTTTCAGGGGATGTCTTATTTTTATTACGTAAGCACGCACAGAACGACAGCACTGGAAACTAACCAAGCGACGGCGCTGCTGCAAGGCTCCTGGGGAGCCAGTTAGTCCGCCTTGTCCCTGAAGGCTGGAGGGATTTTATTCGTCCCCCCCCCCTTGGGGGGAGCAACAGCCAACAGAGTTGTGGCTTTCCCCCCTCCAGCTCAGCCCAGCCGCAGGTGGCTCATCGCTGTGCTGTGTGCTCCGGTTGCGCCCGGCGCGCCAACTGTCCTGAGCAACAAGTGGGAGCCAGGGCGGGTGGCTGGAGAGCACGAGGCGGGCATTGGGCTCAGCCCCCAGCGTTTAAAGGTACGGCTCTCCTGGGTGGGAGGCGGGTGCGCGCTTTCTCGGCCGCCTGCCTGCTCGCTTTTTGTTCCCCAAACACACCAAAGTCTTGCTGCTCAAAGAAAAAAAACCCGAGCCGTATGCAGTCAGAATCAGAAAGTACTGAATTGGTGTGGAGGTTGCCAACTTTAAAAAACAAAAAGCCCAGCCGTGCGGCCTGTGCCTTTAACGGGAAATTGAGCGGAGGGTGGAGGAAGGCTGGTTCATAAGCACGAGAAGCTGGATCAGGCTGGAGCTGTTGCCGGGAGGCTCCATGTCCAGCCCCACCTCTTCCTTGACACCCTCCAGAACTGCGCCTATCACTATGGCTTATTTTCGGAGTACGGCTTATCTTTCGCGAATGCGGAAAAATCCTGCTATGGCTTATTTTATTACTACATCTTAAAATAGGGGAAACACGGTATATTATATAGAAAAATGGGTGTTTAACAGTTTGACCAATTGAGTGTCATATATTTATAGACTCATAGAACTGCAGAGTTGGAAGGGATTCCAAGAATCATCCAGTCCAACCCCTTGCAATGTAGGAAATCTCAAATAAGGCATACATGACAGATGGCCATCCAGCATCTGCCTTAAAACCTGCAAGGAAGGAGAGTCCACCACCTTCTGAGGGAGACCGCTGCAAAATATTAATCACTGCACCTTCTTGGAAGAATAAAAACCAAGGCATTACTCAACCTTCAGAGCAGCACGTGTAATGGTAATAGAAGACTGAAAAGCCAGGACTCCTGTCAATACTAAACATACTATTTCCTCAAGAAAGCACAAGTAATGTCCCTCACAGCTCTTTCCAGGACTTCAGAGAGACCACAACTCTAGGAAATAACAGCTCTTTTTAGCCATGCTCTCCAATTTAAAGCAAAGGAAAATATAAGTCAGCAGTACAAATCAAGAAAAAGCAGAATGCTCACTTCAAATCTGCAACAAAATGCCCTGGTTTACTTGTGGCACAACTGAGGCAAGCTTGGATTTCACACAAATTCTTAGCTGCAACAATTCCTCATTCTAGAATTCTAGAAGGCCTTTTCCTTCAATGTGTGAATCTTCCAGCATAAAAAGCAGTGAGTTGGCAGGAAATATGTGGGCAGCTGGCTTGGAATGCTGTGCTAATGTACACAAAATGACGCGGCTGAAATAGGAACATGCAAAACAGGCATTTGTAATATTGGGCATGTGTTCAAAAATGGCTTTAGTAATTCTACACAGTAACCTGTTAACAAGCCATTAGGTTCACAAAGCAGCACATTAAAATGTCATGTATGAAGCCCCTAATCAGCTATTTTTCCGTAACTGCCTACATGCTGATCATAACTCTCAAAGGACTCACACATTTTATTTGCATGCCCCTACTTCCCAAGACTCAACATGGAGTAGTAAATTTATGCAGCTTACTGGATTACACAAACTGGTGAGGTGTTGTTGTTTTTTAAATATAACCCTGTGTACCGAGGGTGTCCCCTGAATATATAGAGGAAGCCACTATTATTTTTGTATAGTGCTGTTTCGTTTCCAAATGACAGGCACACAAGTTTACTGCTGGAAGGGGTGACCAAGGCCCCTGAGAAAACACTGGGAACCTCTATGGATAGCCAATAGTTTCTATTGCTGCTCAACAACTGCCTATAAAATGTAGGGTTGGTGCTGCAATCACAAGGGCTCTTTAAAACACGAAAGGAGGGACACTCAGAGCAGGGGTAGGCAACCTAAGGCCTGTGGGCCAGATGCAGACCCAATGTGGACTCAATGCGGCCCGCAGATGGTCCGGGAATCAACATGTTTTTACATGAGTAGAATGGGTCCTTTTATTTAAAATGCATCTCTGGGTTATTTGTAGGGCATAGGAATTCGTTCACCCCCCCCCCAAAAAAAATAGTCCGGCCCACCACATGGTCTGAGTGCCGGTGGACCGGCCCACAGCTGAAAAAGGTTGCTGACCCCTGCTTTAGAGATCCTAGATTCAAGAGCCCACCGGCCAACACTGACAGGTGGAGGAGGCCACCCACATGTCAATCACCTGGTGCCATTTATTTATATAACAGGATTTATATACCGCTTAGTCATCAAAACCTAGAGGGAAGCTGGTCAGGACTATAAATTTGGAACCACCCAGTGAAGGAGTGCACTGGATGAGCAAGAGGGGAGTCTCAGCAGATGTGGCATCTCAGCCCCAGTGACAAAGCAGCAAGCAAGTTAAGCAGCAGAGTGAGTTCAACAGCAGAGCAAGTAGGACAGGGAAGACTACTTTCCCCACAACAAATCCTAAGCTCCCAAAGTAAACTAACTCAATAACCTATAAAAACAGATATGCAGAGAGAAAGCCAGCTGGGGCACAGCATGCAGTGTATTGTACAGAATACTATAAATAAAACTGTCTGCCTTCTGGACAGAAGTCGTGGGGGGGGGGTGTTTGGTGCAATGCGTTCCTGGCCCTCAGGGAACCAAGTTCATTCTCCCAGGGCTAAAATGGTTGACCTGCAGAAGCTGAGAGAGGTTGGTGGACAAGGCCTTTGGGGACTTGACAGCTGCCATGCTGTCATGGAGAATGAGGGCCTCTGTCACTCTGAGGAAGAAAGAAATGATCCCTTAGAAACCTGCTCCACAGTAACTCGGAGCAGGGCTTTTAGTGTGACTGCCCCTGTTCTGCAGAACAGCATTTTTGTTGAAACATTCCACATGCCCAGTCTGCATTTTCTGGAAACAACTGAAGACAACTACTTGGGCTAGGAATATGCCTCAGGCTGGCTAAGGCAGGGGAAACCCAAACCCAATGCAGAAAAGTTACTGCCAGTAGGAGGAGGATTAAATACATATATTTATTTAAACCTTCTCCAAACGTTTAGGCCCATCATATGCACATGCACATTTGTCAACAAGCCATATTTTGACCCTAATTCAAGGTCAAATAAGGACTACTTTCTAGAGGTTTCCTTTTGATCTAGTGTAGGTACAGTATCTGCTTGTGTTTCATGGACCTGACATCAGCCATCTATCAATGTTAACAAGTACTGATGCCAGTGATGCCACACCTATCAGCCAACCACCCATTCCCACCACCCTTCTGAGTAATACCCCTCCCCACTCTCACTATATATAAGGGTCTGGTGACTTCTGTTTCAGTGTATCTGAAGATGTGTGCATGCACACAAAAGCTCATACCAAGAACAAACTTAGTTTGTCTCTAAGGTGCTACTGGAAGGAATTTTTTAATTTTTAATTTTGTTTTGGGATATGAAGCAAGGGAAGACCTGAGCTGCATTTGTTAAATACAAATCATACCCAGAGGGACAGTTTTGCATGGCTCAGATTCTTAGAGATGCCATCTGGAGTGGGTGATGCCAACACATGCCTTACCAAAGCAGAACCTGCCCATGTGGCATAAATGCTATAGATAACCTTGGCTACTGTTTACAAATATTCTCACTTAGGACGGTGCTAACAAAATACTCTGCTGGTATTGTGCTCCATGACACCCCACCCCGAGAGCATGACTTAATGAGCTCTGGCATGCAAACTGCTTTTGGTAACGTGTATTTGATTCAGGTGTGTATCTGAAGAAGTGTGCATGCACACGAAAGCTCATACCAAGAACACACTTAGTTGGTCTCTAAGGTGCTACTGGAAGGAATTTGTTTTATTTTTTATTTTGTTTTGGTTTTGGTAAAATGCTGTAAATAAAAATATGATCATAACTGATCTTTCTCGTTTCCTAATAAAATATCTTTACACTGAACCTCCTGCTTTCTATTCAATTTTGATCAACATTAACTCAGGCCACAGTCCAAAAGCTCCAAAAGAGAAGCCACTCCTCCATTAGGCATTCCCTCACCCCCCCACCCCACCCCCCAAAACCCCCAGCAAGATGAAAAGAAAACTCTAAAGGTTGATGTGGCTGTAAAGAGCATCCATCACACATTGAAAAGTGGGGAGGAAACTAAGAAGCTCAGTTGGAAAGCAAGGCACAGGACCACCAGTCTCCTTTGCGTGTACTTTATGGTATAAACTACTTGCCCAAAAGGTTAAAGTATACATTTCTACAATTAAGTCACCAAGCCTGATCTGCTCCAGAGCTTTATGAAATGTGTGAATATTAAGACTGCCACAAAGAAGACCCACCATTTCTGCATGCAGCTAGGCCTTTTTATCTTATCCCTACAGGAACTGGAATGAAAACTTCTATATTGTTTCACAGCACACAGCACCCAAACTCCAGTCTAAATGTGATAGCACCAAGGAACAAGCTCTTAAGCAGCTAGACAGAAGCCACATGCTAAGGATCCGGTCTCCAGAGGAACTCCAGGATGAAGGAGTTCCATATGTGTGCACGCATGTGCAGGCTTATGTACACAGACACACACACACAGAGCTCCAGTATCACTTGTTCTTGCCAGGCCACCTCAGCTACAGCAGCCTTTGCTTCCTGTGGCTGTCAAACCACAGCTGACAAGAGGAGGTCCAACACACTGGAGCAATGAGCAGTTGTCGTTTGTGAACTGTTCCTCCCTAACAGCTGCCTGCAGAACTGCAATCACCACATCCCTAAAACCTATTGGAAAAAATCATTCATTTGAACTTTTACAGATTCGTCTTTCCCATTTTTTTCCCATCACCAAGACAAAAAACGACATTCTCTATAAAGCAGAGCACAGACTCATCGTGGATAGTTCCACACTGTCCTTGTGTTTTGCTTGTAGGTAAGATGAGTCTGACCAACATGAGTCTGACCAA
Source organism: Lacerta agilis (assembly GCF_009819535.1). NCBI lineage: Eukaryota > Metazoa > Chordata > Lepidosauria > Squamata > Lacertidae > Lacerta > Lacerta agilis. Next base: position 2,972,431 of record NC_046315.1, read on the forward strand.
ACTGCGGGAGGCAGTGAAAGACAGGCGTGCCTGGCGTGCTCTGGTCCATGGGGTCACGAAGAGTCAGACACTACTGAACAACAACTTGATAGTGGTGGTGGTCAGAAACACCCCTATAAGGTAAGCTCCACCTAGTGCATTAGCTCCACTTATTTTGCAGGGGGATCTCATCACAGTTATCTCTGCTTTGGTCATCTTGAGGGCATACTACTGCAGTGCACTTTATATGGGGCTGCCCTTGAAGACAATTCAGAAGCACAGCAGGTGCAATAAATCACTGAGTGCCTGCCAAATGTCAGAAGAAGAAAGCACCTTTAGCCAACATTAAAGCCCTAAACGGCCTCGGTCCTGTATACCTGAAGGAGCGTCTCCACCCCCATCATTCAGCCCGGACACTGAGATCCAGCGCCGAGGGCCTTCTGTCGGTTCCCTCACTGCGAGAAGCAAAACTACAGGGAACCAGGCAGAGGGCCTTCTCGGTAGTGGCGCCCGCCCTGTGGAACGCCCTCCCATCACAGGTCAGGGAAATAAACAACTACCTGACATTCAGAAAAAAACCTGAAGGCAGCCCTTTTTAGGGAAGTTTTTAATGTTTGATATTTTTGTATTTGATTTCTGTTGGAAGCCGCCCAGAGTGGCTGGGGAAATCCAGCCAGATGGGCGGGGTACAAATAATAATAATAATAATAATAATAATAATAATAATAATAATAATTATTATTATTATTATTATTATTATTATTATTATTATTGCAGAAGTTGCACTGGCTGCTTATCAACTTCTGGGCCAAATTCAAGGGGCTGGTGATTGCTTCTAAATCCTTATGCTGGATTGTATCACATACCCTCACACATACAGACCCTACACACATAAGACATGCAGCACACAGGTACAAACCTCTCTCTCTCTCTCTCTCTCTCTTACATACACACACCCACACACACTAAACTCCACTGCAGCACTGGGCTTGGTAGAGAAGTTTAAGTCTATTTTTTAATTCCTCTCACATATGCAATCTTGAATTGGGGCAAAGCAGAATGAAAAAAATAAAATAAAAATTCCATGTGGGAAAATATACTAAACATAAGCACTTAATGTGATCCTCACAGATGAGAAACACATCACCTCAAATAATCCCCTAAACAGTATTTAATTCCTTTTTCAACGAAGGCTCTTATGGCACCTTAGAGACAAACTAATCCACTATGGCATAAGCATCTGGGGACCACTTGCTTTTTTCACACGAACAGATTCTGTGCTGAAATATCAAAACTGACAATGTCAGCTTTCACAAACCGAAAAAGGGGAAATGTCTATATTTCATAAATGCAGGTTAAAACTTGCAAGAGTGCTGTAACTACCTGCTTGGGGTTCAGAAATTAAACAAGCAAGCTTCCAACACAGGGAGATTTCTATGCCCTGTGCAGCAACTTTTCTGTATACTGACTCTGTGCAGTTTCATGGCGACAGCACCTTCCCCAAACATCCAAATTTTATTTTGATCATATTTTACATGTTGCATTACTTCCAGTTGTGATATCTGACTGCTTTGGCTAGAAATCCCATCCCTGGGCACTCGAGTATTATAAAAGGATTAAAATAGGTGTGCAGTTTGGCAAATTATTGCCCTGCACCTTTTGCTTTGCATATGAAATCCAAAATAAACCTGTTGTATCCTGAGAAAAAAATAAAAGGATTAAAATACAATTTAATGTTAATTTGGTTTTCCTTTTTAATGCTGGAATTCTGTAATCCTTGGTTCACCGTCAGTAAGACATGCAGCTTTCACACAGCTGATAAACTAAATAATAAATAGAGGCTACTGTTGTAGAGACTATTTAAAATGTTGTTTCCTACAATACATTAAAACTCAGGTGGCAGGGTGTGTGCAAAAATAAAACTAAAGCCCATCACTTGTAGAAGTATCCTTTCTGAAAGCTCCCTAGCAATGGCTGTGGAATATCTGTAGGGACACTAAACAAAAAAACCCCACTCTAGATTAGACACTACAGGAAAATGATGAGCCAGCTATCTTAATTTGCAAAGCCGACCTGCTTCCCAACCACTTTTTTAATTGCCACAGGAGACTTGCGCATGTGTTGAATTTATAGATGAAATCATCAGAATGCTCCCCAAAGAAACCTCTCCAGATTCTCTGAAAGACTTGAACCATCTGGTGCAAACAGTGTTAGAAACTCATATAAATCAGCTAGGCACAAATGACACCTTACTTAAACCTGGGTTACAGCTGCAACAACAGGATGTCTATTTGTGGAGGGTTGGACTAGATGACCCTGGGGTTCCTTCCAACGATACAATTCTACAATTCTATGATCTCAACTACAATACTTGACTGTAACTTGCTCTTACAACACTTCACAGTATACAAGAAGGAGAAACACACAGTGGAAATGAAAATCGTATTAACTATGGACTAAGGCAGAGGTTTTTAAACTATTGTTGCCAACCTGGTGCCCAGAAATCTCCATATGCTTACTATATGGGATCACATAAGACACATCAGTTAATGTATCAGGCATATAAATTTGTATCAACTTTGGTAAAAGCTGCCTCCAAGGTAAGCAGAAAGGCAGCCTATTGGAAACTGCATGAAAATAGGCTTTCCCCACACTACTGATGTGCTACGAATGAGTTACATCAATAACCCCTGGCCAGCAAAGCTTCAGATTTTTGGGAAAAGCTATAAAAATTTAATAGACTGACATTTGCTATAGACCTTCGAGAAGCTTAATGCAGTCTTACAGTTTACAACAAGGCAAGCAGCAAGCCAGACTCAAGCAACACACACAAACAGATGAGCAGGATGTTAGCCAGTGTTAGAAACTGAGATATGAAGGCTAGGAGCTAAATAGCACCTTAAACCTAGGTTATGGGCGCAACAACGGAATGTCTAGGCATACTTTATTAAGAACAAGAATGAAGGATTATTCTTATCTCATTATACATGACAGAGCTATTTTTAACCAGGGTGGGTTTGATTTAAATCAAACTGATTTAAATCACTAGTCAGTAAGGCTCAGGGCCGATTTAAATTTTTAAAAATTGATTTTTTTTATTTAAATCAGATATTTTTGATTTAAATCGGCCCTGAGACTTACTGACTAGTGATTTAAATGAAATCCACCCTGTTTTTAACCTTCTCACCCCCTGCTTTTTCCTGTAAGACCAATTGCAGTCGTTAACAGTCATCAACAGTTACAGGTGGGTAGCCGTGTTGGTCTGCCATAGTCAAAACAAAATCGAAAATTCTTTCTAGTAGCACCTTAGAGACCAACTGAGTTTGTTCCTGGTATGAGCTTTCGTGTGCATGCACACTTCTTCAGATACACTGAAACAGAAGTCACCAGATCCTTAAATATAGTGGGGGAGTGGGGAGGGGTATTACTCAGAAGGGTGGTGGGAATGGGTGATAGGCTGATAAGTGTGGAAAACCTGTTGACGACTCTAAACGGCTGCAATTAGTCTTGCAGGGAAAGGCAAGGGGTGAGATGGCTAAAACAAAGCCATCTTTAGCCATCTCACCCCTTGCCTTTCCCTGCAAGACTAATTGCAGCCGTTTAGAGTCGTCAACAGGTTTTCCACACTTATCAGCCTATCACCCATTCCCACCACCCTTCTGAGTAATACCCCTCCCCACTCCCCCACTATATTTAAGGATCTGGTGACTTCTGTTTCAGTGTATCTGAAGAAGTGTGCATGCACACGAAAGCTCATACCAGGAACAAACTCAGTTGGTCTCTAAGGTGCTACTAGAAAGAATTTTCGATTTTGTTTAGTCATCAACAGGTTTACCACAGCTATCAGCCGATCCCCCATTCCCACCAGCCTTCTGAGTCATACCCCTCCCCACCCTCTCACTATATATATATAAGGGTCTGGTGACTTCTGTTTCAGTATATCTGAAGAAGTGTGCATGCACACGAAAGCTCATACCAAGAACAAACTTAGTTGGTCTCTAAGGTGCTACTGGAAGGAAATTTTTTTATTTTGTTTTGTCTTCTAGGAAATACTATGACAGAGTGACCAGGCAGATACACATAATGAAGTTACAAGTGGAATAGTTAGAAGGGAGGAGAAGAAAAGGATATCCTAGTCTCACATTGGCCAACCAGACGCCTCTGAGAAGTGCACAGCACAACTGAAAATAAAACTACCAATATCATGCCATTGCACAAATCTATGGGGCGACATTTGGAATACTGTGCACAGTTCTAGTCACCTCAACTCAAAAAGGATATTGTAGAGTCGGAAAGCGCAATCAAAACTATCAAGGGGATTGAGCATCTGCCCTATGTAGAAAGGCTGCAGCATTTGCAACATTTTTAGTTCCGAGAAAAGGCAAGGGATTATAAAGTTTATAAAGTTATGCATGGCAAGAAGGAAGTGTACAGAGAAAAGGTTTTCTCCATCTCTTGTAATGCTAGAACTAGTGGACATCCAATGAAGCTTAACTGGAAGATTCAGGACAGAAAAAAATAAAATTACTTATTCACACAGCACATAGCCAAACTATAGAACTGGCTCCCCAAGGCTGCAGTGATGGGCTTCCCACAGGCATCTGGTTAGCCACTGTGAGAACAGGATGCTGGAATGGATGGACCACTGGCCTGATCCAGCAGGCTGCTGTTATGTTCCTATGAGTGCAACAGCATTCTCCACACTAATAATTCCCAGCAACTGTATGCTGCCTCCAACAGTGGAGATAAAATTGTGTAAATAGTACTTTTCAGTTGCTGGTGAATATGTTAGAGGCTAATACCACTTGGGTGCCCATGTTTTCAGGCTCAATTCATTTGAGGAGCCAAGGTACCCCTTGCTCCAGAAGAGGAGTCAGAAATTTAACTGCAACATTCTGAAGTTCCCAAATGCAAACCTACATGGAGCATATTACAGTAGTCCGATCTGAAGTAATGGTGTGTGTTGCCACCATCAGAGTTGCTTGCCCTGGAAACAGAAGCAGCTGGGTGAAGCGAGGGCTTTAGCACGTTATAACACAGCTGGGGAAGTTTTCAGGAAGGTAGCAAAGGTGGTGCCCTCTGTGAGCCTAACAATAAGACTACTGTTCCACTCTGCTAGGGGTGGGGATTCACTGCAACATTTTGCCGCAAGTCCCTGTTTGCATCTTCTGTTGTGCAAAGGGCAAATAAATAAGTTTAGGTACTTCCTCAGGGAACTGTTGCTTAGAGCACCAGCTCTAAGCCCAAGCTAGCAGAAACAAAAATAAAATAAAAAAATTCCTTCCAGTAGCACCTTGGAGACCAACTAAGTTTGTTCTTGGTATGAGCTTTCGTGTGCATGCAGACTTCTTCAGATACAAGCTAGCAAGTTCACACCATCAGCTCCAGACCTGTGAAAGTTCAGCTGGGGCAGCCCCAACATACTGGGGACTTAAAGAACTGTGTGAACTGAGAGGAAGATGAAAGGAGAGAGCCTGTCAAGGGAGCTCCTGAACAGGCTATGAAAGGCAAGTGAAAATTCTATTTTATTGGTCCAACTTTTGCATCCTTTTTTGTTTTTATCTTGGAGACTGCAAGTCCCTTAAGTTTGTCAACAGACAGGGTCAGGGGTCCCCTTTACCTTTAAGCCACTTTAAATTGGTCAATGTGAGTATGGTGCTGCTGTAGCCTATCTCTGCTTCCAAGGCTGCCTCAGTGATGGGGATATGGGGACTGCTCAGTGGCTGGATACTATTTCATGCCCTACCTAAATATTTAAAGGATTTTTCTTCCCACAGCTGGCTTGCAACATTTATTTAGCACACTCAGCTTGCATGCTGCCATTGTCTTTTAGAGCTAAAAAACTAACCCAGTGAGCACAGTGTGGACCTGACCTCTGACTGGAACAACTGCTACTCCAGCACTCTGTCATACCCCTTTGGACTTCACCCCTGTTGCTCAGTGGCAAGGCAGAAAACTCTGAGGCAAGTTAATCTATCACCAGGCACAAGGAAACCGGACAATTTATCCCCAGAAAAGCAGTCACTTTAACAGTTCAGACGTGGTTGGAACATCCTATGCCTGATGTAGGTAATGAAAGTAATTAATGTGATGTGTGTTTGTCCCATCTAACCCACAAATGGTACAGCAATTAAGAAAATCTCTTTTAGCCTCACAGCTTCAATAAAAAGCAAGGAATGGTGTTCTACCTCTATGCTGCAGATTTCTGGGGCAACAGAACTTTAGGAGTTAAGAGAGGCAATATTTTTAAGAGTCAGATAACTAATTGTCTACAACTATTTATTTTTGAGGCGGCTAAGCAAAAATCCTAGGTGTCAAACCTCCTGCAAGATGCCTAAATTTTCTATTACAGTATAGTAATCTCTCCTAGCTGTAATTAAGAAATGAGAATAAGGCTACCTTCTGGTTCCGTCAAGGCCCTCTTCCCCCCTCTGGTTCAGAACAACATCCCATCCAGTCCTGCTTTCTTGTTAGCTCTGGGCAGGAAGATGGCATTAAACAGGATCACTTAGAAAGCCTACTGAGTAAAGAAGGTATTTTGAAGACAGACTTTTAGATAGCTACCTGCCTGATTACCAGTGGAAAAAACTGCCTGCAGGTATCCAGACTCAAAAGGACATGCGAAGTAGAGAAGGCTCAGAGACTTTTCATAGAAATAATGTGCCATGAATGACTACTACACTACTATAAATAAGTGTTAAGACTACCAAACATTTGTGTGAGCACTTCACTTTTTGTAGATGTCTTGAACTTCATACACAAAAAAGTTGGCTCATTTGTTAGAGAATGGGACAGGTAGCTTCAAAAAAGTGGACTGTTGTTCCACCGATGGGGCTTCAAGGAAGAGGAACACATCTGTCCCTCCAGTACACAATAATTTTTGTTTATTGAGGAAAGAGACTTCTTTTCCAAAACAACCATTATACACTATATTGCAATAAAATGCCTAGGTGGGAACTAGCAGCCCTCTAGCACTACACAGCACAGCAGGGGAAGAGAAAAGGTGTCCTTTATCCTTCTCCAGTGCCTAAACATTATTACAAAGCTCACATTCCAGGATATTTGGAGACCCTGAACAGCAGCATTCCTCTTAGGGGCTGAAGATGCACTGCAATGTTTTGTTGCAATCTCACTAATTTTCCTATGGGTTCACTGGGATTCTGAAGAACAGAAAAACTCCAACAGGCTGCAGTTCTGACATGGGGGGGGGGGCACACACAGAGGCTGCTTAGAGAAGCGTACGACCTAATGCCTAGGTCTCAAATTATCTTATGGATTTTACCAAATTCTGTGGCCCTGCATTTCCCCCACTGCTTGGCAGAGAACAAAAACGGGTCTGCCTTTAGGTATGAGGCACACCAGCTGCACCCAGTGCTTTGGGGAGACTGCAGGTCCAGAAAGAGCGAGCTTCTCAATTTCAATGAAGGCAGGTCAGCAGGCAGGAATGGCGAAACGCAGCAGACCTGATCCTCTCATTGCGAAAGGCAGGCCTTGTCTTGTTGAAAGCCTTCCAGCCCGAGCTACACACCAGTGGCAAGGACGACGTTTCTTGGGCATCTTCGAGGCAAACGCGACAACACTTCTGATGCGCTTTCGAAGCGCATACTTTTGTACCTCGATCCCTCAAACTGGAGGCCAAGCACGGCGCAGCGCACCCCCCCCTCCCGGCTTGCGGGACGAAGAGCAGTAATGCCGCGCAGCCGAGAGTCATGGCGGCAGCAGAGCGCACAACCAATCGGCTTGTGGCGCGAGCAGGCAGCGCGGAGCAGAGGCGAAGGCCTCCTTTCGGCGGAGCTTGTCTACAGCCCACGGGCACCTTTGCAAGAAGGGGCTGGAGGACGAGGAGGCGGCGGCGGCGAGGGCGCCCCGGGTCGCTCTCTCCTCCCGCCCTTGTTTATGCTCTGCTCTTCCCCCTCCGGTCCCTCCAAGCTCTGGCGCAGATTAAGAGGCCAGGCGGAGGGAGGCGACTGGAGGGGGCGTGATCCGCTCTCCAAGAGCCCAGCAAGCACGTAGCCCGCAGGGCTGGCCGCTCGGCTCGATGGGGCTCCTTCGGGCAGCAAGCACAAACACACACAATCGCGCACCTCCCCGAAGCCCGCTCGCTTCAATCCTCGGGCCTGGGCGGCGGCAGAAAACACAAGCAAAGAGAACATGCCCCCCCCTTCCAGCCCTCCCCTTTCGGGAAAGCGACCAAGCCGCCAAACTCCCGGATGTTGGCAAATGCCAACTTCGCCCCAGCAGGCAATGCCTGCCTGCTTTGCGCTGCTTCGGACAAAAGGCGGGCACGGAGGAGACTCCTTGCTCGGCGCCTCTCGCTGCCCCGGGACTCTGGGGAGTGGGACGAGGAAGAGCCGTAAGGGGGGAAAGGCGAAAGGCAGCCCCCTCCCCGCAGGTTGTGTGCAAATCAAACCAGGCAGAGCAGAAAAAGGAAAGAGCGCGCGAGAGAAAGAGTCTTTGTTCAGGCCTTACCGGACTTCTAAAGCCACAGTTTCTGGGCGCCAGATTTTTAATCCGTCATTAGGGTTTAAAATCTGGAGAGAAGAGAGCCAAGGGGAGGGGGGAGTGAACGCGCGCGCACAAAAGAAAAGTTGTGGCTTCGCTTCTTGGAGAGGGAGGCGGGCGAGCGGGCGGGCGGGCGGGCTGACAGCAGCAGCAGGAGGCGGGAGGCGGAGGAGAGGGTCCCTCCGCACCAGCAGCGGCGCCACCGCTCCTCCCCTCGCCGGGCCTGGAGCCAGGCGCACGTCACGCAGCAAGGAGTCGACAGGCTTTAAAGGCGCCCGGCCCAGGGAAGGAGGAGCGCCGGGGCCCGGCAGAGCCACTCGGCTCCCCCCCCCCCGCCACCGCCAGCCTGCTAAATGCTTCTCCCCACCCCGACTCAGAGACAGACGAGCGCAGCGCCCAGCGCCTCCTGGTCTTCAAAGCGAAGAGGGGCTCCCCGCAGGGTCGGGCGGGTCTTCTCTTCGCCGCCTTTCAATGCCAAGTTGTCCTTAGACGGAGGAGGGCGCGAGGCGGCGGCTGCTACCCGCCCAGAGGCCAGGAAGTCCCGATTTGTCGCAGGCAGGCCAGGAGCTAGTTACAAAAGCCAACAAGATGGAGCTCTGGGTTCTCGGGCAACAGATGCTACCTCTGAAGATGGTTTGGACGCAGCAAGGGCTGGAAGGACAGCCGCGTGGGATTTTATCAGGTCCTCAAGACGTGCATTTGTGAGCTGCTGGTTTTCTGCTCAAGGCAAAGGGCTTGCTTTGACCTTGACAGCTGCCTTGCTTCTTGCCGATTCGAAGGAATCGCTCCAACCCTATATGTCATCCCCTGCAGTCCAAGAAGACCCTCTTGCAAGTGCCTCTACCTTGCGCAATAGGTGGCGTTGAAACTCCTTGCCTAAAGAGGTTCCATTAGCAACTACTGCCTTTCAGGTGGAAACCAAAGACCTTAGTAATGGCTTGAATATTCAGAACAAAATCGAAAATTCTTTCTAGTAGCACCTTAGAGACCAACTGAGTTTGTTCCTGGTATGAGCTTTCATGTGCATGCACACTTCTTCAGATACACTGAAACAGAAGTCACCAGATCCTTAAATATAGTGGGGGAGTGGGGAGGGGTATGACTCAGAAGGGTGGTGGGAATGGGTGATAGGCTGATAAGTGTGGAAAACCTGTTGACGACTCTAAACGGCTGCAATTAGTCTTGCAGGGAAAGGCAAGGGGTGAGATGGCTAAAGATGGCTTTGTTATGTATAATGAGATAAGAATCCAATGTCTTTGTTCAAACCAGGTTTCTCCATGGTTTTAAAGATGGTTTTCTAAGGTGCTACTAGAAAGAATTTTCGATTTTGTTTTGAATATTCAGCTTTGACAAGGGAGCTGGGGATCCAGATGCTTGCTCAGCCATGAAGCTCAGCAGGGGACCCTGGGTCAGTTACAGCATCATAGCTTAACCACCACATGGGGGGAATGGGCAAGGGACACCACATATGATGACTTTAGTTCCTAGAACGGAGGAGAAGATTAAAATGTTATACTTAAAATATAAAATGTGTTCTAACTGCACTTGTTTGTAATCAAGGTGCTTGTTGATTTTACTGCTTGAGGTTCTTTAGTTTTTGTATTTATTATGAAGCAAGGGCTCCTGTTAGAGCAGAGGCAGCTTGAAATTTTTTTCAAATAAACAAACCAACAAATACCCTGAAGCTGTGTCCTGGAAATACTTTGTGCAGAAAAGCATGTGCTGGGTCACATCACTGTTCAATTGATAACCTGCTGTGATGAGAAGCAAGTTAGCTTCTAGCAGGGAGTCTTTCACTCATTTAAGCTAATCCACATATTTTCCTCAAAGAGGAAGATAACCCTGATCAGTTTGGGGGACTGCTGCCACAATTGTGATGCTTTCTACTCCAGCTCAGAGTTGGTCTCCAGGGGATTAGAAGCATTTTAGAACCACTTTTCATAGCCCATTGGGAAGGCCAAGGCTACTGGTAGTGTCTTACAAGGGGTTAGCAAAACTAGGCAGACCTTCAAGACTTGAGCCTCCATTTGGAAAGAGTATCCGGGAGTCATCTGGTTTCTGAACTTGTAAGACCTGCAGCATTGTGCACAAATGGAAGTGTGCATTCACACGAAAGCTCATACCAAGAACAAACTTGGTTGGTCTCTAAGGTGCTACTGGAAGGAATTTTTTTTCTTTTTAATTTTGTTTTGACTATGGCAGACCAACACGGCTACCTACCTGTAAATGGAAGTGTATTAGCACTACAATAGGAAGGGCCAGGAAAATCATGACATGTGGGTTGCAGTGGACCAGTGAGTTTTTGCACTGGCTGGGACTGTGATTTTTAACCCTCAAGCTTGCATAAGAAACTTGAGGGGGGGAAGCTGCCTGCAGGCACCACAAAAACTCACTGGCCGAAATGAACACACAGTAATGCGAGGATTCCTCTGCCTCTTGATATTGTAATGATAATACAGTGCAAATGGGCTTTCAGCATTTTTATAGCTTCAGTCCTCATCAGATGGAAAGAACAGCACACAACACATGTATAACAAGCCATTAACATTTACACTTACACACAGAGAGAATGGACAAGAAAACTAATTGTTTAAACAAAGGAGAACCAACATTAAAAATGAAATTTAGGGAAATGCCGTGACTGGGAGAGAGAGAAAAGAGGTTGCCATATCTTTAGCCCTTTCTCTGTCTGCTGAACTGCAACACACTACATTGGAAACAGCTGTTAAAGGCTGAGGCACATTCCTGCAACAGTCCCATGGGACATTAAAGGCCCCCAACCAATGAAAGGGGGGGGGGCTTACCTCTTGCTGCTATTATCCTCCTGCCCTCAGAGAGGTATCAATGCAGTTGTGTTTTTTGGAATAGAACAAGTCTGCTCACAGCAGGTTTACTCTGCAAGAATAAACCAAAATGGCTGCTATTTGGGCCTACAGAATAGCCCAACACACAATTGTAGAACAATCGCAATATAGGTGAGACTATTATTTTCCTGCCAGAGAAGGGCATTCCTTGTTATTTAAAGGGCACCTAATTTGAGCTGTGAGGCCTGCAAACAGACTTAACACTTGCCAATGCATCTCCAAATCTCCCTGAGCTCCTTAATGAGAGTGTAGGAAAACCAACATCAGTGATTGGGATTGCCAGTTTTATTACTATTATTATTAAAATTTATATACCACTTGACTGGGGGGAAAAGGAAAAGAAAAAACCTTGAAGCAGCTGCATGCCAGAGCCCCTGCCAGTAACTTTAACATTCCAGTGTGTGGAAAGTCAGGGGGGAGGAGACAGACACTGTTGTTGCCAGCTCTGCTCCTCCCCAGTCTACTGTGGGGTAAAACTGGAATCTCAACTCACAAAGAAACAGAACATTAGACACAATACATGCACTATTGTCCCTGACCCAAGTTTGCCTGTTTACAACAGAGGTGGGGAACCTCGTAAAGGTAAAGAGACCCCTGACCGTTAGGTCCAGTCACAGACGACTCTGGGGTTGTGTGCTCATCTCGCTCAATAGGCCAAGGGAGCCGGCGTTTGTCCACAGACAGCTTCCGGGTCATGTGGCCAGCATGACTAAGCCGCTTCTGGCGAAGAACCAGAGCAGCACACGGAAACGCATTTCACCTTCCCACCAGAGCGGTACCTATTTATCTACTTGCACTTTGACGTGCTTTCAAACTGCTAGGTTGCCAGGAGCTGGGACCCAGCAACAGGAGCTTACTCCGTCGCGGGGATTCAAACTGCTGACCTTCTGATTGGCAAGCCCTAGGCTCAGTGTATTGGACCACAGCGCCACCCGCGTCCATTGGGGAACCTCATATGCAGCTACTATTTGTGGCTCAAAGAATAAAGTTTCAGTTAAGGCTAACTGCATGTTTTATTGTCCGTTGATAAAATATTTCAAAGGGGACCTAAGTAGAATATATATTTATTATTATGTATATAGTATATAGTATAGTTGTATGATGGCACAATCACTTTTCACACTAAAATGTAATTAATGTGTTTAAAAAAAACCCCACAGTTATTCTATTTTATAATTTTAATACCAATTTGAAACATTTGTTTGTTTGTTTATTAAATTTCTAAACCAAACTTTTAAAATGTATCTCAGTGACGGCTGAGTGGGGATACGAGTCCAAATTCACTGTGCCTTTCTTCAGGGAAGAGTTTCCAACATTCCCTGCCATAACCCCTACAATCACACAACAGCTTTGAATTATACAAGCTGAAGGAAGCCTACAAGCAGAATGTCTAAGTGAGTGAGTGATACAGAGAAAAAAACACCAGAGTCTCTGCCATAAGCTGTATACTCACTAGGTAGCCTTTTACAATTTGCTCAGCCTCAGTTCCCCATCTATAACTTTAAAAAGAACCAACAGTGCCTTGCTTTGTAGGGTCATTAAAAGAATGAAGGAGAAAATGATTGCAAGGCACTTGCAACCCAATCCTATGAATGTTTAGTTAGAAGTTAGGTCCAATCGAGTTCTATGTGGCTTACTCCATATGAAGCATGGATAACATTGCAGTCTTAAAAGTGCTACAAAAGCATTTACAGTTCTTATTTGCTTTCCAGTTTTGCACCATTCAGATCTCATGACCAAGGATGACTGGTAGCTTTCCTTTTATACCCCCAAAAAGGGGGGGGGGGAGCCAATTAGACCCTTATCAGCAAGTATGCCTCTGGCAAATCAGTAACATATTGTTACTTCCGTGGGGGGGAATGACATAAGTGATACCCCCTCCATGCCTAAACCCAGTCCTGAACATCCCCTTCGCCACCACACAAACACAAAATCCCCTTTTGCTCTTCTTGCTAGTAGTTGTGCCGTGGTTCTAAAATGAAATGGAAGTCTGTTCAACTTCCAAAATGTTCTGAAACCAAGACACAGCTTCCGATTGGCTGCAGGAAGCTCCTGCAGTCAAACGGAAGCCGTGGAAGCCACGTCAGACGTTCGGCTTCCAAAATTAGTTTGCAAACCGGAACACTCACTTCCAGGTTTGAGAACTAAGCTGTTCGAAAACCAAGGTATGACTGTAATCTACAGCAAAAAGGCTCAATGGCAACTTGAAATACTGAGACTAGAACCTACAGAAACTTCAAATAATCATTAAATTTCAACAATTTGACTACCAACAACAAATGACTTCTCTTGAAGTGGGGAATCCAGGGCTTCATAATCCCATGACCATAAGCTCATGCATTGCTTGCTCCTCCCTAAAGTGTGATCTTATTTTCACAATGGGAGGCAGGAGGTGTTCAAGGACAAGTATCCCAGACAGAAATCCATCAGTACAGTATAGTACATTGAACCCTGATCCTCTCAAAGAAGCCTCACTGCTAGGGGATATGTAAATACTTATGTATTGTTCTTTGGGAAGTGGGTAGCTAGAAGGTGTTGGGAACTTACTTGATTGATGGGGTAGCAACCAGTTTAATGTTTCTGCCCGACAACCACTCCTCTTTTCGTGACATTTTGATGATGATTATGAGTGATGTTTCATGGGAAAGCAGGAAGGTTTTTAAATCTCTTGCAATTCCTTGCACAGGGTTGTTTCTCTCTCTCTCTCTCTTTTTTTTTTTTTTTTTTTTGAACCTTTGTTACAACAAATAAAGATCATGTCTACTGACCGCTGTTTTGCTTCTTCAACTTGGCTGCAGTCTCCTTCTTTTGCTGACTGGAGGGAACCCTGGGGGAAGCGGTGTAAAACCCATACTCCCAGAATTTTTTCTTTAACAATACTGAGGTGGGCAGCTAAATGAAGCAGCACTAAGAAATAAGAACACTGAAATACTACAAATATCTCTCTCTGAAAAGGAGTTTGGAAATGTGAGAAACCAAAAATTGAGTTTAACAGAAAAAGCAGGATCCTATCAAGCAATCCACAATCTACTTGACACTTACAGGTTACAGCTCTAGGTTTTGCAAACTTCTTTAGTTACTGTCAGCCAGCAACAATTGAGTTGGGCCTCCTTAGAAGGGGGCCCCATCAGCAGGCAAAGGGAACCAATTTTCTGGCTTAACTTGTCCATTGCACAACCAGAAATCCCACCCCCTTCTCTATGGAAAAACTATCTGCGGTTTGGTTTCATGACCAAAGATCTTGGAGGGAATCCTTCTGTACAAGTCATTCGAGCTAAGGAGGGGGCTCCATTTCAACCTCACACTGTTGCTCCCCACCTTGTGGCATTCACAGGCCAGAAGTATTTGGGGAGAGCTATGTGTTTTGTTCATCTTAGCACAGAGATACGATGACCCTGACATGATAATATACCCTGGAATGAAAAAGACATGTTAATAGCCTTTTATGGAAAGGCTGGAAGAACAGAATGTTGTAGTATACCACTATGAGCTCCTTAGAGAAAAGCATAAAAATATTATTTAAAAAAAGAAATGCTCAGGGCCAGAGCAAATGTTTCCTGCTCAAGGCTAAACAAACATGAGTGCCAGTTGAAGACAGCCAGTGTCATATAGTAGGCTGAGGACTGGCCCTGGACAGAGGAAAGTGAGATTTAAATCCCCACACAGTTATGAAGCTCAATAGTTAAGTTTGGTCAATTACTATCTCAGTCTAACTAACCTGTGCCTCAAGGTTGCTATGAGAACAAAGGTGGGAGGACATAATGTATATCAGTGTTTCCCAACCAGGGGCCATATGGCCCCCTAGGGGGGGCAGGATATTCAAAGGGGAACACAGGTGAAAAATACGTAAAGGGGGGGGCACAGCACAAGGCTAGGGGGCCACAGAAGAAGTGAAGGAAAAAAAAATTAAACCAAAAAATCCTGATTGGCTGGCTATCTGCTTGGCCAACCACAAGCTGGTAAGGGCGCAGCCAGGCGTTTTCTTGGAGTAGTTTCCGGAGGAAAAGGGCGATCACCGAGGCTCCCGGTTTGAGCAGTAGAGACCACAATCTAGGACCCCCACGTCCGGTAAGTGCAGTGGTGGGGTGGCAATGGGTTGGGCTGGGAGAGCCAGAGCTGCTTGTTGCTGCTGCCAGTGCTGGGCCCGGTGGCAGCCTGGGCCTGACTCTGCAAGGTGCAGGGTGCAATCCACATCAGTGCCTAGCGGATGAGGGCCTTCAGATGTTGCCGAGGGGCGCAGGATCTGAAGACAGCATCAGCCTAGCTCTGCAAGATGTGGGGTGAAATCCACTCCAGTGCCTAGCCAAATAGGGTTGTCTGTGCTGCTGACTTGCAACTAGTAAATAACTGTCTACTCAGAAGAAAATCACACTGAGTTCAGTGGGCCTTACTCCCAGAAGTGCAAGCTGGATTTCAAAGGGGCAGAGGAACCAGACACCAAATTGCAAACATGCGCTGGATTATGGAGAAAGCTAGAGAGTTCCAGAAAAACATCTACTTCTTGCTTCATTGACTACGCAAAAGCCTTTGACTGTGTCGACCACAGCAAACTATGGCAAGTCCTTAAAAAAATGGCAGTGCCTGGTCACCTCATCTGTCTCCTGAGAAATCTCTATGCGGGACAAGAAGCTACAGTTAGAACTGGATATGGAACAACTGATTGGTTCAAAATTGGGAAAGGAATACGACAAGGCCAGGCTTCCTCAACCTCGGCCCTCCTGATGTTTTGAGACTACAATTCCCATCATCCCTGACCACTGGTCCTGCTAGCTAGGGATCATGGAAGTTGTAGGCCTAAAACATCTGGAAGGCCAAGGTTGAGGAAGCCTGGACAAGGATGTATATTGTCTCCCTGCTTATTTAACTTATATGCAGAATTCATCATGCGAAAGGCTGGACTGGATGAATCCCAACCCGGAATTAAGATTGCTGGGAGAAATATCAACATCCTCAGATATGCAGATGACACAACTTTGATGGCAGAAAGTGAGGAGGAATTGAAGAACTTTTTAATGAGTGTGAAAGAGAGCGCGCAAAATATGGTCTGAAGCTCAACATCAAAAAAACTAAGATCATGGCCACTGGTCTCATCACCTCCTGGCAAATAGAAGGGGAAGAAATGGAGGTAGTGAGAGATTTTACTTTCTTGGGTTCCATGATCACTACAGATGGTGACAGCAGTCATGAAATTCAAAGATGGCTGCTTCTTGGGAGAAAAGCAATGATAAACCTAGACAGCATCTTAAAAAGCAGAGACATCACCTTGCTGACAAAGGTCCGTATAGTTAAAGCTATGGTTTTCTCAGTAGTCATGTATGGAAGTGAGAGCTGGACCATAAAGAAGGCTGATCACCGAAGAATTGATGCTTCTGAATTATGGCGCTGGAAGAGACTCTTGAGTGTTCCATGGACTACAAGAAGATCAAACCTATCCATTCTTAAGGAAATCTGCCCTGAGTGCTCACTGGAAGGACAGATCCTGAAGCTGAGGCTCCAATACTTCGGCCACCTCATGAGAAGAGAAGACTCCCTAGAAAAGACCCTGATGTTGGGAAAGATGGAGAGCACAAGGAGAAGGGGACGACAGAGGACGAGATGGTTGGACAGTGTTCTCGAAGCTACTAACATGAGTTTGACCAAACTGCGGGAGGCAGTGGAAGACAGGAGGGCCTGGTGTGCTCTGGTCCATGCGGTCACAACTAAATGACTAAACAACAATACAAAGGGGGGGGGGCTATAGTGTTTTATCTAGGCAACCAGGGCTCCTCCGGATGACAAGATCTTTTTGCACCATCAGTGAGGACCACTTGCTTTTTAAAATTCTCCCATATATACAGAACTCCCTGTGCGTCTTTTGGACTGTGCCTGTAGGTTTTCCCCTCTGTGTCAAATAACTGGGGTCCAATAAGTGTTGCTTACTTTTTATTACACATGGAAGGTGGATCTCCCTCGGGAGGTTCTGGACTCTCCTTCTTTGGAGGTCTCTAAGCAAGTCTCTGTCATGGATGCTTTATCTGATTTTCCTACATTTCAGGAGGTTGCACTAGAAAGATGACCCTTGGGGTCCCTTCCAGCTCCATGATTCTCTCTCTCTCTCTCTCTCTCTCTCTCTCTCTGTGTGTGTGTGGTGTTGTTGTTGGTTCCTATCATTTAATGTAACTATTTTGTATAAATTATAAAAAATATAAATAAAACATGTTCTATTTACAAAAACACACACATTTAAATAGCTGCCTTTCTACCGGTAGGAGGGGAGCATGGGTCTTGCCAGGATTATTATTGGGGACAGGCTTTTGTTGGGGGGGGGAAGAACCTCAGTTTTGTATTGATTTTTACTTATTGGGGGCAGCTGCCCCTCCTGGCTACACCCATTGAGGGGCACAGGAAGGAGACAGGGTCAAAAATCTTAGCTATTCAGATAAAGAGCAGGTAAAAAGGAGGTAGGTTTCATTTTCATGTATTTCCTGAAGACCAACATTACATCAAAAGTAGTGCCAATAAGAACATTCAGGGAGTAAAAGGGAGCTGTGTCCATCTTTCTGATCATCTCTCCCCCCCAAATGTCATACTTTCAGTTTTTCACAAACAAACAGCAGCTGCTGAATTACAGGTGAAACTGTAAACCTAGCCACTCAAATGCACAGAGTTTTTCAATGCAACATCAGCTACACTGGCTGTACCCCATCCAACTTGAATAGCAAGCCATGCTAATGTAG
This sequence comes from Lacerta agilis, assembly GCF_009819535.1. Classification (NCBI taxonomy): domain Eukaryota; kingdom Metazoa; phylum Chordata; class Lepidosauria; order Squamata; family Lacertidae; genus Lacerta; species Lacerta agilis. Next base: position 2,990,492 of record NC_046315.1, read on the forward strand.
GTACAAAGTGCCTGGGACAAATGCTGAAGGTTGCTCCCCTTGCAAACACACCAGTCCTGTTTCTGCTCTGGTCCATCCAAGCAACTGTCCCCCTCCCTTTGAAGGAGTTTTGTCCAATGCTCAGACTAGGCCTGGGTGAAATATCTATATATCGCCCAGGACCAGTATGAGGAGCAGACCGCAATATTGACTTCATTCAGCTGTGTATCGCTGGTGAAACAGCCACCGCTCCAGAGTCCCTCCACTAGCAGCGTCCACTGGGGTGGGGGAGTTAAGAGTTCCTTCCTCCAGTGGGCGCTGCTAGCAGAGGGACTCTGGAGCGGTGTCAGTTTCACCAGCGATATACTGCTGAATGAAAATCGCCATTCCACTCTGCCTTCATACGACACAGAGGGAGGAACAAGCTGTTTCGGCAAGGTGCCGATACAGCTTGTTCCTCCCACTGCATCTTTAAACTGCTTAAGGAATGTGCAGCTTCCCTTGCCTCAGTCGAGCTATTATAGGAGCCCCCAGCCCGGCTCTGGCTCCCACAAGCTGGCTGCAAAGTGGGGGCTCTGTGAATCTGCTCAGCTGAGGGTAGCGCGGTTGTAAGCGGTGAGAGCACTGGGACTGTCTCAGCTGGGAAGGGGGAACCTTCCTGATCCCCAGCTGAGCAGCACAAACAAGCTGCATTGTCCCAGCCTGCAAGTGCCTGGGTGAAACCACCTCAGCTCTTGAGGTGAAAGCTGGAGCAGTTTCACCCAGTGTCTTGTGGGCAGAGGCCAATGTATCTTAACTCAGACCCACAATTCATGAGGCGGTAATAAACTCCATGAGTCTTTGTGGCACGCATGCACTAAATAATTACATAAGGCACTGAGGTGTCTGCCCTGGTCAGCTTGCCACAAAGACTCGTAGGACTTCTCATCGCACACCCAGTTTAACTAGATTTACCTGTTGACATTCCAGACCTTGACGACACCAATTCCTACAGTTCTCAGAGCAGTCTGACTGGCACAGGTGCAAACCCTCACTGACCACCATATACAGGCGACAACCGATTTACATGGGTGCAATCAATGCACAACCATGCACACACTCATTTTGGCAACCTGTAAGTGGTTGGAAAAGGGGGCGGAATGCACTTATGTGCACTCCACCACTGGGCACGATGACACAGAAAATAACCCCCGCACAAATTGGGGGTTGTCCGTACTGCTTTTCAGTCAGCTTACAATTTAAAATATGGAAACAAACAAAACAAAACAAAACAATATAACACCAAAATGTTCTCATTTGTGATATCCACAGGACCTGCTGGTGTTCTTCCCCTGGCCTGGGCTTCTCCTCATTTACCTTCAGCTCAAGTCAACCAGCGAGCCTCAGGGTAAGTGATAATGATGATTTAGATTTATTACATGACTTTCACCATAAGGTCCCATGGCAGGTTACATGGCAATTATTAAAATCAATTTGCAATAAAAAAAAAATGGAGTGGGTCTTTAAAACATACCAAAGGGCAGGACAAAAGTTGGGAAAGTGGCTACCACAACACTTTGGACAGTACAGTTAACTATTTATGTGAAGGAATAATGTCACATATTCAGTGTTCCTAAAAGGTCAAGCATTGTACCGATGCTCTGAGATGAAAAGTGCTGCTCCTGTATTCTGGCACTGGGTGACCTCACCTCTGACTTGAGATTCTCCAAGGCCACATCCTACGCAGGAATGTGGCAATATTTAATCATGATAGCAGCAGCAGCCTTCATGATCTCAAGATGAACTCCTAGATGGAAGAATGGCATGCCATATGATTTAAATTTGCAATGCATTTCTGAAGCAAGCAGTTGGAATGATGAAATCAAAGAGTCCTCACTATAAAGGTCATGCTTGATGAGATTGATTGAATTTTTTTGGATAAAACTATGCTGAGATGGAAGGTTTTCATTTGCTTTTGATTTAAGGCATTACAATCAGATTTACCTGAGTTAATTAAGCCCTTTGGCACTGGGTAGGCTATAAAATGTAACCTAAAAAAGTAATCACACCACCCTTGGATCATAAAGCATGATACAAAAATAAAAATAAAAAATAAACAAGAATTGAGACTATGGAGTTGCATCCAACACTAGTTTTTTTGTCAGAGGAGACCCAATGAAATGAATGGTTACAGTGCAAGCCTCACAATGTCTATTCAGGAAGTCCCCGTTAAGTAGAAAGTCACATCCATTAATTTCAATGGGTATACTATGAATAATGCTGGCAACGAGCTAAATGTTTGGAACCACTGAGGTCATCATGCTTAGAAGTAAACCCCTTTTTCTGAGTACCTCAACTTCCACCTTCCAGCACACATAAAACCCCCCTCCACACACTCAAATTTGTGTTCAGCCAGGCGGAATAGAATGTTTCTGGAGTTGGCTCTGTTAAGGATGGGAAAAGTGTGAAAAGATCTTTGGCATCAACACAGAATTTTCCTGGTCTTGGAATTTTTCCAGCTCTGGATTGAGCAACCACCCTCCCCCATGCCTAGCATTTACAACAAACAAAACAAGTACAACTTCTCCTTCGTTTACTCCTCTGCATTTTTTTTGAGGCAGAGTTCAAACAGCAATACTTTCAGTTTAGAAAATTTTGCAGGCAACCTTCCTCTCCTGGAAGCCGCCATCATTTCCCCAGCTAGCCCCTTGGCTTCAAAAAGGCTTCAACATCTGGATTCTACTAACCCACTTCAGTGAACAACAATGACCTTCTCCTTTCTGCTACCGGATCTCTCCACCTTTTTATTGCTATTTACTGCTTTTCTGTTAGGTGGATTTGTAGCTGGTTGACTGACTGAACGCAAAGAGTGCTCACTAATGGTTCCTCATCATCCTGAAAAAAATAGTAAGTGGATTGCCGCAGAGTTGTTGCTCAATGTCCTTATAAACAACTTGAACGATGGAATTGAGGGGATGTTCATCAAATTTGCAAATGACACCATACTGGGAGGGGCAGCTAATGCCACAGAAGACAAAATCAGGATTCAATAAGATCTTAACAGCTTGGAGAAGTGGGCCCAAACTAATCAAGTGAATTTCAGTAGGGACAAATGTAAGGTTCTGCACTTAGGCAGGAAGAACCAGCTGCACAAATATAAGATGGGGGACACCTGGCTTGCCAGTAGTACATGTGTAAAGGATCTAAGGGCTAACCCAAGCCAACAGCAGCAAAAAAGGTAAGGCTATTCTAGGCTGCATCAACAGAAATATAGTATCCAGATCAAGGGAAGCAATAATACCACTCTATTCAGCCACACCTGGAATACTGTGTACAGTTCTGGACAACACACTTTAAGAAGGATGTTGATAAGCTACAATGCGTGCAGAGGAGGGCAACCAAGATGATCAAGGGTCTGGAGATGAAGCCTTATGAGGAACTGTTGAAGGAGCTGGGTATGTTTAGCCTGGAGAGGAGGAAACTGAAAGGAAACACAATAACTACAGTATCTTCAAATATCTAAAGGGCTGTCACATGTTCCAGCTTGTCAACATCCTTCTTAAATTGTGGCACCCAGAACTGGACACAGTATTCCACATGTTAGTCTTAAAGCTGAAACAGGGTTTTTAGAGTGTGGCCAATTACTGCTTGCTGTTCTAGCCACCCTTCTGAGGGGTACAGATATGGTAGCTTTTGGGGAAGGTTTCCGCAGGATCAAACAATAGAAAGGACTGCTACTTCTGCTATCAGTTTTCATTATTTCCGTGTACCCACCATTTTAAAGTATTGCTATGTCTTGCATTTGTATAATGCAAGAGTTGACTGTTTGCTGGGCTTATTTAAAGTTAGGTTCTGCACAAAGTGAATTATTGGGCAGGTATACACAAGCCTGTTTGCAGCTGGTCTCTTTCCAGGAAGTTTTGAGATTCATCTTATTATCTTGGAATTTGGAAGCATGAATTAGCTGGTTGGCTCATCAGCCAACCCTTAGTAGTTTCCCAAACTGTTTAGATTTAGTTGCACATTGTGTATGTGTTTAGTTTATCTCATAATTACTACATAGATTCTAGTGCTTTTGCACACATCTAGTCTGAAACAATTGTTGCTCACTCTTGAGCCTCTCCTCTTTTCCTTTCCATTCTTTTCCACACCCACCTCTTTGAGGTTCTGGACTTTCTTAGGCTTGACTATCTACTGTATCTTGTCCTTCGTGGCTTCTCCCTTTCTGCCCCTAGTTTTATTATTTGTACAGTACTGTATATATATATTGGGGTTAGACCCCCATAAAGTGACACTCATATCATATGACTATAAAAATACAACATTGTACAAAAACATGCTTGGAACTCCCTCTTGGAAGAAGTATGGAGGGCCACCTCTCCCCATTCAAATTTCTTCCCGAAAGTACAGGGCAATCCTCATACCCTTGTATCCAGCTAAAATGCATAAAGAGAAGGGAGTGGAGTGAAAGGGGCCCTCCCTCTGCCTCTTCTCATAGATTACCCTTGAGAGAATGCAACCCTCCACAGAAAGATGGTTGCACACACACACCCTTTAGCACCACCCATCCTATGCAATGCAACCAGGGAGATGGGAGTGAGTTGCAAGTGAGCATGCTGTAAAACTGTAACGTATCTGGTTAGTTTGGGCCCAGTTTTATAAACATATGGTAATTTTGAATTCCATCTTCTACAGCAGGGATGTCCAACAGGTAGATTGTGATCTACTGGTAGATTGTGGAGGGTCCATGGTAGATCTAGCCCCCCTCACACACAATATTTTTTTTTTTTAAAAAAAAAAAAGCTCAACAGCTTTGGTAGATCACTGCCAGTTTTTTACAGTGGGCGTATATCTAAGTCTCTTCAAAGTTGGACATGACTGTTCTATAGCATTAGCTACCCCTCCCAGTTCAGTGTCATTTGCACATTTGATGAGCATGCCCTCGATTCCTTCATCCAAGACATTTATAAAGATGTTGAACAATAATACACTCAGATCAGAACCCTGTGGCACCCCACTTGTCACTTTTTCCAGGATGATGAGGAACCATTACTGAGCAATCTTTGGGTTCAGTCAGTCAACCAGCTACAAATTCACCTAACAGTTACCTCGTTCAAGCCACATTCTACCAGCTTTCTCGCAATAATATCATCGGGGGGCTTTGTCAAAAGTCTTACTGAAATCAAGATACACTATGTCCACAGCATTTCCCTGATTTTCCAAGCTTGTAACTTTATCAAAAAAAGAAATGAGATTTGTCTGGCATGACTTGTTTTTGAGAAACCCATGCTGGGTCTTAGTAATCACAGCATCGTTTCTAAGTGCTCTCAGACCGACTGTTGAATTATCTGTTCTAGGACCTTTCCTAGTATAGATGTCAAGCTCACTGGTCAGTACCGTAGTTACCTGGGTCTTCTTTTTCCCCCTTTTTGAAGACGGGGACATTTCCTTGCCTCCAGTCTGCCTGGGACCTCACCTGTTCTCAGAGAATTCTCAAAGATTATAGACAGAGGCTCTGAGACTACATTTTTAAGTTTTCACCATACATATACAGTATTGAAAACAGTTGCTGGCCAGGATGTTGTTGTTGTTGTTACTATTATTTTATTTATATCCTGTCTTTTCCCTGAATATAATAATCCATAATAAGCTATCAGTAACTAGTTTTTCAAGTCTGTACTTAGTAATTACAATTAAAACGACCTAATCACAGGCAACTGATTGCAACTGCATAGTGACAAAACTCTTAGAAATGCTGTACTTGTTTTCCCACCACAAAGAGATGGTGAATAGCTGAGCTGACTCATTATTTGCAAACCACCTTTCAATTTAACAACACTGACAAGGCAGACATAAAATACAAATACAGGGCAAAATAATAAAAAAGGAGAAAAGACTAAACACAGTGCAAAAATACAATTCCACAGGAGTGACAAGTATCACTGTTATTGTTCAGTGAAGTATTGCAAAAAATAACAATTTAACACCTGGGCAGACTTCTCTGGACACCTCCAGAGAAAAGGCCCTATCAATAGTTGGCACTTGCTATACATCAAACCTGATACTAATCCGGGGAGGAGATAACCCGCCCCACTGTACTTGATTTGGACTTCACCCAAAGGCCCCTCCCTCCCCTTGCTAAGCAGAACTAAAAATAATTTGACCAACCACACCCAGCCATCTCCCTCACACAGATCCTGATAGGGCACTTTTAAAAAGTTACCATTGTTTCCCGCTCTTCCTGCAAGGAGCTGGCAGCAGTGTGTGTTGCTCTTTTCTACCCACGCCGCTCTGTGTTGGGCCGCGAGCAACTGGTTCCATGGCTTAGGGGGAGATCTGAGCATTGGGTTGCCGAGTCAGTATTCTGACCACGACACCAGACGGGGGACAGACATTCCGGTTCCAATTCAGGATGCAAACCACCACACAAACCTGGGGCAGTCACCCTTACATCTTCAGTGGGGTTATAGTAGACAACTGCAGTATATGCAAACGGCTAGCAAAGCGGATCTTTCCCTATACAGAGCATTTATAAACATTGAAGATGAACTGCTACAGGTAGGTAGCCGTGTTGGTCTGCCATAGTCAAAACAAAATAAAAAAATTCCTTCCAGTAGCACCTTAGAGACCAACTAAGTTTGTTCTTGGTATGTGCATCTGAAGAAGTGTGCATGCACACGAAAGCTCATACCAAGAACAAAATTAGTTGGTCTCTAAGGTACTACTGGAATGAATTTTTTTGTTTTGTTTTTGCTATTGTTACTGGTATTATTACCGGTAAGTGCAAGATACCCCAGTAGGTGACATCTCTCAAGGTGGGAACTCCCCAAATGAAGTGCCACCAAAATATTCATCTGAAATACTGCATTGTAAAACGTTTGGCTCTTCTGTTGAGAATTGGCCGGGGGAGCGCAGTTGGGTAAGTGAGTATTTGTATTCTGGCTGTGTTCACCTTTTAATAATAATAATAATAATAATATTTTTTTTTTATTTATACCCTGCCCTTCCCCGCCAAACCGGGCTCAGGGCGGCTAACACCAATAAAATCACAACAAAAACATAAAACAATTCATTAAAATACAGATTAAAATACAATTTAAAATTAAATCTAAACTGCAGCCTCATTTTTAAATAGCCCACCAATCACACCAAAAGAACGAAACATCAGGGTTAAACTGAAGCCAACCCAAAGGGCAGGTGGAACAGCTCCGTCTTGCAGGCCCTGCGGAAAGATGCCAAATCCCGCAGGGCCCTGGTCTCTTGTGCCAGACTGTTCCACCAAGTCGGGGCCAGTACTGAGAAGGCCCTGGCCCTAGTTGAAGCCAACCTAGCATCCTTGTGGCTCGGGACCTCCAAAAAGTTATTATTTGAGGACCTTAAGGTCCTACCCGGGACATACCAGGAGAGGCGGTCCCTTAGGTATGAGGGTCCTAAGCCGCATAGGGCTTTAAAACTTTTTCTGAATTAATTCACCAACGCTTGTGACTTGCAAGGGGGTGGGAAGGAAAGGTCTTCTACATTTGAAAGACAGAAACATAAATGCTTACTTTTCTTTTTTCTTTTTTACAAAATAAAGTAGCAGCAGAAGTTAAGAGCCTCAGATTAAGGCCATTTGCCACTTTGCCAGTTTTGGGTCAGCCCGTATGTGTGTATCCTTCTCTCAGCTCAACCTTGCACGGCTGTCCAGAGTGCCAAATGGAAGCAAGCTCAAGCCCAGGTTCATGGAAGGAGGAAGAAATACGTACCGAAGAAAAGAGCAATAAACCTCAAAAACAGATCTGAAGAGGAGAAGCAGCAATATAGCAACTCCTAGCCCGTGTGGCGAAGTGGTAAGGGCTGCTGGATTAGGAACCCCAGGTCCAAATCCCCACTCTTGTTGTGAATTTCACAGCCAGCGGTTAAGAGTGTTGGCCCAGGATCTGGGAGAGACCCGGGTTCAAATCCCCACTTGGAAATGAAGCTCACTAGGTGTGACCTTGGGAGCCACTCACTGCCTCTCTCTCGGCCTAAGCTACCTCGCAGGGTTGTTGTGGGGACCAAATGAAGAAGCAGGGAGCTCCTTGGGAGGGAAAGTGCCGGGATATAATTGCAATACACAGAGAAAACACAGGAACGCCGGTTTGTATTTCACAACTTGCCTGGTATCCACGGGTGGGAGGCAAGTGAAAGAAACCATTAAAAAAAATTTTTTTTTACTAAGAGACCAGTTGGGAGAAGGGCTTCCTCACCCTCCTCCTCCTCCTCCTCCTAGTCAAGGCGAACTCGGCGCCGCTCACTTTCCCCAGGCTTATTGAGAAGAGCAGGCGTTGGAATGGGAACTCAAAGGGGAAGAAGTAAAATCAGTAATGGTGAGATGGGCCCAGGATTTAGGTTACAATATAATGATGGAACAATGGGAAAGATTGTGGCAGGAGGATATTAAATTCACTGCCTGTTATAATCTTAGAGAAAATACATTAAAAATGATGTATAGGTGGCACCAGACATCAGAAAAATTAGCTAAAATGTACAGAAATAGATCCCCTTTGTGTTGGAGGTGCAATAAAGAAATCGGGTCGTACAAACATATGTGGTGGACCTGTCCGGTTATATGTGATTTTTGGAACGCTGTATATGAAGAACACAAAAAACTCTTAAAGCACACATTCAAAAAGAGACCAGAAATGTTCCTGTTAAGCATCTTGCCGGAAGAGATCAAAAAACCAGAAAGAGTAATTTGCTTATACGGTATAACAGCAGCAAGAATGTTAGTGGCCAGAAACTGGAAGAATCCAGTAGCACCAACTATAACGGACTGGCAAAATTTAATGTTAGAATATCTGTATTTAGCAAAAACAACAAGTAAAGTTAGGAATCAAATGTCCCAGGAAGTATGGAAAGAATGGAGGATATTCAAAGATTACTTAAGGAATAATGGTATAAGTGGAATCCTAATGGCAGATGCAGACTGAACCTTTAAGGTAAACAAATAGAGACTTAAGGATGGAAAATTATGATTTGTAAATGAAATATATAACTGTACGCGATATAGGTATAATAGCTTAAAAATGCAATGAGGATAATTGGAGGTACAAGAATTTGTTTGTAAATAAGAAAAGAGAAGAATAGCAGTTTGTTTATGTTTATGTTTACTTTGTTGTGTTTGTGTTTGTCTTTATGTGTATTTTTATTTTTATGTGTATTTTTAAATAATAAAGAGAGATTAAAAAAAAAAGAGAAGAGCAGGCGGAAGAAGCGGAACTACCCGCCACTTGACACGGGGGTGGGGGGGAAGCGCCTCGTTCGCCCTCCGGCTTTTGGGCGCCTTCTAAAAACATTTTTTTTCTAACCCCTTCGGACGACCCTGTCCAGATCTTAACGAGTTTAAAAATGAAATTGGGGGGGGGGGGGGAGAGAGAGAGAGAGAGACTGGTTTTGCAGCCTAGCGTTAACTTTTCTTAAATCGGTAGTAACACTTTGGGGGTTTCCCCCCCTTGTTCTCTCGCTTTGAGGTCGCCCCCCCCCTTTTTTCTTCTTCCACGAAATCTACTTTCATGAGGTAAATGAAACGACGTGAAACGAACCTGCCCCTCCCCCCCCCCTCGCGGCTCCCTGAGAGGATTTTTTTTTTATTTTAAATTTAAATTTTACACACGGGGAAGGAAAGTACCGGAGAGGCTCGTTCCCTTTCCAGGAGTTGGGGAGCGGGCCCCCCCCCCCAAAAAAAAAACAACACCCCACGAAGAGCGAGGAGGGGAGGACTGCCTTCCTGAGGTAAATCTTCCCGCCCGCCCGCCTGCCTACCTGCCTGCCGCGGGGCCTCCTCTCCGCCGTCCTCCTCGCGAGTCGGCCTCCGGATCCAAGCGGCTAGGCCTCCGTCGCCCCCGCGGCCCAAGGCACCGCGAGGGTTAAAAAAACTTTCGAACAAAATAGAAAAATAAAACGCCCGAGAAGCCAGAAGCAGCGGCCGAGGCCTCGAAGCCCAGAGGCGGAGACGGGCGCCTGAGGCGTAGAACTACGTTTCCCGGCGGGCCCCGCGCGCGCCTCCGCCGCCTGGCTTGGGGGGAGCGAGGGAATCTTCCGTTTCCCGGCGGGCCCTGCGTGGCTGAGGAGCTTAAGGACTACGTTTCCCGGCGGGCACTGCGGCCTCGGGCGGGCGTGGAGAAGGCTCCGCCCACGCGGTATGTGTTTCGGTTGCCGTGGCGACGGCCCCGCCCTTTGTCCGCGCCGCGTTCCAATGTGCAAGGCAGAGAGAGAGGCGGACTCGGCGGGCGAAACAGCGGGCATGGTGAGCGCGCGTGCAAAGGCGGGGGTGGGGGGGACGGGACGGACAAGGGATCCGTGCAAGGCACGTGGGGGGGGGGGGTGTGCGCGCGTGCAAATACCAGGATCAGTGCAACGCAGCTGCAGCAGCGAGGCTCGCAGTGAAAAAGGGAGGAGAGCGTGCAAGACCTGGCCGAAGCGCTGCATCCCTTCGTGCAATCGCTTTTGCTTCTTCGTGGAATCATAGAATGGTGCAGTTGGAAGGGATCCACCGGGGTCATCTATAGTCCAGCCCCCTGCAATTTAGGAATCCTGCCCACAGGCATCCAGGGGTGGGCTTGAACCACCAACCTTCTGGTCAGCAGCCAGGCGCACGGACCCATTGCAAGACAAGAGGAACAAAACAAAAAACGTTGCTAGGCAGCACTTTTGTGCAATTTTTAGGGGGAGCCTCTTCCTGCATTGTGCAAGGGGTTGGACTAGATGACCCCCCCCCCGGGGATCCATTCCAACTATACCGTGCTATGATTCTTGCCGGCAGAACTTGCTGTGCACAAGCAAACCCCTGAGGGTGTGCCCTTTGTGAAGACTCTTGATTTACAGGTGTGCAAGATGTGTGTGTTTGTGTAGACTCCAGGAATCAAATCCATAATGAAGACGTCTCAACCTACCCAGGGCAAAACTAAGAACAGAAAAGCTGTTTGCTTGCCTGCCAGGCCAGAAAACCCAGACATGAAACAAGAGCAAAGAAACCTTCACTGAGCTCAGGAGCCTTTTTAAATAAAATTTTTATTATTTTATTATTACCATATATACTTGAGTATAAGCCTAGTTTTTCAGCACATTTTTTGTGCTGAAAAAGCTGCCCTCGGCTTATACTCGAGTGAGGCGGGCGGTGGGGGCGGCGGGAAAGAAGCCCTTTCTCTCCGCTCGTGCCGCCACCCGCTCTCCCCAGTCAACCATTCCTTAAGAAGCGTACAAGAACGGCGGTTCTTTACTCTCCCCAGGCAGCTTGTTCTATTCCTGAACTGCTCGCATAAATGCAAACTTGGCAAAGGAGGAAGAGGAAGGAGCAGCCCAAAGGGCTGCTTTCTGGCTGCTCGTTCCTCCTCCTCCTCCACAGCGGCAAAGGTGAGCTGGCTTATACTCGAGTCAATAAGCTTTCCCAGGTTTTTGTAGGAAAATTAGGTGCCTCGGTTTATATTCGGGTCGGCTTATACTCGGGTATATACGGTAGTCGCTTTACTCACAAAAGTGACCTAAACCTTGTAAGCAGCATGCATGAAATAAGTGATGCTGAGCAGTTTCATCATCCACCTGGGGAGGAACATTCCTAATTAGTCAAGGGCGTCGTAAACCCCATTAATTAGGCAGAGCTCATAGAATTGTAGAGTTGGAAGGCACCCTGAGGATATCTTGTCCAACCCCCTACAATGCAGGAATCCTCTGCAAGATGTGATATATGACTGCATAGACCGAAAGGACAGTGCTTTGTAGGCCCTGCTTTCTGAGCAGCTGGCAAAGCACATGCCAGCAGGATGGAGACTCCCCAGCATTGCATATGGGTTTTTGGTTTGTTTGTTTGTTTGTTTGTTTGTTTTTAAGCCTGCTGCCTATCACATGGGTCTGCAAACTAAGGTGCGCGGGCCGGATCAGGCCCAATTGCCTTCTGGATCTGGCTGGGGACGGTCCAGGAACCAGCACGTGCATTCTTTCCCTCACACGGCGTCGGCGGCGCCTCCTCCCTCCCTCCTCCTGGCTTCTCCCTGCCCTGCCTAGAGGAGGAAGGGGGCTGGGCTTTGTTGGTGCTAGCACCGGCGGCAGCGCTTGAGCGGCCGCCATTAAGCAGCCCCTCTCCGGAGCCTTTTCGCTCAGCCCTCATCGCCCCTCCACTGCCGCCAGCCCCTGCCACTCGCAAGACACAGGTAAGCAGCCACCGGGGCTCCTGGTGCTCTTGCATCATTCTCCCCCCCCCCCCCGCAAAAAAAATATATAGTCCGGCCCCCCACAAGGTCTGAGGGACAGTGGACCAGCCCCCTACTGAAAATGTTTTCTGACCCCTGGCCTTTCACGTGTAGGGGGCTCCTCCAGGGTCCTGCTGTTTGCAAGGTGATGGAAGTTGCCGGGGTTCGGTGCTGGAGCTCCCCGTGCGTGAGTCTAAGCTACCCACGCACGAGGTACCAGTTGCCGGGGAAAAGCGGCCAGCGTTCCGCGTGCGTATGGGCACGGGCGCCGGCCAAGTCTCACTATCTGAAGGTTGCTGAGTAAGACGGAAAATGACTCCAAAGGTGCGTGAGTAAGTGGATGCCTCAAAACTAAATAAATGCCTCGAAAACTAATGGATGCCTCGAATCTGAACTGGAACTACTTGTAACCTCCTGCACTATCATTTAGTAAAAAAGGAAACCAAACCAAGGATATTGTCTAAACATGAGATAAGAAACCCTTGACGTGTTTTACTGACAGAAATTTTAAAAATCCTGAAACCTTTACCCTTTTCCCCAATTGACGACAGACACTGAATCTTTCTTTTGTGGCTTTGGCCAAACCCGCATAGGCTCATTTTCTAGCCCTAAGCTAAGTTTCCCTAAGCTCTCAGTCCCTGCGCGCCAATTCTTCCGCGATGCTAACTAAATAAAACTAGACCGATAAATCTTCTGCAAATCTAGCCCTGAGCTAAACCTAAAAGCCTAACTAAAACCTCACCGAAAGATCTTCCGCAAACTAAACCTAACTAAAAGAAGCCCGTCCAGCCCGCTCCCAAAAACCCTTAAACTAAACTTGACTGAACTAAACTTCAACTGAACAAATGTAAAAGAACGTGCCTAAGCGGGGAGCCTCAGCCTTTTATTTAGGAACAGGTATGACATCACGATCAATATTTCAACCAATAAAACCACTGTTGCTGCCCTCCAAAAAGGCGGGAAGCAGGATAAACGTCCATCGATAATTTTGAAAAACCACTGGAACTACAAATTAAAGGCGGAGTAATCCTAATGGCAAAATGCCTCTTCATTCTTACTTCCACTTTCACTTTTAAGTGGAAGGATACGAAAAGTAGTTCTTAATAACCATTAAAATAAACAATTAACCGCGGATCTTTAACGGATCCACGAAGTGTATTCCGACAGAAGTGAATAGCTTTCCTTCCTCATCTCTCCATGGAGCCTTTCCGCAATCCTCAAGACTCCCAACCGAGTGGCTGACTGCTTAGGGGGCCTCTCTCTCCTTCAGGCAGTGCTCTGAGCGCTAGAAGCATAAGCTCCATATCAGCGTTTCCAGCAAGAGCCTTTGCAGTTGTGGAGTACGCGCACCAAGGTGTCCCCGGGGCAACTCTCACAAACCGGAGAGGTGCCCAGCTCAGTGGCAGAGCATCTGCTCGGCAGGCAGAAAATCCCAGGTGGGGCTGGGAGACAGCACTGCTGAAACCCTGGGGGGCTGCTGCCAACCAGTGCAGGCAATCCTGAGCTGGGTAGACTAAAGGCCTGGCACAGTATCGGGTAGCTTGCCTATGTATGTAGTAAAATCAGTGTTCGTTTTTTACACTAGGGGTCAGCAAACTTTTTCAGCAGGGGGCCGGTTCACTGTCCCTCAGACCTTGGGGGTGGGTGGGTTATATTTTGAAAAGAAAAAAAAATGAACAAATCCCTATGCCCCACAAATAACCAAAAGCACACATTCTACTCGTGTAAAAACACCAGGCAGGCCCCACAAATAACCCAGAGATGCATCTTAAATAAAAGCACACATTCTACTCATGTAAAAACACCAGGCAGGCCCCACAAATAACCCAGAGATGCATTTTAAATAAAAGGACACATTCTACTCGTGTAAAAACACCAGGCAGGCCCCACAAATAACCCAGAGATGCATTTTAAATAAAAGGACACATTCTACTCGTGTAAAAACACCAGGCAGGCCCCACAAATAACCCAGAGATGCATTTTAAATAAAAGGACACATTCTACTCGTGTAAAAACACCAGGCAGGCCCCACAAATAACCCAGAGATGCATTTTAAATAAAAGGACACATTCTACTTATGTAAAAACACCAGGCAGGCCTCACAAATAACCCAGAGATGCATCTTAAATAAAAGCACACATTCTACTCATGTAAAAACACCAGGCAGGCCCCACAAATAACCCAGAGATGCATCTTAAATAAAAGGACACATTCTGCTCATGTAAAAACACCAGGCAGGCCCCACAAATAACCCAGAGATGCATTTTAAATAAAAGGACACATTCTGCTCATGTAAAAACACGCTGATTCCTGGACCATCCGCAACCCGGATTTAGAAGGCGATTGGGCCAGATTCGACCCCCAGACCTTAGTTTTTACACCTTCACAATTCACACCTTGGTATATATGGGCACAGAATGGGGTACACAGCCCCACTGAATTGTTTGATTGGGGGGGGGGGGAGACACCAAATTCATCTGTCCATCTCTAGGGGGGAGACTTTTCTGCATGTTGGATCTCCCTGCTGATAGTACACTTTTTCTTCTTTCTTTTTCCATCTCCCTCAGGCTAGTTCTGCGGTATCGTTTCCCAGGTGAGTAGCGACACGGTTTTGCTACAGATTTGTGCCGTTAATAATTCTAAAAAACTCTACTTGCTGCATTTTTTAAAATGCTGCAAGAACTGTATTTTCAGAAAACTTTCTACTGTTGCCACAAGATTTATCTCCAAGCTAGCGAGGGCCGATGCAGAATTATCGTATTGTTTATGTTGTTGTTGTTGTTCAGTCGTTCAGTCGTGTCTGACTCTTCGTGACCCCATGGACCGGAGCACGCCAGGCACGCCTATCCTTCACTGCCTCTCGCAGTTTGGCCAAACTCATGTTAGTAGCTTCGAGAACACTGTCCAACCATCTCATCCTCTGTCGTCCCCTTCTCCTTGTGCCCTCCATCTTTCCCAACATCAGGGTCTTTTCTAGGGAGTCTTCTCTTCTCATGAGGTGGCCAAAGTACTGGAGCCTCAACTTCAGGATCTGTCCTTCTAGTGAGCACTCAGGGCTGATTTCTTTGAGAATGGATAGGTTTGATCTTCTTGCAGTCCATGGGACTCTCAAGAGTCTCCTCCAGCACCATAATTCAAAAGCATCAATTCTTCGGCGATCAGCCTTCTTTATGGTCCAGCTCTCACTTCCGTACATTACTACTGGGAAAACCATAGCTTTAACTATACGGACCTTTGTCGGCAAGGTGATGTCTTTGCTTTTTAAGATGCTGTCTAGGTTTGTCATTGCTTTTCTCCCGAGAAGCAGGCGTCTTCTAATTTCGTGACTGCTGTCACCATCTGTAGTGATCATGGAACCCAAGAAAGTGAAATCTCTCACTGCCTCCATTTCTTCCCCTTCTATTTGCCAGGAGGTGATGGGACCAGTGGCCATGATCTTAGTTTTTTTGATGTTGAGCTTCAGACCATATTTTGCGCTCTCCTCTTTCACCCTCATTAAAAGGTTCTTCAATTCCTCCTCACTTTCTGCCATCAAGGTAGTATCATCAGCATATCTGAGGTTGTTTATATTTTTTCCGGCAATCTTAATTCCGGTTTGGGATTCATCCAGCCCAGCCTTTCGCATGATGAATTCTGCATATAAGTTAAATAAGCAGGGAGACAATATACAGCCTTGTCGCACTCCTTTCCCAATTTTGAACCAATCATTTGTTCCATATCCAGTTCTAACTGTAGCTTCTTGTCCCACATAGAGATTTCTATTGTTTATAGCTCACCTTTTTCTCCAAGCTGCTTGTATGTTTCCTGCCCTCCTCATTTAGTCCCCACAACGACCTTGCAAAGTAGGCTAGGCTGAGAGGGACTGGCCCGAGGTCACCCAGTGAGCTTCCTATGGCCAAGGGGGTCATTTCGAACCCTGGTCTCCCAGGTCTTGGTCTGTTGCTCTAACCACTACGCCCCGCTGGCTCCATGTCAGTATTGACCAGCTTTCAGAAAATATCTGGAAGGCCCTAGTTTGGCGAAAGCAGTCGTGATGCATGGCTTGCCTTCAATTTTATGACCACCACAGTATTTGCATTGCGGGAGGGGAGTGTCTGAAGGCCCCATTCATGCAATGTGTGCACAACCTCTGGCCTCCTTTGGTAATGGTGGCAGGCAAGAAGTTGGCGGCAGGGATAGAAATGTGGTTTTTTGCTCCGAAGCCAAAGAGAGAGGAACACTGCTGCCCTCCGCTGGAGACGGGCGGCAAGGCCTCACCACCAATCTCTGGCGCCAGCCCTGCAGTGTTTACCATTCCCACCCCCCACCCCCTCCCAGTTTGACTTCAAGGCAACGCCTGTGTTGTAACGAAAGGTGATCACTCTTGGAGAGACCCCCCTAAAGACAGCCTGCGGTGGTGAACCGGATACCTCTCGAGAAGCACACGTCAGCATTCTGCACATAGAATCCTAGAGTTAGAAGAGACCCCAAGGGCCATCCAGTCCAACCCCCTGCCAAGCAGGAAACACCATCAAAGCATTCCTGACAGATGGCTGTCAAGCCTCCGCTTAAAGACCTCCAAAGAAGGAGACTCCACCACACTCCTTGGTAGCAAATTCCACTGTCGAACAGCTCTCACTGGGTTCAAATTTGAGGATTAGACAGATTCGTGGAGCCATGGATGGCTAGCAGCCACGGTGGTCCATCTAACGAAGCTGAACGTTGGGACGGGGGGGATTTCTTCACAACAGCACAGTTAAAACTGTGGAACTCCCCCCTGCAGGAGGCAAGGACGGCTTCCAACTTGGATGGCTTTAGGAGAGGGTTGGAGAAAGTCCCGGAGGAGAGAGGGCTACTAGCCAGGATAGCTATGCTCCTGCCAACTTGGCAGTTTGAAAGCATGCCAGTGCAAGTAGATAAATAGGTACCGCTGCGGTGGGAAGGTAAACGGCGTTTCCGTGCGCTGCTCTGGTTTCCGTCACGGTGTTCCTTTGCGCCAGTAGCAGTTTAGTCCTGCTGGCCACATGACCCGGAAAGCTGTCTGCGGACAAACGCCGGCCCCCTCGGCCTGAAAGCGAGATGAGAGCCGCAACCCCAGAGTCTCCTTTGACTGGACTTAACTGTCCAGGGGATCTTTACCTTTACCTTTTTTGCTCTGCCTTTGCATTCGGAGGCAGTGGTGCTCCTGAAAGCCAGTTGCTGGAACCACAGGAGGGGAGAGATGCTCTTGTGCTCGGATCCTGCTTGCGGGTTTCCTACAGGCACCTGGTTGGCCAATGTCAGAAAAGGACACTGGCCCAGTCCTCTTTTAAAGCCATCCAGGCTGGTGCCCATCGCTGCCTCCTGTGGCAGGGAGTTCCACAGTCTGTGCTGAATCTTCCCACATTCGGCTTCACTGGATATTCACGATTTCTTGTGTTAAGAAAGAGAGAGAAAATCTTGTTCTCTGTCCACTTTCTCCATGCCAGGCAGTTGGTTGTGTTCTTTTTCCTCTAAAGAAAAGCCTCTCTCTTTTTTCTAGTGGTGAGAGTGTGGGACCCCAGGGACCTGGGAAGACCAGGGTTCAAATCCCCACTCGGCCATGAAGCTCACAGAGTCCTTGCCTCTCAGCCTAACCGACCTCACAGGGCTGTTGCGGTGGGGTGGGAAAAAAGAGCAGGAACAGAACCGCGCACGTCACATTGAACAACTTGGGATGGATGATTGAATAAATAAAAGTAAAAATGAATTTGTAAGCCCCACACGTTGCGGGAAGCGCCAAGGAGGGCAGGGCAGAGCAACCGAGGGGGACGCAAGGCCCCTGTGTAACACACACACCCCCAGGACAAATGGCAGCACCAACCTTCCTGCGTGTACGATTGTGTTTTGTTAGCACAGCGGGAAAGACTTGCACCCGGTGGAACTACAGCACGGCCTCCCTCCAGGCGCCTCCATTGGACTACTCCTTTCGGGGAATCAGCTTCATGCAAGGTATGGCATAAGCCGGCGGTTCCCAAACTCACCCCCACGGTTCCATAAACTCACCCCAGTGCCCCCCTGCTCTACCCTTTTTTAAAGCCTTATTCTGAACAATCAGTATACAATCAGCAGCACAGAAACGGCGCACACAAATCTACTCAACCATTCCACGTATAGAATTCTATATACACCAGTGTATGTATGAATATACAGTAAATCCTGGAAAAAAAGTTTACCGAAGAAGCCCAAAATTGTCCATGGGCGAAACAGGGGACAAACGCCGGCAACCTGTCTAATTATTGTGCGTCACATCGTCAATATTCCATCTGATTGGACTTGCTTTCATCTATAAACATCTGTACATATCATCTGACTGGATCTATTTTCGTCAATATCTACAGGAGCCTGGCTAAAGACATTTAAAGACTGAAATTGTCCCGTTGTACCAACTTGAATGAGTTTTCTGTTTGTGGCTTCTTTGTTTGACTTTTTGCATTGCTTTCTTGTTGATTGGAATACCAATATAGAATTCTATACGTGGAATGGTT
The DNA here is from genome assembly GCF_009819535.1 of Lacerta agilis. Taxonomy (NCBI): domain Eukaryota; kingdom Metazoa; phylum Chordata; class Lepidosauria; order Squamata; family Lacertidae; genus Lacerta; species Lacerta agilis. Next base: position 3,009,141 of record NC_046315.1, read on the forward strand.
TAGTAGATTTGTGTGCGCCGTTTCTGTGCCGCTGATTGTATACTGATTTACCAGGAGTATTGGCAGCATAGGCTTATTTTTTCAACATTATTCTGAACAATGGCTCAAGTTCGTTCATTTCGGTGAATTAATTCAACTAGTTCTAAACACATTTTGAATGAACTGAATTACATCCGGCTATCGCCTTCCAAAGTGGGTCGTGCAAACTGCTATTATGAATAATGCTTTTTACAGGATAGGGGGCACTGTGGATGAGTTTATGGAACCCTAAAACCTGGGAACCCCTGGTCTCAAGGTTTACAAGCAGCCAGCGGCTGCATGGTGGCAAGGGAAATGTCCTCTGCGCGTGCTCAGAGGCACTGGCTGCTGCTTTGGCAGAGCTTAGCCGCGCAATAAGGACGCACTGCAAGTGCTCCTTTCCTGCTTCCCTGAGCCTGCCTAGCGAGTGAGCCCGCTTCCCTGCCCATTCTCTCCCACCCCCCAGACCTGCTGACGGAGGAGCCAAGGGCCGGCTTGAAGCCCATCCATCGGTCCGAAGGAGGCCGGCTGCTGACGCAGGCCATCTGGCTGAACAACAACACCCTCGGGGAGCTGACCCAATTCACGGAGACTGTGGGCAAGCTCCTGGAGTACCCAGAGGACATCTACTGGATCGACCTCTCCTTCAATGACCTGCCCATCATCGACCCGGTAGCGTAGTCCGTTCCCCGGGGCCCCTTTAAACAGATTTCACTGTTGCTCCGCAAAGCAGATCGACGCACTGGCAACACCGTCCTTGCCGCCATCAGATAAGTTCGTTGGCGGGGGGCCATCAAGATGCTAACTGGGGCGCAGCTGCCTCGGTTGAGTACTGGAGCTATAATTTATTTCATTTATTTGATTACCTGCCCTTCACTCTAAAGCTCCCAGGGCAGGTTACAGCATTGAAACACAACATCAGAACCCATTTAAAACAGCTTGAAATCCCAACAATAAGGTGGGTGGTAGTAATAGACACGTCAAAAGGCAAGATGAAGAGGTGCAATGAAGGCACCAGACAGATCTCTGTGGGGAGGGAGTCCCACAGCTTAGGGGCTGCCACAGAGAAGGCCCTTTCTCCCTGGGCCTCTGGGAGTGGAGGAACAAACAAAAGGGTCCCCCCTCTTCCAATCTCGGCACCCGAGAGGATCTGTAGGTAAAGAGGCAACCTTTCAGATATCTGGGATCTGTGTCATTTAAATACCAAATTGTGTACCTTGAATGGGGCCCAGAAACCAGGGGAAGCTGTTTTAAAACAATGAAGTTTTTAATAAAAATTATATTGATACAACAAACCAACCAGGGAAAAGGTATGTGATCTAAATAGAGCCCCAGGCAGTAACCTGTGTTTTGAACCAGCGGAAGTCGCCTTCAAGGGCAGCCCCACGGAGAGCGCAATGCAGTAGTCCAGCCTGGAAGTTGCCAGAGGGGGGCTGGATTTGGAAGCCGGTAGGGATCTCTGCCGAGCGCAGCACCCGGCGGATTGCAGCCTGCCCGGCTACTGCTGCCTTTCTGAACCCGCTGCTTGCCGGCCTCTCTGCCCAGGTGCTGACTTCCTTCTACAACCTGCGCCACCTCAACCTTCACGGGAACGCCATCCAGCATCTTTCAGAGGTGGACAAGCTGGCGGTGCTCCCGCACCTGCGCAACCTGACGCTGCACGGAAACCCCGTTGAGGAGGAGAAGGGCTACAGGTAAACACTTGCCCTCCAAAAAGAAAACCCCAACCCTTAGGGAAGGAGAGGAGGGAGCCGGGCGGGCAGGCTGTCCTCCAAACGCTGACCCCCGGCACTGTACTTTGCACGTTGCGCAGGAGCTATGTCCTGTCCACTCTGCCCAACTTGAAGTCCTTCGATTTCAGCGCCGTCACGAAGCTCGACCGCACCACTGCGGCCGTCTGGAGACGCATGAACATCAAGCCAAAGAAAGTCCGGAGGAGAAGGGATGACTACTGACGGCCCTACCTGCTCTGGCGGCAGGGAGAGGAGGCCCCTGCAACCTGCAGCCTCAATTGGGAATAAAGAGTTGGAGCACCTTGGAATAGCAGAGCATCGATGGGGGAAAGGAGCGGGCCGGAGGGGGTGGGACTGGGAGCCTTTTCCTGGAGTTGTGCCCAACGGCCTCAGCCTTCCCGCTTTCCGGGATACGTTGGGGTGGGGAACCTGTGGTTCATGGGATCCTAGAACTGGGGAGTCGGAAGGGACCCCCCCCCAAGGATCATCTATCCCAACCCCATGCAAGGCAGAAATTGCAGGTAAGGAATCCCTGGCAGGTGGCCCCACCGCCGCCACCTATGATTAAAAACCTCCATGGAAGGAGAGTCCGTCACTTTCCGAGAGAGTCCGTTCCACTGCCAGGAACGTTTAGTCGGAATCTCCTTTCTTGCCGTTTGAAGCCATTGGTTTCTGGAGCGGCGGAAAACAAGCCGTGTATGCTAGGGCGCCTGCAGCCCTCCAGATGTACAGAGAATTGTAGCGTCGGGGGAGTCATCCAGCCCCACCTTCCGCAAACCGAAGGTGCGCGAGGCACCTTCGTCTTTCCTTTCTGTTTCAGATGCCCGGAGCCAGCCTGCCTGCCTTCCTGACCTGCAGATGTGCTGGACTCTCCATTCCCATCAGCCCCTGCGTGGTGGCAGCCATCTTGGAGGGCAGGGGAAGGCTGCCCTCGGCCAAAGGGAAGCCACCGCAAACCCAACAAGGATTCTGGCAAAGCATAACAGACTCACAGAGGCTGCAGCCACTGTGAATTTAAAGCGGCTGCCCTCCAAATTCTCCTAACAATGGGGTGAGGCGGCGGGAGGAATCATAGAATCCTAGAGTTGGAAGAGACCACAAGGGCCATCCAGTCCAACCCCCTGCCAAGCAGGAAACACCATCAAAGCATTCCTGACAGATGGCTGTCAAGCCTCCATTTAAAGACCTCCAAAGAAGGAGAATAGGGAATGACACCTCTACCAGACCCTTTCCTTGTGCCAGCCTTGAGTCCCTCCTCCTCCTTGCCCCCCTTTCCCATGGAAGTGCAGCCCTCACACGCTGGGAGTTTGGTTCCCCCCATCCCTGGCTCAGCGGCAGAGCACCCGCAGGGAGTCCTGGGTTCAGATCCTGGCACCTCAAACTCCTAAGCGACGGGTAAGACCTCTGTGCCAGACAGCACCTCCTGGTCATTATGGAGCTTGAGGGAGAGTCGCCTGACCTGCTGGAAGACCCGTTTCCATTCAGTGACGTTTGTGCGGCGGAATCGCTCTTTGCGAGGGGGCGCCCCCTCTGCTGTGTATCTTCCGTTGGCATCCGCCAGTTTCTTTTCCAATAAAAATGCTTGTCCAAGTGGCACCAGGCGTGTGTCAGCTCTCCGGTTCTGCTGTTCTTAAAGAGAGTACCCAGATCCCGGCACCTCCTCCCTGCCTTATTCCTGAGCTTGGAGGGCCCACGTTCCCAAACTCCACCCCTTAACGTAAGGACCTGGGAAAAGCCTGCTGGATCAGGCTGGTGGCCCATCTAGTCCAGCATCCTCTTCTCACGGGGGCCAGCCAGGTGCCCCAGTGGGATATACAGTAGCAGGAACCAAGCACAAGAGCACCTCTCCCCTCCCGAGGTTTCCAGCAACTGGGATTCAGAAAATAGAAAATTCCTTCCAGTAGCACCTTAGAGACCAACCAAGTTTGTTCTTGGTACGAGCTTGGCATGAGCATGCACACTTCTTCAGATACACTGAAACAGAAGTCACCAGACCCTTATATATAGTGAGAGGGTGGGGAGGGGTATGACTCAGAAGGGTGGTGGGAATGGGGGATTGGCTGATAGGTGTGGAAAACCTGTTGACGACTGTTAACGACTGCAGTTGGTCTTACAGGAAAAAGCAAGGGGTGAGATGGCTAAAGATAGCTTTGTCATGAATAGAAAATTCTTTCCAGTAGCACCTTAGAGACCAACTGAGTTTGTTCCTGGTATGAGCTTTCGTGTGCATGCACACTTCTTTGTCATGAATAATGAGACAAGAATCCAATGTCTTTGTTCACACCAGGTCTCTCCATGGTTTTAAGTTTGGTAATGAGTTGCAATTCAGCCACTTCCTCTTTCCTGTCTATTTCTGAAATTCCTTTGTAATAAGACAGCTACTTTGAGATCTTGTATAGAACGTCCTGGGAGACTGAAGTGTTCTCCTACTGGTTTCCCTGTCTTCTGATTCCTGATATAATATTTATGTCCATTTGTCCTTTGGTGTAGTGTTTGGCCTATTTGTTCGGCTCTCTATATTACTCAGAAGTGTGGTGGGAATGGGAGATTGGCTGATGGGTGTGGAACAAAGACATTGGATTCTTATCTCATTATACATGACAAAGCTATCTTTAGCCACCTCACCCCTTGCTTTTTCCTGCAAGACCGATTGCAGTCGTTAACAGTCGTCAACAGGTTTTCCACACCTATCAGTCAATCCCCCATTCCCACCACCCTTCTGAGAAATACCCCTCCCCACCCTCTCACTATATATAAGGGTCTGGTGACTTCCGTTTCAGTGTATTTGAAGAAGTGTGCATGCACACGAAAGCTCATAGCAAGAACAAACTTGGTTGGTCTCTAAGGTGCTACTGGAAGGATTTTTTTGGGGGGGTAAAATGCTGTAAATAAAAATATGATCATAATTGGTCTTTCTCGTTTCCTAATAAAATATCTTTTTTTGCAACTATGGCAGACCAATAGCCACCTCCTCATCCGTGAATTTCTCTAGTCTTTTAAACCCACCCAAATTGGTAGCTGTCATTACCTCCTTTGGACGTCCCATAGCTTACCTACGCACTGCGCGAAGGCCTTTTTTTCCCTTGTCCTGAATCCCCCAATGCTCAGCTTCATTGGATGCTCGAGAATTTTGGTGTTCCTCCCTGCCTTTCTCTGTGCCGCGCGTCACTTCACAGTGGTCCCTCTGGCTGCGAACGGGATCTGTTCCGGAGCCCCGTTCACAACCTGAAAGGTCCGCGACTTGAACCGCCGCTTGTGCACATGCGCGTGGTGTTATTTTGCGCTTATGCGCGGAGCGCCGAACCCGGAAGTAACCCGTTCCGGTACTTCCGGGTCCGGCGCGTTCGTATCCTGCGACAAACGCAACCCGCAGCGATCGTAACGGGAGGTGTGACTGTATAAGGGTTTATCAAGTCCCCTCTTCCTCGCCTTTCCAGTTAACGTAAAAGCCCCCGGTGCCGCAAAGTTTCTTCGCGGGGGGGGGCGGGGGTCGCTCCATCCCCTGGATCGACCGAGTCGCGCGACAAAACAACCAGGAACCTTTTGTGTGGATGATTAACGTACTTATATTTTATCTACTTTAGCAAAAAAAAAGGAAACGGAAAAATTAAAACGAAACGACAGTTCAGCCACTTAAAAGGAGGGTGGTGATGGGTGAGACACCAAAATAGGAGCTCCAGGGTGTGTCCCACTCCCCCCCCCCGCCCCCCGCAAGCAGCTCTTTGGCTTCTTCACCCCCCCCCCTCCTTCCTATTTGGAAGAAGAAAGCCCAACGCACCCTTCGTTGGTTCCCCCCAAATCCTAAAAAGAAGGCCCGGCATTCTGCAGGCAGCAACGGGAAAGTGATGCAGGTTGAACCCCAAGTGGGAAGGGGGAGGCAGCAGCTGCAACGCATCTCAGCCCCCTAACCCCGGAGGCAAGAATTTCAGAGCCTTATTGGGGGGTGGGGAGTAAATGAAAGCGAGCACAGCTGCCCACCGCCAGTGGGCCTCAGGATCCCGTCCCCTGTCCCCTCGATGACCAAGAGTGCGGTGCTCACCTCTTTAGGAGCTGGGCTTAAGCATGCACAGTGTTCAGGGCCTGGCCCCTCCTCAAACCAATTCATGTACGGTTCTGGCAAAAATATGCCCCCCCCCACCGTCACACACACACACGGGAGGGGGAAGAAACGTGGGTCAAACCAGCCCCAGGGAGCTGGCAGCTGGCGGAGGCAATTGTCTCTGGGGCGCAAGTGGCAGGAAGTTCAGTGTATCGCTTATCCGTACAAGTCCCACTGCAGTGAAAAGCCGGCCGTGGCGAGGGAGAGGAAAGGAAAAGTGGGAGGTTGTTAAAAAAACAAGAAGTTACAGGCGTCTGCGGGATCGGCATCAGGGGATCCCAAACTGTACAACCAGTTCTTCTTTCGCATCCACTCGGATCTGGGAGAGAGCACTGAAGGCGTACGCAGCTATCCGGGAGACCTGGGTGGAGACGGGGAGAAGGGAGGGGTGAGCCATACAGGGCACTCCAGGAGGAGATTCGCGTCACCAAAAAAAAGCAGCATATTCTAGGGCAGGCATAGGCAAACTCAGCCCTCCAGATGTTTTGGGACTACAACTCCCATCATCCCTGACCACTGGTCCCGTTAGCTAGGGATCATGGGAGTTGTAGTCCCAAAACATCTGGAGGGCAGAGTTTGCCTATGCCTGTTCTAGGGGGCAACTCTGGGCTGGGGGGGGGGCGGAAGCAAGCCTTTTTTAGTTTCAAGCAAGTCCCGTATGCAAACTCAAAAGCACCTGTGATTAAAACGGGGACCTCCAGATGTTTTGGAATCCAAGCACCCATCAGCCGCAGCCAGCACACGGAGGCCCAAACATCCCGTGGTCCCCCACGTGGCGAAGGCTGAACTGGATATTGCTGATGCGCGAGGCCACAGGTGAGGACGCAATGCCTCTGCCACCAGGAGCAGCCTGTTTGCTGCCCGAATGCAACAATTCCAGGCTCTTCATAGCTGGGGATGGAACAGTCCTCCACCGCACCCCATGGCAGCAGACTAGCTCTGGGCAGGCCACACGGGTCACATTCCTGGCTGCTTTTGGCCCTGCGGAGTTTGCCGCCCAAGGCAGCTGCTTCCCTCTGCCTCCTGGAAAGGCCGGCCTTGCCTGCCCCCCAATGCCTTCTTTTTTAGGGAGGATGGTGTGTCCTCACACCGTGGTCGTGCGACACCTACCCCGCCCCTTGTGGCTTCCAGGGGTCGATTCCACCCACCCACCCACCCAAAGTGTTTGTGAACACGCAGAGCGGCAGAAAGGAATAACGGGGAGGTGGGGCCCAGGTTTGTCTGTTCTCGTTTTTCTTACACATTTTGTCCTTTTTATATTGTAATTTTACGTTGCGATCCGCCCTGAGAACTATGGGCACAGGGCGGTATGCAAATGTAAAAGATAAGTAAATACTAAAACTGTAGAGAATGCTTAATAAGAAAACTCTCTGAAGCAGCGTACGTAATGGGGCAGGACACGTCGATCCGGGGTGAGAAAGTGGACCTTGATCCACCTGCGGATTCATCCACCCCAGTGGTCCTCCTGGGCACATCCAGCGACCCACAAAAGCAGGGGAAGGCAGCCAGAAGCGTCTCCCACTGCTGCTTCTCAGCAACCGGTCCTGAGAGGCGGCATGGCAGCAGCTGCTGATAACCGCAGAGTGACTCTCGCCAGCTCCCTTTTTAAAAAGAGGATCTAATCTATTGATTAGATACTGAAGGGTGGGGTGGCACTGTGAGGTGACCCAGAGCTTACAGGGTTAATAGCTCATGGGAAGTGATGTCCTATCACTGGGGTGGTTCACATATGGGGTACTGTATATTCTGGCGTATAAGACTACTTTTTAATCCAGGAAAATCTTCTCAAAAGTCGGGGGTCGTCTTATACGCCGGGTGGAGGTATCTGCGGTCGAGTATATCTCAAACTCTATATTTTAAATGGAAAAGTTGGGGGTTGTCTTATACGCCGGAAAATACGGTATATGCTTTGTTATGTGAACGTCTGTTATTACTTTCTGTTTTGCCGTGAAGGGAGAGGCATTGTCTTCGCTTTCTCCCGGTCTGCTGTTTACTTCAGCTGCTGTACAATAAATGCTTCCGTAGTTTAAGAGAAGCTGTGTACTGGTGATTTATTGCCTGCTGGAATTCCTAACACAGACAAGCTGCTGCAAACCTCTGCCGCGATACTCTGCAGGAGCCGACGGGAAGCTAAGTGGGGCAGAGGAAGCCTGCCGGACGCCATTACAATGTCGGTTTCCGCCGCATAACCCCACAGGTTATGGAGGTTACCTCACCCCATAACTCAACAGGCATGGCCCTGCCCTGCAGGTGAGCACTGATGGTGCCAGCTTCAAGAGCCAAAGCAGGGCTAGAATTCGTAATTCCCCTCCACAGTTTATCCTCACAACAACCCTGCGAGGGAGGTTCAGCTGGTGCCCCAAAGGTTACCCATGGAGGGAATGGGGATTTGAACCCTCGTCTTCCAAGGTCCTAGCCTGACACTCTACTCACTATGCCACACGGGCTCTTTTTCGGGATGACACGGTCGTGGTCCAACCCCACCACCTGCAGGGCCACAGATGTTCAGGGGAACGGCGGAAATGGGCGTCAGAGCCTCGTGGCCCTGGGGGGGGGGAGCGTACCCACCTGCTGCAAGTCTGCGAAGGGAACGGGGTCGCTGGCAAGCACTTGATGGGGCTGCGTGGTGAGCGATGGGAGCGTCGAGAGCTTCTTCCAGTGCATCAGGTTGCTGCTCAGCATGGCCAGCCTGGTGCTGGAAGGAAAGGCAGGAGAAGCAATGGGTGTGTGTGTGTGTGTGTGTGTGTGTGTGTGAGAGAGAGAGAGAGAGAGAGAGAGAGAGACCAGCAGGGAGCAAAAAGAAGGAAGTGGGCATCAAGACTTTGCTCTAAGGTGTGGGGGGACGACGGGGTCTGTGGACCACCTGTGGTCCAGGTCATTTTATGTTTGTAAAAATACAGCCCTACAGCATCTAGTACAGCGCATTACAATTGTTTTAAAAAGAGGCAAAAATAAAGAAAAGATCACTAAATGGTCCACCGAGATGCTCAGAATTTTTCAAGCAGTCCTCCAGGGTAGGGAGTTTGGGAACTGCTGCCCTAAGGCCGATCTGAGCGTTTTCCAGCACACACTTATGGCTCCTAAAATAAGAGCAAAATTATTCCCTCGCCACCCCACCCCACCCCCCCCACTAAATTACCCAACTCAAACAAACAAAGGGTGGGATAGCCAGGAGTGGATCAGTTCAGCGACTCAAAGCAAATCCATAAACTCTGATCTGCCCACCCCTGGCTCTAAAGGGAGGCCTGCGCAGGGAGAATGTTATTTCCATCTCTAGGTGAAGCAGGGCCAGGCCTGTGAAGCATCTCGGTCCCGGACCAGTTTGGAGTCCCACAGCAGAGAGATTCTCAATTGCCTGGTACCTAATTCGTGTGTTTAGCAGCCCACCTCTTAAGTTTAGGGTCCCGACAATTGGTAGGTGAAGGGCAAAGAAGCGGGGGGGGGGGGAGGAATTTCCGGTGCAGAAGCAGGAAAGAGTTGCTCTGGGCTCCCTGGGGGGTGGGGGGGTGGGGTGGGGGACCTACCTGTACTGCCTGGCTCTGTCCATGTACTCATGCTGCTCCATGCCTTGCTGATCTGCGGCCGAAACGTCAATGATGTTGCTGCAAGAAAGCGAGGGCAGAGATCAGACACCCTGACCCGCCCGCTTCACGTTCTCAGAGGGGGAAGTGGATGCGCTGGACTCTGCAGCCGGTCTGGGGTTGTTGTTTTTTTAATAGCTCGTTTAACAATCGTCTCGTGGGTGGCAAATCCCACCCAAACGCCAATTCATCTGGCACTCGTTTTGGTTATAAAAGTTTTTGACCCACTGTTTATACGTCTGACCTTCAAATACTGAGTATTATTTATTTTGAATATTTATTCATTTTATAAGAAAAATACACACACAAAACAAAAACAAAACAAACATAAAAACAGACAACACAAAAATTTCTTATACAGTTAACATTTTAACCTTAACATCTTAGGGTGGTTTCCCCCAGTCTCCTACTGCTGGATTTCATTGACAAACTTCCTTCACAGTTTCTTAACTTTAATTACCCTCTATCATCATTATTGCATCTTAATCTCCTAAACACTCTACTTATCCAACCCTGTTCCCCACAGAGGCCGACCGGGTGCCCCACTGGAAGACCACAGGCAGGCCAGGAGGGGCACAGCCCTTCCCCCACTGCTTGCCTCCCAATCCTTGGTTCCCTGAGCAAGCAAGGTCCTTCTCACCCTTGGAGCTCTGCAAAAGGTGGTTCAGGAGGCTCCTACGCGAGGCCGGCTCTGGCCAAACTGGAGCCGCCCCCCAGACGTTTTGAACTACAACTCCCAGCATCCCCAGCACCACGTAGGAACCTGGGGCTGATGGGAACTGTAGTCAAAAACGTCGCCCGGGTGGGGAAGGCTGCTTTTGGTGCAGCACAGCCTGTTTTGGTCCTAGTCGTTCTGTTCCTGCAGCGCAGGGGGGGTTGAAGAAGAAGAAGAAGAAGAAGAGTTTGGATTTGATATCCCGCTTTATCACTACCCGAAGGAGTCTCAAAGCGGCTCACATTCTCCTTTCCCTTCCTCTGTGAAGTGAGTGGGGCTGAGAGACTTCAGAGAAGTGTGACTAGCAGCCCAAGGTCACCCAGCAGCTGCATGTGGAGGAGGGGAGACACGAACCCGGTTCCCCAGATTACGAGTCTACTGCTCTTAACCACTACACCACACTGGCTCTAAATGGCCCATTGGGTTCCTTCCAACTCTGCAATTCTATGTTTTTATGAATCCGTTTGACTTTTCACCTACGCGCTAAAGAAAAACGCGCTCGACTCACATGGCTGTCTTGGCGAGGATCGATGACAGCAAAGCCTGCTCGTCCGTCCGGGCTGAAGGCAGGCTGTAGCAGTTGGGCTCGGCTCCATTTAAGGGCTTGGGTGGGCTGGAGGCCGTGGGCAGCAGGGGCTTAGACTCATCGCCCTAAGGTGGGGAAAGCAAGGAGGAAAAGAAAGACAGCGGTCGGAATTTGCAGAGGACCCAGCAGCCACTGGCGGGCAAGGGAAGGGTCCCTGATCCAATATTGCGTGCACACAGGAGTTAGATCCAGATTGCGTGCACACAGGAGTTAGAACAGCTCAACGTTCAACCCTGGTTCGGACATTTCAGACAGGGGAAGACGACTTCAAATGCACAATGGAAGAAGGTATGCACCCCTCATCTCAGCACACAGAGAGCCCAATGCTGGAGCCAGACCACCGGGCAAACTGCCTAGCACAGGGGTCCCCAAACTAAGGCCCGGGGGCCGGATGCCTTCTAAATCCGGCCCACGGACGGTCCGGGAATCAGTGTGTTTTTACATGAGCAGAATGTGTGCTTTTATTTAAAATGCATCTCTGGGTTATTTGTGGGGCCTGCCTGGTGTTTTTACATGAGTAGAATGCGTCCTTTTATTTAAAATGCATCTCTGGGTTATTTGTGGGGCCTGCCTGGTGTTTTTACAGGAGTAGAATATGTCCTTTTATTTAAAATGCATCTCTGGGTTATTTGTGGGGCCTGCCTGGTGTTTTTGCATGAGTAGAATGTGTCCTTTTATTTAAAATGCATCTCTGGGTTATTTGTGGGGCCTGCCTGGTGTTTTTACAGGAGTAGAATATGTCCTTTTATTTAAAATGCATCTCTGGGTTATTTGTGGGGCCTGCCTGGTGTTTTTGCATGAGTAGAATGTGTCCTTTTATTTAAAATGCATCTCTGGGTTATTTGTGGGGCCTGCCTGGTGTTTTTACATGAGTAGAATGTGTCCTTTCCTTTAAAATGCATCTCTGGGTTATTTGTGGGGCCTGCCTGGTGTTTTTGCATGAGTAGAATGTGTCCTTTTATTTAAAATGCATCTCTGGGTTATTTGTGGGGCCTGCCTGGTGTTTTTACATGAGTAGAATGTGTGCTTTTATTTAAAATGCATCTCTGGGTTATTTGTGGGGCATAGGAATTCGTTCATATTTTTTTTCAAAATATAGTCCGGCCCCCCACAAGGTCCGAGGGACAGTGGACCGGCCCCCTGCTGAAAAGGTTTGCTGACCCCTGGCCTAGCACATCATCTTGCCTGACAAAGCCCCCAACAAGCCCCTACCCCCCCCGCCTGATCCATAGGAGCTGCTAGTCGAGAGGGCCAGGCAACCCAGCAGCTCCTCTGAACACGGAATGTGCTTCTGACTTCCATGCGTAGGTCTTCCTCTCTCTCTTCACCTAATTCAGTGCTCCTTCCCCAGGAGCAGAGGCCGCTTGTAAGAGGGGTGGGGGGACGGTGGGCGGATGAGAAATGAGACAGGGACATGCAAGGGTTAACTGCAAGAGGATGAGCAGAAAGCATCATATGCTAGGAGGGGGCCATCGGTGGCGCTGCTGGTCCAAGAGACTTCCCCTCCCCCTAGCATGCCCTTAAAATCAGCTCTGGAGGTTTGGGGGACCCTCTGGAGCAGACTAATAGGGACGCGGGTGGCGCTGTGGTCTAAACCACAGAGCCTTGGGCTTGCCGATCAGAAGGTCGGCGGTTCGAATCCCCGCAATGAGCTCCCGTTGCTCGGTCCCAGCTCCTGCCCACCTAGCAGTTCGAAAGCACGTCAAAGTGCAAGTAGATAAATAGGTAGCGCTCCTCCGGGAAGGTAAACGGCGTTTCCGTGCGCTGCTCTGGTTCGCCAGAAGCAGTTTAGTCATGCTGGCCACATGACCCAGAAGCTGTACGCCGGCTCCCTCGGCCAGTAACGCAAGATGAGCACCGCAACCCCAGAGTCGTCCGCAACTGGACCTAATGGTCAGGGGTCCCTTTACCTTTACTGGAGCAGATTTGGGGGGCTTGCTGGGAGAAGAGGAAACAAAATCTCATTGCACAGGGGTTTCACAGGCACAGCCTGTAGGTCTGAAGCAGGCCCCATTTCCTCCCACTGAAGATGATGCTGTGTGGGCAGCAGTGGGAGAGGAAGATGATGCTGTGCACTCCAAGGGGTGTGGGGTGGTGGTGGTTGAGGATCATGTGCAGAAGGCTCCCTGCCTCCTGCTGAAAAGTGGGTCCACCTCCTCCACGTGGAAATGGGCTTTGGACTCACCAGAGGGGCAGGGCTTGCAATATGGAGGGTGTGTAGCTTTCTTAAAGTGGAGGGGGAGGGAACAGGAGGCTATGGCTGCAGACAGGGTGGATAAAAACCAATGTATTTATTTTTTAAAAAAATTAAAAAAAATCAGATTTTGTTTTATTTAAATCAGATTCTTTTAAAATTTAAATCATATTTTTTATAAATAAAATGCTTTGGGGGGGGGAATCTTTATAAAGATAGTTTTCTATTTAAGTTACATCAGAGTCCCAAGGCTATTCATCAGGAAATAAGGATTTGTTTTTAATTATGTAGCATGAGGCTATATATGCAAGGTTTAATTTTTTTGGTAAATGAATTCCATTAATCCATTCACAATGTCATGCTCTTCCAGAGGTTTCCGTAAGATTATTTGGGGCAGTTTTTCTAACGAGAAGATATTATCGCAGATGCTTGTTGGGTTTTTTTTTCAGTTCTCAAAAGTGTGGTTTTGTGTCTGCGGAGATAACATGCCTTTTCTTCTTCACAGGAAAAAATGTTATAAAATGAACATACCGAGTTGAGGAAAAAACCTTAATCCCATCGTTCCTTTGCAAATCTATATACACAGAATCAACCCCTTACCTCTTAAATGCTAAGTTCCAAGAGGTTCAATGAACAGATTGTTTGGAGTGGAATAGGTATGCACAAGTAGCTAAGTGTGAAGCAGTAAAAATGAAAATGGAGCCTTGTGAGCAGAATACTCCACAAGTCTTGGGATCTTTGGAGAGGGTGGGGGTGGGTTGAGAAAATGTATGTCTGTATGGATATTCTCTTTGTTTATGGTTTTGACAGATGGTATGGCAATGGACAATGGTTAATGATTTGGAACTAACAGCCAAAACTTTGGGGACCGGAGGGAGGAAAGGGGGGGGGGGGAGAAGAGTTAAAAGTAAATTAATTAAAATGTGTTAATCTATTGAAATTAAAAATCAGGCTATGGAGGGTTCAGAAATATAGTGAAGCAGAGGATATGTCAAACTTATAAATAAGATATGTCAGATGAATAATTATTTGGTAAAGAGGTTAAAGAAAAATGTTAGAATGTATAAGTAACGTGGAGATTTAATTGGCGATAACTGTGAATTAGGGTTTAATTTGGAATTCAACGGGGGGGGGGGGGTCGGGGAAGCCTGCAAAGATGATGTATACAAGCTAATTGGTTAAATTGGGAAAGAATTGATAATTACCCCAGTGAGAGGGGGGTCTGTTTCGTTTTGCTCCCCTTGGTGAGAGAAGGGGGAGTTTGGAAAATTTAATCATGTATTGTAATTTGGTTTTAATTGGAAAATCTTTAATAAATATTATTTTTTAAAAAAAAGTCTTGGGATCTTTGTGGAATAATTGTGCAACTCAGACTTGAGGCAAGTGCTGAAGGCACTTCAGGGCTGGCAACCTCTTCCCAGTCCCACTGGGTTCCAACAACTGCACTAACACGTAACTGTACAGAATAGGCACCTGAATGTAGAAGCAAACCCAAAGGGCTGGTGGTGGAAATAGTAGCTGGGATGTGTAAGTCCTGGGCGAGACCTTGAAGTGCTTGCCAGTCAACTAATAAAGAGTTCACTGATTCCAGGCCCTTCTTCCCAGTTCTAAATATTAAGGTTATGCCAGCAAGAAAGGGTCTGTAAAAAAATGATTTAAATCAAGTCTTACTGACTAGTGATTTAAATCGTGGTTTAAATCAATTTGATTTAAATCAAATCCACCTTGGCTGCAGATCCACTCCCTTCCTGCACTGGCTCAGCTGGAAAAGCGAAAGAATTCTGGGCTGGGGAGCAACTAGCGGCTGGTTTCCTGAGCTTCTCCCCCCCTGGCGTTGCTCTGGACATCCCTTGCCCGCCCACCCCAAAGAGTTTTTAATTGCATAAGGTAAAGGGACCCCTGACCATCAGGTCCAGTCGTGTCCGACTCTGGGGTTGTGGCGCTCATCTCGCTCTATAGGCCAAGGGAGCCAGCGTTTGTCCGCAGACAGCTTCCGGGTCATGTGGCCAGCATGACAAAGCCGCTTCGGGCGAACCAGAGCAGCGCACGGAAACGCCGTTTACCTTCCCGCTGGAGCGGTCCCTATTTATCTACTTGCACTTTGATCTGCTTTCGAACTGCTAGGTGGGCAGGAGCTGGGACCGAGCAATGGGAGCTCACCCCGTGGCAGGGATTCGAACCGCCAACCTTCTGATCAGCAAGCCCTAGACTCTGTGGTTTAACCCACAGCGCCACCTGGGTCCATGTATAGTTGCATAGTTCCATGTAAATGCCTACAGTGATTGCACAGCAAATGTGGCTTCCACCGATTGCAGTGTTGAAAAACAATGCTTTGGACAACGAACAGCTAATCTGTTTTGTTGTTGTTGTTCTGGAGCAAGAGTCCATGTGATCATGAAGGATCCTGGCAATACTATGACTTTACTGAATTGTATCGTTTTGTGGTTTTTGTTTGAATTTGTTGTTGTTGTTGTTTGCCTTATACGCTACTGTGTTTGGCATTAAAACGATAGCAATGTATGTTTGTTTTTTAATGCCACTGCAAATCATTGTGAGCCACTTTGAGCTCGACATCTGTTGCTGGAAAAGCAGGATACAAATATTAAATCAACTCAGCTCAACATAAAGAGTTCCTCCTGCTCACAAGTAGCCCAACAAGCACAGGTCACCTTTGGCCCTGACTGGGTAGCAACCCTTTGCGAGGGGACCACATTTCTGAGTATCCTTCTTTCTGGAAAAGGAGGCCAACGTACCATGACACCTTTTCTCCAACCTGGTGTCCCCTCCAGATGCTGGCAGACACGCCACACTTCTCCTGCCATCCTCAGCTCAGGCCCCAATTTTCAGCGGACTCCTTGGCTTCCAACCCCCTGGGCAGGTCCCAAATTACTCCAAAGGGGCACTCAGCTTCCACACCTGGCTTCCAGCAAGTGCTCGCCTCTCATTCATACAGCCAGACAGACCCACTGGGTTTCTCTCAGGAATGCTCCAGCACGGACTCTGGCAAGGCAGTTCCCTGCAGCTCCTGAAACCTGACCACTCGGGGGTGCCGCTCTCGTAATTGGAAACAGACCAAGGCCTTGTTTCCCTCTGATCGCAGCCAACTTCAGCTGCCTGGCCTGTTACCCACAAGGGTGTGAGGAAGAGCAACCAATCTTTGTCCTCAGCTCCAGAAAAGGCGGTCACATCCCTCTGGGAAAACTCCTCAGCGGCACCTTGGCCCAGGGCTTTCATTTCAGACGGATCTCACCTCAACTCAGTTCCAGCCCCTCTCAGGTGGGTGTCGTTGCCATTATCAGATAAGGGAGGCGTTCTTGGTGAGTTATGGTGCCTCTTTTTCTAGAAAAATACAGCAGCACTGCCTTGGCCCAACCTCTTATGGGCACTGTATGGACTGATCGCCATAGAATTGATGCTTTTGAATTATGGTGCTGGAGGAGACTCTTGAGAGTCCCGTGGACTGCAAAAAGATCAAACATCTATCCTTAAAGAAATCAGCCGAGTGCTCACTGGAAGGACAGATCCTGAAGCTGAGGCTCCAGTATTTTGGCCACCTCGTGAGAAGAGAAGACTCCCTGGAAAAGACCCTGATGTTGGGAAAGATGGAGGGCACAAGGAGAAGGGGGCGACAGAGGATGAGATGGTTGGACAGTGTTCTCAAAGCGACCAACATGAGTCTGACCAAACTGCGGGAGGCAGTGGAAGACAGGAGTGCCTGGCGTGCTCTGGTCCATGGGGTCACGAAGAGTCGGACACGACTGAACGACTGAACAACAACAACAACAAATTATTATTATTATCATTATTATTATTTTATACCCCACCCATCTGACTGGTCCGGCACAAGCTTACTCAACCCTCAGTCACATCTCTGCATTTGATTGGAAGCAGAGGAAAAGACGGATCTGTGCATATCTGGGGTACGGAGCCTGAGCATGTAGATAGATAGACTAAACCTAATACTGAGGGCATGAGCTAGAGGGCTCCCCCTTCCCCCCTCCTCTTGCCTGACAACAGAGCCCACTTGGCTGCACCAAGCATGCAATAATCCCCCCCCCCACAGCTGCTGCTTGCAGAGTTCCCACTCCAGGCCTCAGAGACACGCATGCCTGTTGCGCAATGGGCAAATGCTCTTCCTGCCTGCGAAGGGACCGTGCCTCTGTCTAGGCCTTTTCCACTAGAGCCTCTGAGTCACCTTCACGGCTGCTGCTGCAGCGTGCTTCTGGTCCTTCTGCCACTTCCCGAGGAAAGGGCTCTCTGTTCCCATGGCAACGCCTGGCAAGAGCCCCCTCCAAAGCCTTAACTGCTCCCCAATGCCCATGAAGCCTATATGGGACTCAGCCTTGTCAAAATGGGAAAGGAGTCCCACGAAGTGCAACCACCAGGGCAGACAGCTGTGCTAGTCCTAAACAAAACCAAGGCAGCCAGTGCAACAGGACCCTCCCAGCACCCAGTTCCTTAGCGTTTTAAGAGGCACCTTACGAGCCCCAGACAGGCTGGAAAGGCAAAAGTAAAAGGAAGCTGCACAGAATCTACACAAGAGAACTTTCCATGTTTTCAGGGTTTGAACCAAAGAGGGCTGCAGAACATACGAGTAAGATCTGTTTCGAGAAGTTCTGCTTTCTTTCTCGGCCGCAAGGCTAAGAAGTGAAAAACCACAGGAGAACTTTTTGCCTTGCCAGAAGGGATGAAGGATGGACAAAGCAATACCTTTTCACTTCAGTTCTCTTAATGCAAAAACGTGCAGAATTGCCGGCATCAAGAGGGTTCCCTGCTGTTCTCCCCGACTCCTAAAGTCTTCATGTTTCCCCGAAGGGAACCATGATGGTGCCCCCACCTGAAAATGGTATCTAAGAAGCTATTTTGTCACCTGTCATTTCACCAGAGGAAGGTGCCTTGTTATCAAGGCCCTTCCTTGTGCGCCACCTCCTCGAGAGGTCCGGAGGGTGGCAAGAAAAGAACGGGGCCTTCTCTGCAGTGGCTCCCTGTCCGTGAAATGTTCTCCCCAGGGAAGTTTGTCTGGCGCCTTCATTATACACCTTTAGGCACCAGGCAAAAGCGTTCCTTTTTAACCAGGCCTTGGGTTGTTTTGATTGGCATCCTATGCCCTTTTAAAATGTTGGGGGCTTTGGGGGAGGTTATTGTTTTGATTATGTATTTTGTGGCTTTATATTTTTATTTTATTCAGTGAACTGCCCTGAGATCTCCGGGTATAGGGTGGTATAATAATAATGATGATGATGATGATGATGATGATGATGATGTCAGACCAGTGGCAAAGTAAGAAGTCACCTCAGGAGAAACGAGCATGGGTGGCTGAAGGGTTCCCGTCTCCCTTTCAGACTGTGCGTGCTCCACCCATAACACACAAACACGGAGAGCATTAAACAGAAAGGGCTAATGGAAACTTACGCAGTGTGCCAGAGGTAAACACAATGATTCCAGGAAAGGGCTGACATAACCCCCTCTTCCCTTCACTGTGATAAGACTGACAGAGATAAGTAAACAGAGGGAAGAAATGTCCTACTTCTAACTATTGTTGCATTGTGGATGCAACCCTGAAGGCAGCATAAAGGTATTTTAAGTAAAAATAAACAAACAATGCTGTTAGGAGGCTAGCAATGCTAGTCGGTTGAAAGGCTAAGTACAGTGGTACCTCGGGTTACGTACGCTTCGGGTTACAGACTCCGCTAACCCAGAAATAACGCTTCAGGTTAAGAACTTTGCTTCAGGATGAGAACAGAAATCGTGCTCTGGCGGCGCAGCGGCGGCAGCGGGAGGCCCCATTAGCCAAAGTGGTGCTTCAGGTTAAGAACAGTTTCAGACAGCAGAGAGAGTCAGACAGCAGGGGGAAGGAACATTTAGAAATGAATGGGGGAAATTTATGGATTATTTGGACAAGGTGTGTAGGATGTAAAGGATGACATATAACACTCGGCGTGTGATTATTATGGATAAAATGAATATACAAGAAATAAGGAAAGATTTAAGTATGGAAATAAGTGTATAAGAATCAGTCGAAATCCGATAAGGAATTTTTATTTTTATTTTATTTTTTTGGAGTAAGAAGAGTTGATGTGCGAAATATAGACATATGAGTTAGAGAAGACATAAGAAGGAAGAAGGGAGGGGAACCGAATTTCTAAATGTAAATGACAAGAGTGGTACAAATTTTTGGAAATTTAAGTTTGTGTTGTATTTTGTTTATATAATTTCTTATATTATTTCAATTGTTTGTTAAAATTCAAAGGAAAAAACTAATAAAAATGATCAATAATAAAAAAAGAACAGTTTCAGGTTAAGAACGGACCTCCGGAACGAATTAAGTACGTAACCAGAGGTACCACTGTACAAATGCTTGGATAATTGCAATCTCTCTCTCTCACACACACACAGAGTATTCCCCCACCCTTTGACGGCTCCGGTGACAGTTTCACAGGTGCCCTTCAAGATGACAGCGATAGATGCCACCAAGAATAGCAGCGGGAGAGATAGAAAGGCTGATGGCCCAGAACAGCTGATCTGGCTGGGCTTGCCAAGTAACAGAGATCTGTGAGTCCAGGCCAAGGCGTTTCTGCACTCTTCCCACCCCCCTCACCCCCTGCCCAAATACACACAACACTGGCCAAGGCACGAGCAACGAAGATGCAACCTCAGATCTGAAGGGAAGAGGATATTTCTGAAGACCTCTCTGTCTTGTGAGAAGCAAGTTCTGTGCAGAATCTACTACAAATGGAAAGAGGATTCTCTCCTATGCTTCAAAAAACAAACAAACAAAGCCAGGGTAACTAGCAATACATGAGCTGTTTTATACTACTAATTCTGCTCACTGATTATGGTTATTATTCTAGCCTTATACAATGTGCTATATCCCAGCCACTAACAAGGGCACCTGCAAAGAGCCTCCAGGTAACCAGTTTTATTTCATTCAGGCTGGTAAAACACATCAGAGTAATTTCCAATGCCGTTTGGCTTTACAAATGCCCCCCTGTGTGTCAAACGCAGCCATACGGTTAGAAACAGGCATGATTTGCGTGGAGGCCAGAGTATGGATGCAGGCGTGTAACCTCTGGCTGAAGCTTAACCTGAACCCACAGGGCCTAACCTCGCTGCTATTAAAAGATAACTATCAATCCCTTTGGAGCAAAGCCATAGTAAAGAAGTTGACAAGTATAGGCCTCCATCCATCTAGCCTCATGTCACGTGACTTTAACTCAGCAAAGATCATTGTTAAACAGAGGCTAACAGACATAGAAAGACAGAAGGACCTGAGTAAAGTACCCCATTTTCTAATACAGGAGGAACGGAGATACCTGTCCCGCCCAGCTAGATATCTATTCCAACTAGAAATACCCTCTCATAGAAGAGCATTTACTCTAGCCCATAATCGTATAATGCCTTCAGCAGTTCTCCAAGGGAAGTACAAACGGACCCCATTGTGCGAGAGATACTGCCTGTGCTGATCTGGAGAGGTGGAAACTATTGGCCACATACCGTATTTTTTGCTCCATAAGACGCACTTTTTTCCTCCTGAAAAGCAAGGGGAAATGTCTGTGTGTCTTATGGAGCGAATGCATGGTCCCTGGAGCCAAATTGCCCAGGGGGGGAGGCAGATCCTGCTTTTTCTGTTTTAGAAAGAGCTAAAGGCTAACAAGAGGGAAAGAGAGTGTTGAAAGGAACCCGCTCAACAGCTGATTGCAGGAGATCGGGGAGGGAGATAAGGGAGATAGCTCCCTTCCTGCTCTGCCCAGGCCCCTTGCACAGAAGGATCCTGGGAAATTGAGGATCCTGGGAAATTGAGTTTTGCAGCCATTTGGGGCTTTCTGTTACTTTTCCTCTTGCTTTCTATTACTTGCTGGTGCTTACTGGTTTGCTTTCCTTTTGCTTTCTATTACTTGCTGGTGCTTACTGGTCTGTACTGGTTTGTACTGGTGCTTACTGGATTGTAAGCAATGTTTATTCCCCTTTACAAAAGCTGCACAAATCTGAACTGATCCTCAAAAAGCAGGGCTTTTCCCTTTGCAAAAAAAGCTGCAAAACCTTGAGCTGATTCACAAAAAAAAAAAAAAAAACAACCATGGGTTTTAGAGGAGGAAAACCAGAAAATATTTTTTTTCCTGTTTTCCTCCTATAAAAATGAGGTGCGCCCTATGGTCCAGAGCGTCCTATGGAGCGACAATACGGTACTCTTGCGATGCTGCTTCTACGAGGAGGTGCGAGGCGAGCTTATCCACACGATGCTGGCTGAGCTACCTGGACGCTCGGACAATTACTATGTAGAGTGGCTTCTTTCGGACGCTAACGTTTATGTGACAGCAAAGGTAGCCAAGTTCTGTGCTAGAGCCATAAAAATTTGGTCCAATCCAGTTAGCAGTACCTATATAACTTCAGGACAGAGCTAAAGACGAACCAGTGCTAAAATCGGCTGTAGCCCACCATTTAAAGTAGTGATATCTTTTTTTTTTAATGTAAAAATTTTAAAGCTTAAAGTTTATATTTATAGTCTATATTTTAGTATGTATTTTGGATTGTTTTTATGTATATATGTGTGTGCTGGTTGATAACCGTAACAATCAATCAATCAATCCAATGCCGTTTCATGGCCAGGACTACTCCTCACAACTCCACCTTGGCTGCTTGGAATGCAAAACATTTTTCCTAGGCCTGCCTGGGCTCCCTTTCCCTGCCTTACCAAGACTGCACATTTGAGAGCAGTGGAGAATGTAACAGATCTTGCATTTCATTACAGGGAAGTCATATGACTTGAATTTGGGAAGTTGTGCTTTAGGCAAAAGGGGAAGGCTGAACACTGGGGCTCAAAGAGGTACCCTGTTGCTTCACACGCTGCAGTAGCCAAAACAAGCTTTTTTATTTTATTTTACCCACACCAGAGAGGCAGGCTAGAAAGCAGCAGAACAGGCTCCCCTTGGGCCACACCCATCTGGGCTGCACAGTTGCCTCACCTGCAATGTGGGAGGAGAACCCAACTGCAGGCTTTGCCAGAAACCAAGAAAGGGAATGAGAACTGAACAGCGGTAGCGTTTCTCCCCCCCCCCCCAGCTAAATTTATTAAACTCTTAAGCAACAGGTACTAGGGGCATATAGCGCCACAGACCGTGCTATATATCAGTGTTTTTCAACCTTTCTTGGGCAAAGGCACACTTGTTTCATGAAAAAAATCACGAGGCACACCACCATTAGAAAATGTTAAAAAATTTAACTCTGTGCCTATATTGACTATATATAAAGTAATTTCCCCACGGCACACCAGGCAACATCTCACGGCACACTAGTGTGCCGCGGAACAGTGGTTGAAAAACACTGCTATATATGAGATCAGGAGGCTGCAGAAGACAAGAGAGCCATCTCTGAAAGCTGCACATCTCTTCTCCTTACCACGGCATGACAATGTGAAGGAACAAACTGTCACAAATGACAAGCAGAGAAACGGGGGGGGGGGCGGGAAAGAGCAACAGGCGGAGAAACCACAATGACAAAGGAGGTGGAGGAAGACTGGGTGGGAAAGAGGGAGGCGAGCATCGCTTAAGCCGCAGCTGGCCAATAAGTGTAGGCGGGGAAGCAGAGGGAGACTCCTTCTCACGCCGCGGCCTCCCCAAGCCCGATATCCTCGGCTTCCTTCTTGCTCCCCAGCAATGCATTTCTGGGCACATGCTCGGAGCCCACCAAGCGCCCTCTCCACCCCCACCCCAAGGCGCGCGCACGGCAGTGGGTCTCCACCAGGGGTGGAAACTCGGACACAGTATTTGGGAACAAAATAGGAAATTCTTTCCAGTAGCACCTTAGAGACCAACTGAGTTTGTTCTTGGTATGAGCTTTCGTGTGCATGCACACTTCTTCAGATACATGCATGCACACGAAAGCTCATACCAAGAACAAACTCAGTTGGTCTCTAAGGTGCTACTGGAAAGAATTTCCTATTTTGTTTCGACTATGGCAGACCAACACGGCTACCCACCTGTAACTGGAACAGTATTTGGGGAGGGGGACACAGGTCTAAGCCCCACCCCGCATAATTGGTCACATGCACACCATCTGAATGCCCATGCCCATCGCCAGGGGGAGGGCAAAGCTTGAATGGGGGGGGCAAAGAAGAAGAAGAAGAAGAAGAAGAAGAAGAAGAAGAAGAAGAAGAAGAAGAAGAAGAAGAGTTTGGTTTTGATATCCCGCTTTATCACTCCCCTAGGGAGTCTCAAAGCGTCTAACATTCTCCTTTCCCTTCCTCCCCCACAACCAACACTCTGTGAGGTGAGTGGGGCTGAGAGACTTCAAAAAAGTGTGACTAGAACCAAGGTCACCCAGCAGCTGCATGCGGAGGAGCGGAGACGCGAACCCGGTTCCCCAGATTACGAGTCTACCACTCTCAACCACTACACCACACTGGCTCTCACATTTTGCATGTTTTGCTAATGGTGAACACTCACTTGGGGCTTAGCCCTGGAAGGAGCCACATTCAAAGGGCTTCAGGAAGAAAATTAAAACCTCCCGTCTTTGGAAAACTAATTTATTGTTAGACTTAAGTATAGCATCCCACGTGCCAGGGATTCACTGAAGAAGAAGAGTTTGGATTTGATATCCTGCTTTATCACTAACACTCTCCTTTCCCTTCCTCCCCCCCACAACAAACACTCTGTGAGGTGAGTGGGGCTGAGAGACTTCAGAGAAGTGTGACTAGCCCAAGGTCACCCAGCAGCTGCATGTGGAGGAGCGGAGACGCGAACCCGGTTCCCCAGATTACGAGTCTACCTCTCTTAACCACTACACCACACTGGCTCTCAAAGGGACTTCGGCCCCTGGGAGTTGGCTCCGAGAGTTTCCACGCGCACCACCAGGCCCCGGAGGGAAGCACCTCCTCCTCGAACGGGGTGGGGGGCGGGTCAGGGAGACCCTCAGAGCCCCCCCACCTCACCTGCCCCAGCAAGCGGGACCACCCGAGCCTCAGAACCGTCTGCCCGACCGCCCAGCCGAGAGTGGGGAGCGTGGCAAGGAGAGGCGGGCGGGGAAGGACCGGGGAAGACGCACCCCCCCGGCAGGGAAAGGCCTCCCCTCTCCTCCCCTCACCTGGTCCGAGGCCTCGTTCTCGCTGCTGTAGCAACACCCCATGGCGGCGTCAGGAGAGCGGCCTGTCCTGGTGGGCCGCGGCGGGTCACATGCGGCTTCGGGCGAGGCCCTCCGGCGGCGGCCCCTGCCTGCCTGCCTGCCTGCCTGTCAGTGCCCGGCCCGCCTCCCCCTCCGCGGGCGCCGCTCTCTCGTGTTTCTTCCCCGACCTGACCTTCTTCCGGCCACGTGACGCTCGCTCTACGGCGAGGGGAGGGGAGGGTAGAAAGGTGTTTTTTTTCACGTGACCGCGCGGCTACGACATCCGGGGCAGGCGAAGGGCGGGAGGCGAGCTCACGTGATGCGGAACAGGAGGAATAGGGGGAGGAGCTTGGGCGGGTGCGAGTTTGTTTTTTTTTTTTTTTCCCCTCCCCTCCGGACGCGCCAACGGGGCGCGCGTGCGCAGTCGGGGAAGAGGCATTTTTCCCCTCCCAGGGAGAAATCGTGCGGCGGCGAGTGCGCATGCTCGCAGAGGTCGGGCATATACCATAATATTACAGTAATAGGAATAAACATTCCTGTGAAGGCCCTAATTGTAATAATAATAATAATAATAATAATAATAATAATAATAATAATAATAATAATAATAATAATTAAACAAACATTGTAATGATAATAAAAATAGGAATAAACATTAATGTCAATGCCTTAATTGTAATAATAATAATAATAATAGTAGTAATAATAATAATTTATTTGTACCCCAGCCACTCTGGGCTGCTTCCATCAAATATTAAAATACATTTAAAATATCACAGTTTTAAAGCTTCCCTAAATAATAAACTTTAATGTCAAGGCCTTACTTGTAATAATAATAATAGTAGTAATAATAATAATTTATTTGTACCCCAGCCACTCTGGGCTGCTTCCATCAAATATTACAATACATTTAAAATATCACAGTTTTAAAGCTTCCCTAAATAATAAATTTTAATGTCAAGGCCTTACTTGTAATAATAATAATAATAGTAGTAATAATAATAATTTATTTGTACCCCAGCCACTCTGGGCGGCTTCCATCAAATATTAAAATACATTTAAAATATCACAGTTTTAAAGCTTCCCTAAATAATAAACTTTAATGTCAAGGCCTTACTTGTAATGATAATAGTAATAATAAACTTTAATGTCAAGGCCTTAATTGTTACTTAACAAGGAAAATAGACTTCTTATCAAGAGGAATAATATCCTTCCCTTAAATGTCCCTCACTTAAAACAGCTCTTAGGGAAGGAGAGTAAATTCACTGTCAAGTAATTGCAGAGCCTCCATTGCTTCTTCCTGAAAGGCCACCCTCTGCACAGTCCCGCAGGGCCATGCCCCAAGGAGCTTACAATCCAGGCTGTGGGAAGAATTAAGAAATGGAAGTAAAGGCAGTGAGAGGAGGGGGAATGCTGGGCCTTAATAACTGTTGTTGTAAGAATTTCAAGGTCTTTCATATATATAATAATAATAATTGTTATTAATTTACCAAACAAATAAGGCCACGTGTCTGAAAACAGCACAGAAAGACAGGCCTCGCTCCATTTTGACTCCTAGCTGGCCAAGTGTTCTCATCTGCAGGAAGGAGGTGAAAAGTCTCTGCCTGAGGGCCAGTTGATGGGCCATTTCCCTGGCCAGGGCAGGAAACCTTTTGTTTTGCAGAAATGTGTGTCTGGGAGGGGTCAAGGAAAGATGGCACAGGTGTGGTGGAAAATTCCCGAGTTACCTGCTCTGACCCTCCCATTTTGTGATGTAGCTCTGATGTATCTGGGGTGGTGGTGGTCTTGGGTTACACCTCTTCTGCGATTGGATGCTGTTTCTGGGGGTGGGCTAGACTCCAGGAGGGATTTTGAAATGTCTTTATAAGAGCATGCCTGCATTGTTCTGGGTCTTTTCCCCTGAGAAATACCGTGGTTGCGACAGCTTCAATAAAGATCAAGCTTTCTAGCTGCTTTGCTTCTCAATCTTCTCTGGTTGGCCTCTGTTTTTTTACTCCTACCAATGGAGAACCTGCAAAGGACTTTGCAAAGGCTCTTGTGTACCCCATAAGGGAATAAGGGCAGATTTTTTTCTTATTACACTGTAGAGTGGGAAGGGACCCCCAGGGGTCCTCTAGTCCACACCCCCTGCAAGGCAGGAATCTCAGCTAAAGCGTCCCTGACAGCTGGCCACCCAACCTCTCCTTAAAAACCTCCAAGGAAGGAGAGTCCACCGCTCCCAAGGTAGACCGCAGGATGGAGTGTATAAAGTGCATGATTCTTTGAGTGCCTTTAGCTTCAGGATCTGTCCTTCCAGTGTGCACTCAGGACTGATTTCCTTAAGAATTGATAGGTTTGATATCTTGCAGTCCATGGGACTCTCAAGAGTCTCCTCCAGCACCAGAATTCAAAAGCATCAATTCTTCGGTGATCAGTCTTCTTTTATGGTCCAGCTCTCACTTCCATACATCACTACTGGGAAAACCATAGCTTTAACTATACGGATCTTTGTCGGCAAGGTGATGTCTCAGCTTTTTAAGATGCTGTCTAGGTTTGTCATTGCTTTCCTCCCAAGAAGCAGGCGTCTTTTAATTTCGTGACTGCTGTCACCATCTGCAGTGATCATGGAACCCAAGAAAGTGAAATCTCTCAATGCCTCCATTTCTTCCCCTTCTATTTGCCAGGAGGTGATGGGACCAAGAATTAAGTAGTTATAATAACAAAAGTTAAAGGGACGCAGGTGGCGCTGTGGGTTAAACCACAGAGCCTAGGGCTTGCCAATCGGAAGGTCGGTGGTTATAATCCACGCGACGGGGTGAGCTCCCGTTGTTCGGTCCCTGCTCCTGCCCACCTAGCAGTTCGAAAGCACGTCAAAGTGCAAGTAGATAAATAGGTAACGCTCCGGCAGGAAGTGAAACGGCGTTTCCGTGTACTGCTCTGGTTCGCCAGAAGTGGCTTAGTCATGCTGCCCACATGACCCAGAAGCTGTCTGCGGACAAACGCCGGCTCCCTTGGCCAAAGAGAGAGATGAGCGCCGCAACCCCAGAGTCGTCCGCGACTGGTCCTAACGGTCAGGGGTACCTTTACCTTTAATAACAAAAGAGTGGCCAAAACCCAGATAATGCAATCAGGTAATTTGCCACACATGAGATAAACAACACACTCAGGTTTCTGTTGTATTCCGCCTTTTCTGTGATGTAGGTATGATGTATCTGGGGGTGGTCTTGGACTCCAGGGCGGGCAATTTAAAATGTCTATAAAAGGCTCCAGTACTTTGGCCACCTCATGAGAAGAGAAGACTCCCTGGAAAAGACCCTGATGTTGGGAAAGATGGAGGGCACAAGGAGAAGGGGACGACAGAGGATGGGATGGTTGGACAGTGTTCTCGAAGTGACTAGCATGAGTTTGGCCAAACCGCGGGAGGCAGTGGAGGATAGGGGTGCCTGGCGTGCTCTGGTCCATGGGGTCACGAAGAGTCGGACACGACTGAACGACTGAACAACAAAAATATAAGGGAGGGCACACCTTTGTTCTGGGTCCCCCTCCTCTCTCCTGCGTGTGGGGGAGCACCCTGTGGCAACAGTTAATAAAGATCAGGCTTACTAGCTGCTTTGCTTCTCAATATTCTCTGGTCGGTTTCTGTTATTTTCTCCTACTGATAGAGAACCTACAAAAGGACTTTATATGGGCTCTTGGGTACCCCATAAGGGAAAATGAGCAGGTTTTTTTTTCTTTTATTATGTGAGAGAGTGTGGAAGGCTGGAAGCTGCAGGACAGAACAAGATGTATTGTGCTGTACTAGAATTTGGGGCTCCCCTGGAAAACCAAGGGGAAACCTATGGGAGTGCTAGCACTGTGAGCCCCTCCATCCTATGCTCAGGTTGTATATTGTTGTTGTTGTTGTCCGACTCTTCGTGACCCCATGGACCAGAGCACGCCAGGCACGCCTATCCTTCACTGCCTCTCGCAGTTTGGCCAAACTCATGTTAGTAGCTTCGAGAACACTGTCCAACCATCTCATCCTCTGTCGTCCCCTTCTCCTTGTGCCCTCCATCTTTCCCAACATCAGGGTCTTTTCTAGGGAGTCTTCTCTTCTCATGAGGTGGCCAAAGTACTGGAGCCTCAACTTCAGGATCTGTCCTTCTAGTGAGCACTCAGGGCTGATTTCTTTGAGAATGGATCGGTTTGATCTTCTTGCAGTCCATGGGACTCTCAAGAGTCTCCTCCAGCACCATAATTCAAAAGCATCAATTCTATGGCGATCAGCCTTCTTGATGGTCCAGCTCTCACTTCCATACATCACCACTGGGAAAACCATAGCTTTAACTATACGGACCTTTGTCGGCAAGGTGATGTCTTTGCTTTTTAAGATGCTGTCTAGGTTTGTCATTGCTTTTCTCCCAAGAAGCAGGCATCTTCTAATTTCGTGACTGCTGTCACCATCTGCAGTGATCATGGAACCCAAGAAAGTGAAATCTCTCACTGCCTCCATTTCTTCCCCTTCTATTTGCCAAGAGGTGATGGGACCAGTGGCCATGATCTTAGTTTTTTTGATGTTGAGCTTCAGACCATATTTTGCGCTCTCCTCTTTCACCCTCATTAAAAGGTTCTTTAATTCCTCCTCACTTTCTGCCATCAAGGTTGTGTCATCAGCATATCTGAGGTTGTTGATATTTTTTCCGGCAATCTTAATTCCGGTTGGGGATTCATCCAGCCCAGCCTTTCGCATGATGAATTCTGCATATAAGTTAAATAAGCAGGGAGACAATATACAGCCTTGTCGTACTCCTTTCCCAATTTTGAACCAATCAGTTGTTCCATATCCAGTTCTAACTGCAGTTTCTTGTCCCACATAGAGATTTCTCAGTAGACGGATGAGGTGATCCGGCACTCCCATTTCTTTAAGAACTTGCCATAGTTTGCTGTGGTCGACACAGTCAAATGCTTTTGCGTAGTCAATGAAGCAGAAGTAGATGTTTTTCAGGTTGTATATATGTAACAGTTAAACCACACACCCTAAAGACACGGAGGTCTCCACTGACCTCTTCCAAAGGAAACAGAACCCTGGAGTCCCTTCCCCCTTGGAGACAGGGGCAGCGTGCGATGTTCTTATAGTGTTGTAAGAATTTTAAGGTCTTTCATTTATATATAATAATAGTTATTAATGTACCAAACAAATATGTCTGAAAACAGCACAGAAAGACAGGCCTCACTCCATTTTGACTCCTAGCTGGCCAAGTGTTCTCATCTGCAGGGAGGAGGTGAGAAGTCTCTGCCCGAGTGCCAGATATGGGCCATTTCCCTCACAAAGGACAGCCATTAGGCCAGGGCAGAAAACCTTTGTTTTGCAGAAATGTGTGTCTGGAAGGGGTCAAGGATGGATGGCACAGGTGTGAGAATTCTCAGGTTACCTCCTCTGGCCCTCTCAATTTGTGATGTAATTCTGATGTATGTATGATGTATGGAGGGATGGTCTTGAGCTGGACGGGGGGGGGGGGGGGCAATTTCAAAGTCTATATAGGAGCTTGCAAAAGTGGAAAGGACCTAACAGAAGCAGAAGACATCAAGAAGAGGTGGCAAGAATACACAGAGGAATTATACCAGAAAGATATGGAGGTCTCATACACCCCAGGAAATGTGGTTGCTGACCTTGAGCCAGACATCCTGGAGAGTGAAGTCAAATGGGCCTTAGAAAGCCTTGCTAACAACAAGGCCAGTGGAAGTGATGATATTCCAGCTGAACTATTTAAAATTTTAAAAGAGGATGCTGTTAAGGTGCTGCACTCAATATGCCAGCAAGTTTGGAAAACTCAGCAGTGGCCAGAGGATTGGAGAAGATCAGTCTACATCCCAATCCCAAAGAAGGGCAGTGCCAAAGAATGCTCCAACTACCGCACAATTGCACTCATTTCACACGCTAGCAAGGTTATGCTTAAAATTCTACAAGGCAGGCTTAAGCAGTATGTGGACCGAGAACTCCCAGAAGTGCAAGCTGGATTTCGAAGGGGCAGAGGAACCAGAGACCAAATTGCAAACATGCGCTGGATTATGGAGAAAGCCAGAGAGTTCCAGAAAAACATCTACTTCTGCTTCATTGATTATGCAAAAGCATTTGACTGTGTCGACCACAGCAAACTATGGCAAGTTCTTAAAGAAATGGGAGTGCCGGATCACCTCATTTGCCTCCTGAGAAATCTCTATGTGGGACAAGAAGCTACAGTTAGAACTGGATATGGAACAACTGATTGGTTCAAAATTGGGAAAGGAGTACGACAAGGCTGTATATTGTCTCCCTGCTTATTTAACTTATATGCAGAATTCATCATGCGAAAGGCTGGACTGGATGAATCCCCAACCGGAATTAAGATTGCCGGAAAAAATATCAACAACCTCAGATATGCTGATGATACTACCTTGATGGCAGAAAGTGAGGAAGAATTGAAGAACCTTTTAATGAGGGTGAAAGAAGAGAGCGCAAAATATGGTCTGAAGCTCAACATCAAAAAAACTAAGATCATGGCCACTGGTCCCATCACCTCCTGGCAAATAGAAGGGGAAGAAATGGAGGCAGTGAGAGATTTCACTTTCTTGGGTTCCATGATCACTGCAGATGGTGACAGCAGTCACGAAATCAGAAGACGCCTGCTTCTTGGGAGAAAAGCAATGACAAACCTAGACAGCATCTTAAAAAGCAAAGACATCACCTTGCCGACAAAAGTCCGTATAGTTAAAGCTATGGTTTTCCCAGTAGTAATGTACGGAAGTGAGAGCTGGACCATAAAGAAGGCTGATCGCCGTAGAATTGATGCTTTTGAATTATGGTGCTGGAGGAGACTCTTGAGAGTCCCGTGGACTGCAAGAAGATCAAACCTATCCATTCTCAAAGAAATCAGCCCTGAGTACTCACTAGAAGGACAGATCCTGAAGTTGAGGCTCCAGTACTTTGGCCACCTCATGAGAAGAGAAGAATCCCTAGAAAAGACCCTGATGTTGGGAAAGATGGAGGGCACAAGGAGAAGGGGACGACAGAGGATGAGATGGTTGGACAGTGTTCTTGAAGCTACTAACATGAGTTTGGCCAAACTGCGAGAGGCAGTGAAGGATAGGCGTGCCTGGCGTACTCTGGTCCATGGGGTCACGAAGAGTCGGACACGACTGAACGACTGAACAACAACAACAATAGGAGCTTGTGCTCCATTGTTTTAGGTTTTTTGCTTGCAAAACACCCTGCTGCAACAGTTTCTAATAAACAAGGCCTTGCTTTGGGAGACTCGGTATTGTCTTTGTCTTTGTGCTGTGTTGTCCGGAAGGGGCTCTTAAATTATAGCGCTCTTCCCGGGGTTATGGAGTCCCTTCTGGAGACGGACCCAGTTACAGTTATTTTTATAACAATAGCATAAGCTTTTGTGGACTACAGTCCATGTCAGACGTGCTTCAATTGTCCACAGAGGTGTTTGCCACCAAAAGAACATAAGGAGAAGAAGGAGAGTTTGGATTTGATATCCCACTTTATCACTTCCCAAAGGAGTCTCAAAGCGGCTCACATTCTCCTTTCCCTTCCTCCCCCACAAGAAACACTCTGTGAGGTGAGTGGGGCTGAGAGACTTCAGAGAAGTGTGACTAGCCCAAGGTCACCCAGCAGCTGCATGTGGAGGAGCGGAGACGCGAACCCGGTTCCCCAGATTACGAGTCGACCGCTCTTAACCACTACACCTGGAGAGCCTGTTGGATCAGGCCAACGGCCCACCTAGTCCAGCATCCTGTGCTCACAGTGGCCAACCAGATGCCTCAGTGCGAAGCCTGCAAGCAAGATCTAAGCACAAGAGCAATACAATATTCTCCCCTCCTGTGGTTTCCTTAAGCATTTATGTGCCGCCATCTCATAAAATATCAGAGCTGTGTACAGCACTGTGTAAACGATGCCAACGAAAAACCTTTAAAAACAGTGCAGAATGTTTATGAAAATGGCTGGCAGGAGACGTGTCAAAAGACTCTTTGCTGTTTTAGTCTTGAATGCTTAGAAGGAGAGAGCTGCCTCCAGCTCTGGAAAGGCTTAGGATGGAATGTGGGAGGGGGCAGCAGCCTTGAGAGATTGCTCTCTGCCAGGTGATGTTTGGGTTTCTTCCTCCCGGGAAGAAATGCCCCAGTGAGATCACCCAGTGAAACTTCAGGGCAGACCAAAGGAAGCAAACACTCCAAGTGTCCCTTTTTTTCCAGGGACAGTCCCGGTTTTGCAGAAGCCGTCCCACTTTCTTATTTGATCCGGGAATATTCATTCATTCATTCATTTTATAAACAAACAAACAAACCACCCTATACCCAGAGGTTTCAGGTTGGTTCACTTTTCCTTAAAGGTAAAAGTAAAGGGACCCCTGACCATCAGGTCCAGTCGTGTCCAACTCTGTGGTTGCGGCGCTCATCTCGCTCTATAGGCCGAGGGAGCCGGCGTTTGTCCACAGACAGCTTCCGGGTCATGTGGCCAGCATGACTAAGCCGCTTCTGGCGAACCAGAGCAGTACACGGAAACACCGTTTACCTTCCCGCTGGAGCGGTCCCTATTTATCTGCTTGCACTCTGACGTGCTTTCGAACTGCTAGGTGGGCAGGAGCTGGGACTGAGCAACCTGTGGCAGGGATTCAAACCGCCAACCTTCTGATCGGCAAGCCCTAGACTCTGTGGTTTAACCCACAGTGCCACTTTTTCATCAGAGAAATGTTGGCAGGTATAGAGTTATGTAAACCTCGAACCAAGGAGATAAGTAACTATAGAACATTTAGAAGACACTTGAAGGCAGCCCTGCATTGGGAAGTTTTTAAAAATTTTAATGGGTGACATAGACATAATAAAAACAAAATAAAAAATTCCTTCCAGTAGCACCTTAGAGACCAACTAAGTTTGTTCTTGGTATGAGCTTTCGTGCGCATGCACACTTCTTCAGATAATTAAATTACGGTTATGGTTAAATAGGATGTCCCTATTTTCATCGGAGGACGCGGGTGGCGCTGTGGTCTAAACCACTGAGCCTCTTAGGCTTGCCGATCAGAAGGTCAGAGGTTCGAATCCCCACAACGGGGTGACCTCCCGTTGTTCAGTCCCAGCTCCTGCCCACCTAGCAGTTCAAAAGCACGTCAAAGTGCAACTTGATAAATAGGTACCGCTCCGATGGGAAGGTAAACGGCGTTTCCGTGCGCTGCTCTGGTTCTCCAGAAGTGGCTTACTCATGCTGGCCACATGACCCGGAAGCTGTCTGTGGACAAACACCGGCTCCCTTGGCCAATAAAGTGAGATGAGTGCCACAACCCCAGAGCGGTCCACGACTGGACCTAACGGCCAGGGGGCCCTTTACCTTTACCTTTACTTTCATTGGAGAAATGTTGTAGGGTTTGAGGTAGTACTTCCACTCTAGCAAACCACCATAAGTGCTCAGCCAAGTCCCCAGAGCTTTATCTCCAAACCGGACTGGAGAGAAAACTCCTCTGCCTGCTCTCTTGAGTTCTTCTGTAGACCCCCTTGGGGGGGGGTCTTTCTTTTCTTAGATCTTAGCACTGAGTGCCACATTGGTAAGATCAGGGATAAAGTCACCAACTTGTGTGCATTCAGCTTTATGTGCTGGGGGGGGGGTGAAAAATTGAAAGGGTGGGGGGGGGAAATACATTGGAAATCCCACCCACCATTGCACCCAACGTGTTTTGACTATATGTGATTTTGGTTTGGGCAGGATCTCTGGAACATTTGTTGTTGTTGTTCAGTCGTGTCCGACTCTTCGTGACCCCATGGACCAGAGCACACCAGGCACGCCTATCCTTCACTGCCTCTCGCAGTTTGGCCAAACTCATGCCAGTCGCTTCGAGAACACTGTCCAACCATCTCGTCCTCTGTCGTCCCCTTCTCCTTGTGCCCTCCATCTTTCCCAACATCAGGGTCTTTTCCAGGGAGTCTTCTCTTCTCATGAGGAGGCCAAAGTACTGGAGCCTCAACTTCAGGATCTGCCCTTCTAGTGAGCACTCAGGGCTGATTTCTTTAAGGATGGATATGTTTGATCTTCTTGCAGTCCGTGGGACTCTCAAGAGTCTCCTCCAGCACCAGAATTCAAAAGCATCAATTCTTCGGCGATCAGCCTTCTTGATGGTCCAGCTCTCACTTCTGTACATAAGTCGAGGGCTTCCTGTACATTGGTCCCTTGGTTCTCAAGCTTAATCTGTTCTGGAAGTCCGTTCCAAAACCAAAGCGTTCCAAAACCAAGGCGCACTTTCCCATAGAAAGTAATGCAAAACGGATTAATCTGTTACAGACTTTTAAAAACAACCCTTAAAACAGCAATTTAACATGAATTTTACTAATGAGACCATTGATCCATAAAATGAATAATCAATGTTATGTACTATAAAATAAATAAGACAGTATTGTAGATGATGAGGATTAAAATTATTATTTTTCCTTACCTGCACTGATGATAGACATTGTTTGGATGGAGGGCTTTTATCCATTTCCACAGTCACACAATCAATCAGAAGCTGAACTGAAAAGCACAAAATAAACCGCAAAAATGAAAGCGCCAAACCTAACCCGTTCCGGAAGTCCATTTGACTTCCAAAATGTTCAAAAACCAAGGCGCAGCTTCTGATTGGTGCAGGTGCCCCGGAAACAATAGCCAATAGTGCATCAGACGTTCGGCTTCCAAAAAACATTCAAAAACCGGAACACTTACTTCTGGGTTTTCGGTGTTTGGGAACCAAGGCATTTGAGAACCAAGGCACCACTGTATATAGTTTGGAAAAGGGCAGCAGCATTCTTTGAGGTTGACTCAATATGATGAACCGAAACATGACAAGTTTCACTTCTTTTTCTCCATGAATGAATCCCTTTGTCCTTTAATCTTTATGTACATAGGCTCATCATCCCTTATTCCAATTAACTGACCTTCCCTCTCCACTGCACGTTGTCCTCACATTTTTAAGCATTATCCTAAGTACACAAGAAAAGCCCATCTAGTTCAGTATCCTGCATTCACCATGGCCAGCCTGATGCCTGTGGAAAACATACAGCCAAGAGTCTTGGTAGACCATCAACTTGACATGAGTAAAGAGTGTGATGCAGCAGCTAAAAAAGCCAATGCAATTCTGGGCTGCATCAACAGGAGTATAGCATCTAGATCAAGGGAAGTAATAGTACCACTGTATTCCGCTCTGGTCAGACCTCACCTGGAATACTGTGTCCAGTTCTGGGCACCACAGTTCAAGAAGGATACTGACAAGCTGGAACGTGTCCAGAGGAGGGCAACCAAAATGGTCAAAGGCCTGGAAACGATGCCTTGTGAGGAACGGCTTAGGGAGCTGGGTATGTTTAGCCTGGAGAAGAGAAGGTTAAGGGGGGGATATGATAGCTATGTTCAAAGATATAAAAGGATGTCATCTAGAGGAGGGAGAAAGGTTGTTTTCTGCTGCTCCAGAGAAGCAGACATGGAGCAATGGATTCAAACTACAAGAAAGAAGATTCCACCTAAACATTAGGAAGAACCTCCTGACAGTAAGAGCTGTTGGACAGTGGGATTTGCTGCCAAGGAGTGTGGTGGAGTCTCCTTCTTTGGAGGTCTTTAAGCGGAGGCTTGACAGCCATCTGTCAGGAATGCTTTGATGGTGTTTCCTGCTTGGCAGGGGGCTGGACTGGATGGCCCTTGGGGTCTCTTCCAACTCTAGGATTCTATGATTCTATGACTCCAGCACAAGGCTATTCTCCCCACCTGCGATATTCCCCACCTGCAAATGATATTCAGAGACATACTGCCTCTGGCCACAAAGCCATTGTGGCCACTAGCCATTGGCTGCCTTCGCCATGAACTCGCTTTGTCCTCTTTTAAACTCATCCAGGTTGGTGGCCATCACTGTTTCCCGTGGGAGGGAGTTCCACAGTTTAACCCTGTGCTGCATGAAGAATTCCCTTTCTTATCTGTCCTGGATTTTCCAACATTCAGCTTCACTGAATGTCCACCAGTTCCAGTATTATGAGAGAGGGAGAACAACTTCATTCTGGTCCACTTCCTCCATGCCTGGCATAACTTCAAAAACCTTTGCCATGTTGTCTCACGCTCGCCTTTCCTCTAAACTACAGAGTCTCAAAACAGACTTCTTTTCAGAGGAGAGTCACTCTATCCTGTTAATAATTTTGGTCACCGCTTTCTGAATCTTTTCCAACTCTACAATAATATTTTAGAGGCAAAGCGACCAGAACTGTACGCAGCACTCAAAATGCGGTCACACAATAGACTCGCATAATGGCACTGTTATATCGGCAGTTTTAATTGTCTTTCCTAATTATCCCTGTTGCCTTTGTCCATGGAGTTTTCTTGGCAGGGATACTGGAGTGGCTTGCCAGTTCCTTCTCCAGGTGGATCACATTTAGTCTAAACTCTCCGCTATGACCTGTCCATCCTGGGTGGCCCTCCACGGCATAGCTCATAGCTTCCCTGAGTTATTCAAGCCCCTTCGCCACGACAAGGCAGTGGTCCATGTAGGAGTCCATAAAGAAGGCTGATCGCCGAAGAATTGATGCTTTTGAATTCTGGTGCTGGAGGAGACTCTTGAGAGTCCCATGGACTGCAAGAAGATCAAACCTATCCATTCTTAAAGAAATCAGCCCTGAGTGCTCACTGGAAGGACAGATCCTGAAGTTGAGGCTCCAGTACTTTGGCCACCTCATGAGAAGAGAAGACTCCCTGGAAAAGACCCTGATGTTGGGAAAGATGGAGGGCACAAGGAGAAGGGGACGACAGAGGACGAGATGGTTGGACAGTGTTCTTGAAGCGACTGGCATGAGTTTGGCCAAACTGCGAGAGGCAGTGGAGGATAGGCGTGCCTGGCGTGCTCTGGTCCATGGGGTCACCAAGAGTCGGACACGACTGAATGACTGAACAACAAAAATTATCCCTAGCATGGAATTTGCCTGTTTCACTGGGTTGACATCTTCGCTGAGCTGTCTGCTGTGAACCCAAGCTACTGTTCCTGGTCCATCACCACCAGTTCAAGCCCCGTGAGTCAATATGTGAAATTAGGAATTATTATTATTATTATTATTATTATTATTATTATTATTATTATTATTATTAATTTGCACCCATGCACATCATTTTAAACTTGTTTGCACTGAATAGCATTTGCCATTTTGCCACGCATTCGCTCTCTGTTCGGAGAGCTCCTTTTGGAGCACTTCTGTGCTTTGCTGTTATTCATGCAGATGTTGGACTTCCCTCAGGGTAAAGGTAAAGGTAAAGGGACCCCTGACCGTTAGGTCCAGTCGCGGACGACTCTGGGGTTGCGGCGCTCATCTCGCTTTATTGGCCGAGGGAGCCGGTGTACAGCTTCCGGGTCATGTGGCCAGCAGGACTAAGCCACTTCTGGTGAACTAGAGCACAGCACGGAAACGCCATTTACCTTCCCGCCGGAGTGGTACCTATTTATCTACTTGCACTTTGACGTGCTTTCGAACTGCTAGGTTGACAGGAGCAGGGACCAAGCGATGTTTGGGATTCCTAATTAAGTTTTCACATAGGCAAATATAGCCGGGTCCCTGCCGCCATGGAGCTTACAGAAAAGGCCTTGGTTCAAGAGGCAGGGGGGCGACTGGTGTTTGTGTGCTGTTCTAGGCATGGGGAGCAGGAGGGCAGGCAGGAGTCATGAGACTGGGGAGAAAGAAGGAACAGGAAGGAGACAAAGAGGGTTCCGCAAAGCAGGGAAATGGAGTCAGGCAGAAATCCCACTGGGAGAGTACAATGTCCTTTTAGAAGGTGGGGAGAGTTAAATATTTGGCACGCAGTGGATATTTCACGCATTGTTTTCCAGGCCTCTTACCTTATTTCCTTCCTCTAGCCCAGGCTTCCTCAACCTCGGCCCTCCAGATGTTTTGAGACTACAATTCCCATCATCCCCGACCACTAGTCCTGCTAGCTAGGGGTCATGGGAGTTGTAGGCCAAAAACATCTGGAGGGCCGAGGTTGAGGAAGCCTGCTCTAGCCAGTTGGTTAGAGCCTGGTGCTGATAACGCCAAGGTTGCAGGTTCGATCCCCGTATGGGACAGCTGCATATTCCTGCATTGCAGGGGGTTGGACTGGATGGTCTTCAGGGTCCCCTTAGGTAAAGGGTAAAGGGACCCCTGACCATTAGGTCCAGTCGCGGAAGACTCTGGGGTTGTGGCGTTCATCTCGCTTTACTGGCTGAGGGAGCCGGCGTACAGCTTCTGGGTCATGTGGCCAGCATGACAAAGCCACTTCTGGCGAACCAGAGCAGCGCACGGAAACACCATTTACCTTCCCGCCGGAGTGGTACCTATTTATCTACTTGCACTTTTGACGTGCTTTCGAACTGCTAGGTTGACAGGAGCAGGGACCAAGCAATTGGAGCTCATCACGTTCCGGGCATTCGAACCGCCGACCTTCTGATCGGCAAGCCCTAGGCTCTGTGGTTTAACCCACAGTGCCACCCGCATCCCATGTTGTTGTTGTTCAGTCGTTCAGTCGTGTCCGACTCTTTGTGACCCCATGGACCAGAGCACACCAGGCACGCCTGTCTTTCACTGCCTCCCGCAGTTTGGCCAAACTCATGTTAGTAGCTTCGAGAACACTGTCCAACCATCTCATCCTCTGATCCCCTTCATGGATCACTGCCTTGTCGTGGCGAAGGGGCTTGAATTACTCAGGGAAGCTATGGACAGGTCAAGATGGACAGGTCATAGTGGAGAGTTTGGACCAAACGTGATCCACCCGGAGGAGGAACTGGCAACCCACTCCAGTATCCCTGCCAAGAAAACTCCCGCATCCCCATAGATTTCGCTAATTGACTTATGCACCTTGGCAAGAGAAAAGAGGGGGAAATAGTGATTGTAAGGCGGAGGTCCTAGACATGCTCAACTGGGAGGAAGCCCCACCGAAGTGGGATGTATTTCAGACTAAGTATGCAGACTAAATGAGCCTGGGGGCAAGAGGAGGCAGCTTTTGAGAAGCGAATTCCTCCTTATCTATGCTTTTAAGGAAATGCATTGCTATTTGGGGTCTCCCTCCCTTTCTCGTCTTGAAGTTTTCAACCTCTTCCCCCCCCCCCCCCTGATGGCTGGGAGAGATAGCGGCCTTTGCTCTCAGGCGTTTTTTTTTTTTTTTTTGCTTTCCAATGCAGAAACCATTTAGCATGGCAAATGTTCCTTAGCCAAAACTAGGAGGAGAAGGAGGGGAGCCTCAGTTTGGCTGGGTGGGGGAGACAAACAGCCTCCAGGTCTAAGTTTATTGTTCTGGAGAGAGAACTAAGGTATAATTACAGGGTGGGTTCCCCCCCCCCGCGCCTTTTACAGCCCTTTTGTGAGCCCCACCGGATTCCCTGCAGTTAAATCCCCCTCCGTCTCGCTCCTTCAAGACCAAACGCATCCCTGGCTGCTGCTGCTGCCGCCGCCTCTCCTTTCCAGAGGAGCAGAAAACATCCTGGTTTCAGGAGGGCTTTCTGCCCAGCCAGACCCAGCCAGGTAAAACCTTAACTTGGGGAGGCTTTTCTAAAAGGGGGGTGAAAGTCTGACTGAAGGCAAAGGGTGTGAAGCAGAACCCCGGACTGGGGGGGTGGCAAGTTTGCCAGCTTGGAACCAGGGCGCAAATAAATCGCGGCGCTGCAGAAAAGGTGTTTGTCGCTCAGAGGCAGGGCATCTGCTTGGCGTGCAGAAGGAGGAGCCTGGTTCGCACCCCAACCCCACCCCACACATCTCCAGGTAAGCCCTGGGGGGGGGGGACACACACTGCCAGGCTGGGTTGGCAATTCGGAGCCAAATGGACCGAGGTCTTAAAGGGGAATGCTGGGCTAAGGGAACCATATGTTATAAGGAAAAAAACTGCTCCTTTTCCCTTACGGGGTAACACATAAAATTTCAGAGTTGTAAGGGGACCCTGAGGGACGCTGGTGGCGCTGTGGGTTAAACCACATAGCCTAGGGTTTGCTGATCAGAAGGTCTGCTGTTCGAATCCCCCGCAACAGGGTGAGCTCCCGTTGCTCGGTCCCTGCTCCTGCCAACCTAGCAGTTCGAAAGCATGTCAAAGTGCAAGTAGATAAATAGGTACCACTCCGGCGGGAAGGTAAATGGTGTTTCCGTGCGCTGCTCTGGTTCGCCAGAAGCGGCTTTGTCATGCTGGCCACATGACCCGGAAGCTGTACGCAGGGTAAAGCGAGATGAGCGCCACAACCCCAGAGTCTTCCGCGACTGGACCTAATGGTCAGGGGTCCCTTTACCCTTTACCTAAGGGGACCCTGAAGACCATCCAGTCCAACCCCCTGCAATGCAGGAATATGCAGCTGTCCCATACGGGGATCGAACCTGCAACCTTGGCGTTATCAGCACCAGGCTCTAACCAACTGGCTAGAGCAGGCTTCCTCAACCTCGGCCCTCCAGATGGTTTTGGCCTTCAACTCCCATGACCCCTAGCTAGCAGGACTAGTGGTCGGGGATGATGGGAATTGTAGTCTCAAAACATCTGGAGGGCCGAGGTTGAGGAAGCCTGGGCTAGAGGAAGGAAAGAAGGTAAGAGGCCTGGAAAACAATTCGTGAAATATCCACTGCGTGCCAAATATTTAACTCTCCCCACCTTCTAACTGCACATTGTCCTCTCCCAGTGGGATTTCTGCCTGACTCCATTTCCCTGCTTTGCGGAACCCTCTTTGTCTCCTTCCTGTTCCTTCTTTCTCCCCAGTCTCATGACTTCCGCCGGCCCTCCTGCTCCCCATGCCTAGAACAGCACACAAACACCAGTCGCCTCCTTCTTCTTGAACCAAGCCCTTTTCTGTAAGCTCCATGGCGGCAGGGACCTGGCTATATTTGCCTATGTGAAAACTTAATTAGGAATCCCAAACATCGCTGGGCATTCTCTAGGGCCCGATTTAACGCCACTTCCCTCGGCGTTACTATCCGGCAGATACAATCAGATGCCGATAGATCAGAGGTCATGCCCTTGTGATAACAACAAGATTGAATCTATTGGGCATGTCCTCCTGCATTGCACATTGTACTATGCCGCGAGGAAGGCGTTGATTGAACCACTCCTAATGAAACTACCTGGTCGACCAACTGAAGCATATACCAGATACCTTTTGGCTGACTCAGATTCAGAGACTACTAGGATTGTAGCTAGATTTTGCTCCATCGCGTCAGGAATAAGACACGCCATGATGTCAACGAGCTCCAATGATAAGGAGCCTTGATAATCCCTGTTGGAACACCACCAGAGTGGCGATATATCGCTGAGTCTTATCACAGAAGTTTTATAAAATTTTAAAATGCTGCAATATTTATTTGTAATTTTAGTATGCAGACATTATCAATGAATTGAATTGTTAACTGTCATGCTGGTCTTTGACCGCATTAAAGATTTATTACTATTGCTAAACTTAATCAGGCATCATGGGATGTGGGAGCAGTACATGTGAAAAGGATCTAGGAGTCTTGGTAGACCATAAACTTGACACGAGTCAACAGTGTGATGCAGCAGCTAAAAAAGCCAATGCAATTCTGGGCTGCATCAATAGGAGTATAGCGTCTAGATGAAGGGAAGTAATAGTACCACTATATTCCGCTCTGGTCAGACCTCACCTAGAATACTGTGTCCAGTTCTGGGCACCACAGTTCAAGAAGGATACTGACAAGCTGGAACGTGTCCAGAGGAGGGCAACCAAAATGGTCAAAGGCCTGGAAACGATGCCTTATGAGGAACGGCTTAGGGAGCTGGGTATGTTTAGCCTGGAGAAGAGAAGGTTAAGGGGTGATATGATAGCCATGTTCAAATATATCAAAGGATGTCATCTAGAGGAGGGAGAAAGGTTGTTTTCTCCTGCTCCAGAGAAGCGGACACGGGGCAATGGATTCAAACTACAAGAAAGAAGATTCCACCTAAACATTAGGAAGAACTGTTCGACAGTGGAATTTGCTGCCAAGGAGTGTGGTGGAGTCTCCTTCTTTGGAGGTCTTGAAGCGGAGGCTTGACAGCCATCTGTCAGGAATGCTTTGATGGTGTTTCCTGCTTGGCAGGGGGTTGGACTGGATGGCCCTTGGGGTCTCTTCCAACTCTAGGATTCTAGGATTCTATGGGTTGGTGACAGTTGCACCAACAATCCTTCCCTGCTCCTCCCTGCTTAGTCCCCAAACCTCTCTCCCATCCGTTCCTGGTGTGGCTGCTCTGTGCTCCAGACAGTGCCTCGATCGCACCCTCAGAGCCATTTAATAGATAACGGCAGGTGTAATAATCTAATAATACTAATTATTATGAATGGCATCTTGGGGAAAGCTTTGGAGAAATGACTTAAAGTTTATGGATTGCTATACTTTAAAATAAAATGATATGATGTTCTACCAATGGTACGTTACACCAAGCAAGCCGGCGAAAATTTATAAAACCAGCTCAAATCTTTGGAGATGTAAAGAATCAGAGGGAACAATGTATCACATGCGGTGGAAATGTAAAAATATATTTTTTTAAAATAAAAAAAACACTTTGGGAAATCATCTCTAATGAGCTTTTCAGATTAACTTTCATCAAAAAGCCGGAAGACTTCTTGTTAGGGATTATTGCTGCAGATATACCAAAAAAATTAAGAAATGTATTTATGTACGCAACTACTGCGGCGAGAATGTTAATAGCTAGATGTTGGAAGGGAGATAAAATACCAACTAAATTGGAATGGCGGGCGAAGTTATTTGAATATGTAGAATTGGCAAAGATGACAGGGAAAATTAGGAATCAGACAAACCAAGGATTTTACAAAAAAAAATGCGATTTATTCAAATTATATTTAAAAGAACATTGTTCTCAGATAAAATCTTTGACATGTTTCGAATAACTTCTGCAATGATATATTCTACCAAGAATGTGGACAATTAACAACAATAAGTTAAAAAATATGCAAATACAGTGGACGCTCTGGTTGGAAACGCGATCCGTGTGGGAGGCGCGTTCGCAACCCGCGCCACTGCGTCTGCGCGAGCACGCGCGCGACGCAATTCTGCGCATGCGCAAAGTGCGATTTAGCGCTTCTGCGCAAGTGCCAAAACCCGGAAGTAACCCGTTCCGGTACTTCCGGGTTCGGTGCGTTCATATCCCGCAGGGAGCGCAACCTGAGGTATGACTTTTTGCAGTCAACAAGGTAATGATGAACCCCTACTGAGGATGATGGAAGTCCCAATATATGGAAGAATTTTATTTTATATGCGGAAATTCCTTTGTATGTGACGTGATTTGTTTTCTTTTTTGTTCTTACTTTGAGTACCAAGGTACCACTGTAGTTCTGTCTTTCCCCTCCAGGCTCCTGATGGAGG
The DNA here is from genome assembly GCF_009819535.1 of Lacerta agilis. Classification (NCBI taxonomy): domain Eukaryota; kingdom Metazoa; phylum Chordata; class Lepidosauria; order Squamata; family Lacertidae; genus Lacerta; species Lacerta agilis. The sequence continues at coordinate 3,052,469 of NC_046315.1, forward strand.
TCCGGATCCCTCTTGCTCTCCTACTGGCCGCCTGGAGCTGCTCCTTCCCCTCCTCCTGCTCCTCCTCGCCCTCCTTCGCCTACCAGCTGGCGCAGCTGAGCAGCCGCCGCAGCAGCTGCAAGCCCGTGCCCAGCAGCATGAGCCTGTGCCATGGCGTGGGCTACAGCGAGATGCGCTTGCCCAACCTCCTGGGCCACGAGACCATGAAGGAGGCGCTGCAGCAGGCCGCCTCCTGGGTTCCCCTCCTCACCAAGCAGTGCCACCGAGACACCAAGAAGTTCCTCTGCTCCCTCTTCGCCCCCGTCTGCATCAGCGAGCTGGACGAGCCCGTCTTCCCCTGCCGCTCCCTCTGCGAGGCCGTCCGGGACGGATGCACGCCCGTCATGGCCGCCTTTGGCTTCCCCTGGCCGGAGATGCTCAACTGCAGCCGGTTCCCCCGGGGGAACGAGCTCTGCGTCCCGCCGGCCGGCCCGGATGACAGGGTGCAGCTCCCAAAAGAAGGTAGGCGAGAGGGGAGCGGGGTGGGTGGCCGGGGTGGGAAAGTCCCCTGGGAGGTTCATCTGTGGGTGCTGGACAGCCAGGGCAAAGGGCACAAGCAGCTCAATTCTCCCTTCCCTCCGAGCTGCCTTTCCCCCTCAGTGGTTCCCTCAGAGGGTCGGACAGGGACTTGGGAGACATGGGTTCAAATCACGCACCCTCCCTCGGCCATGAAGCTCCCTGGGTTGGACCTTGGGCACCCTTCGCCAGCTTCTCTCAGCCCAATCTACCTCGCAGGGTTGTTGTTGGGGTTTTAAACGAGGAGGCGGAATAACTCTGTGCACCACCTTGAGCTCCTTGGAGAGGAAGGTCGGACATATTATTTCCTTAAAGGTAAAGCTAAAGGGACCCCCTGACCATTAGGTCCACTTGTGGACGACTCTGGGATTGCGGTGCTCATCTCGATCTATAGGCCGAGGGAGCCGGCGTACAGCTTCCAGGTCACGTGGCCAGCATGACTAAGCCGCTTCTGGCGAACCAGAGCAGCGCACGGAAACGCCGTTTACCTTCCCGCTGGAGTGGTACCTATTTATCTACTTGCACTTTGTGCTTTTGAACTGCTAGGTTAGCAGGAGCAGGGACCGAGCAACAGGAGCTCACCCCGTCGCGGGGATTCGAACCGCCGACCTTCTGATCGGCAAGCCCTAGGCTCCGTGGTTTAGACCACAGCACCACCCGCGTCCCATTATTTCCTTAAGCAATAGACAAAACAGAAACGCAACGCATAAAATAAATCAGTGCGTCAGTGCGACCCAGTCAATTGGGTACCTGCCCTGACAGATATCAGCATATGTATGGTGTGGTTCAATTGGGAAAGGCAGCGTCCATTTCTGGGTACCTCAGTTTAAGAAGGACGTTGACAAGCTGGAAAGTGTGCAGAGGAGGGCGACTAAGATGAACCAAGGGCCCGGGATCCAAGCCTGATGAGGAACGGTTGAAGGAGCTGGGTATATTTAGGGTATATCTCCTTTGCTCCTCCAGACACAGTATGTGCAGCCTGTCTGCATACTGAGATTGGGGAGAAGGAATTCCTGGAGAACATCTGCAGCCAGGACTTTGGTGAGTCTCTTGTTCTGTGTGCTGGGCGGGGAAAAGTGGTGCTGCATGTCTGGGGGGGGGGAATCATGTGAATGGAAAAACACCCACAAGTGACTTCCCTCTCTTCTCCTTCAACCCCCAAATTACTGGGGGATCCCCAGAAGTGGTTTGGGAAGTGCCTGGGGAGAGAAGAAGGGCGGGCCATTCATTCATTGCACTCACGAATGTTGTTCAAGGCGCATCGACTCAGGATATGCTCCCATTACCAATCATTCCGCATCTAAATTTTGAAGCCACATTCGCAAGACGTTTGGCAAAATCCATACCGGTTTTGTAGTTTCTGCTTTCTATTACCAGTTACAAAACACATTGTGGCTCCACCCCATAACGGGGCATTACGCTGGTGCATTTGACAGCTCCGTGAACATCGGGCGGGCGGGGAAAGGTTGCGGTGGAGGCCACCCCAAAAAGGTCCTGCACGTTTGGTGAAGGCATACCCCCCCCTTCTGATGTGAAACGCCCTGAGATCTTTAGATGGCTGGTAGTATATAAATTTTGATAGATAAATAAATAAATAAGAGAAAACACCTCTCTGTGCAAATGCGTCTTGAAATGCAACAGGGGAAGGAATGATATTGCCGTGTTTCAAGCCACGAATGTGAACATAATCAGCATCTACAACCCTGCCTGCCTGCCCCAAATTAGCCGTGGTTCGTGCATTGCAGGGGGGGTTGGACTAGATGGCCTTTGGGTCCCTCCCAACCTTGTAATTATATGAGGAGCAGTGCCGGATTTACGTATAAGCTAAACAAGCTATAGCTTAGGGCTCCACTCTCAAAAACAAATTAAAGGGGAAAAAAACTGGATGTACATTTCCAAAATAAAAAAACAAATAGAATAAAACCTACATCCAGCAACAGTGTGTTGTGCTGTGTAGGCTCCTGTGATGTAAGTCATGGGCCCTGCCTGCTAGCCTGCTCCCTCAAATATCACTGGTTTGCTCCTTTCTATATATAGGGTGCCTACATTCTGCTATTAGTAGTTTGCATCATATATTTACACCTATTATTATTTCACGTTATAGCAAGTTTCTAGAGACTAGATTATGAGTCTTTGTAAATTGAGTTTCTAAAGGGACTTTTGTTATTGCCAAATGCCAATGTTTTTGCATTATTAAGTTTGTTGTGAATCAAAAAAATCATTTTAAGTTAAGAGCTTAATAATGATTTCACTATTAATGTACTTCTTCTTAACTGTATTTCAGTTCAACAATTACTTTGATAAAATACATATTTTGTTCTGTGCAAACGGCTTGAGATACCCATTAGGTCCATAAATTACCATATAGCATATATTCGACACAAAAAACAGCGGCCGTTTGTTGTTGACAAAGGACAGCTGGACATATAAAGGGCCTCATTACCTTCAGTAGCTCAGGGCCTCATCAAACCTAAATCCGGCCCTGATGAGGAGGCATACGGAGGTGGAGGGGGGTTCCCCTAGCCAATGGCCACCAGAAATGGCACAGGAATTGCAGGGGTAACCCTTGACGGCAGGGAGTGAGGTGGGCAAAACAGGAGGCGGAAAAAGACCTGACTTGCTGAGGAGCCTTCCCAATAACCCTTCCCTTTCCCCCCGCATCTCCCTGTCTCCCGCAGCCTTAAAAATGAGCATCAAATCTTCATCTGCCATCGACGGGGACCTCCAAGTGATCCCTGACCTCCGGGGACGCACCCTTTACAGGCAGGACGGCTGGTCGGAGGAAGAGCTGAAGAAGCCGGTTCTGTGGCTGACCGACGGAGAGGCCTGCTCCTGCGAGGAAGTGGCGGCGGCAGGGCCTGGGTCCGTGGTCCTTGCCATGGGGCACAGGGTAGCTGGCCGGCTCGTCCTCTCCTGGGTCAGGAGGTGGCGGCGGGGGGAGAAGGAGCTGAAGAAGTTCACCAGGGCCGTGCGGAAAACGCAGTGTTAAGAGTCGGCCGCGTTTCCTCCTTCCCTTCCCGTCACCAGGTTCTGCGATTTATCTTCTGCTGCGGAATTCCTGTGTCGCAGCGGGTTGGGATGGATGACCCTGTGGGGTCCCATCCAACTTTGCGCGCCTATGATTCAAGCCAGACAATGCGTATAGATTTAGTCGGGCTTCTGACCTGCCCGACACTTCCTCCAGATGGTGTTAGGATATGGTATCTAATATTGGATAGATAATCCAGTTGAGCCATGATCCTTCTGTAGGTATGGGGCGGGGGGGGGGGAGGTGAGCAAGTTCACCAGCCAGGGGTTGGGGAAGGGGGCCTTTGTTGGACACCCGAAACACAGAGGTGTCCTGCGCTGATGCAATTTGGCAGAGGCGAGGCATCAAAGAGCAGAAATCATGCTCGGTTTCAGGCACAAAAGCAACTTCCTCTCCTATCCAAAAGGCCTCTCATGGCAGCCAGTTTATGGCTGTAGGGTGCCACCATTCCATACCTCCATCCGGATTAGAATTTCCCTTTGCATGGAAACGGCACTGCTAAAGACATTTGTCCCTCCCCAGCCTCAGATTAGTAGACAACTGGTATGTGTGTGTGTGTGATATTTTCCCCGAAATCCAGCATTTTATACTGCGTGTTTGCATTTCGTGCCTTGTTTATCCACTGAAATGTTTGTTTTAACACATGAATCAATAAATATACGGCCGTTTGTGAAAGCTCCTTCTTGGTTTCTGGGAGGGAGGGAAGCTCAGTCGGACGGGGCCTCAGCGGAAACAAAGCTCTCGGAAGCAGACGCTCCGTCGCCTCATCCCAGATGTGTGTTGAGAGAAAGGGGAGGAGCAGGCTCTGATTAACTCAGTGATGGGGGGGAGGCACTCTGCACATACTCAGAGGCACACGTGTTCTACAAGTCAAAGAAGGGTCTCTCTCGGGTTAAGATAATGGGCAGGGGATATTCATAAAGCACCTCTTCGTCCATGGAGCTCCTCTTACCGTATTTTTCATCTTTTTTGCTCCATAGGGCGCACCTCGTTTTTAGAGGAGGAAACAAGAAAAAAAATTTTTTCCTGGTTTTCCTCCTCTAAAAGCCCTGTTTTTTTTAGGATTAGCTAAAAGTTTTGCAGCTTTTTTTGCAAAGGGAAAAGCCCTGGGTTTTTTTTTGAGGATCAGCTAAAAGTTTTGCAGCTTTTTTGCAAAGGGAGAAAAGCAAAGAGGAAAAGCCCCGTTTTTATGGGGTTCAGCTCACATTTCTGCAGCTTCTGAAGGAAAGGGAGCCATTTCTACAGTTTCCGGACAGATAATCTAATCAGCCAGTCACATGTCGATGGGGAAACAAACAACCTCCCTCTGCAGCACATTCAACAAAGGAGGGCGGGGCTGAAAGGGAGCCGGGACTCTTATCTCTCTCCCGACCTCTTGCTGATCAGCTGCTGAGCGGGGTCCTTTCAACACCCCCTTTTCTCTTTGTAAAATAAAAAGCATGATCCTCTTTTGGCCCCTGGGCAATTCGGCTCCAGGGACCACCATTCGCTCCATAAGACGCACAGATATTTCCCCTTACTTTTTTGGAGGAAAAAAGTGCGTCTCATGGAGCGAAAAATACAGTATTTATTATTTGTTTATTCCATTTACATTCCACCTTTTCCTTTGAGGAGGTGCCACGCGTTGTTCTCTCCCCGACACCTGATTCAGTCCCCACAATAACTCTTTGAGGTCGGTGGGGCTGAGAGAAGGCAGGGACTGGCACCCCAAAGCTCACCCATCGAGCTTCATGGCCGAGGGAGGGGACTTGAACCCAGGTCTCTCCCAGGTCCCAGTCTGACACTCTTATCCACAACACTGCCAGCGTGGGTCTTTTAAGGAATCTGAGACGGCGAGCCAGCCTGCAAACTGATGGCATTTGCCACCACAAGATTGGTGGTGGTTTTCGAGCATTTGGCAAAATGATGCCGCCGACAAATTTAATTAATAGCAACAAGGTAATGGTGCAAGCTGAATGGCGGGCAGGAGTTCAACAGGCTCAGCTTCTCCTTTCTTTGCAGCGTTCTGGCTAAAGGCACCGACTGGGCTAATCTCGGCCTCAGGACCCGCTGAAAGGAAGCAGGTCAATCCCAGACCTGCGGGTGGGATCAGGGGAGGAGAAACCGGCTAGTCACACTTCTCTGAAGTCTCTCAGCCCCACTCACCTCACAGAGTGTTTGTTGTGGGGGAGGAAGGGAAAGGAGAATGTGAGCCGCTTTGAGACTCCTTCCAGTAGTGAAAAGCGGGATATCAAATCCAAACTCTTCTTCTTCTTCTTCCTCTCAAAGGGAACCGAAACAATCGAGGTCAAAGGCCTGGAAACGATGCCTTATGAGGAACGGCTTAGGGAGCTGGGTATGTTTAGCCTGGAGAAGAGAAGGTTAAGGGGGGATATGATAGCCATGTTCAAATATATCAAAGGATGTCATCTAGAGGAGGGGGAAAGGTTTTCTGTTCTCCAGAGAAGCGGACATGGAGCAATGGATTCAAACTACAAGAAAGAAGATTCCACCTAAACATTAGGAAGAACTTCCTGACAGTAAGAGCTGTTGGACAGTGGAATTTGCTGCCAAGGAGTGTGGTGGAGTCTCCTTCTTTGGAGGTCTTGAAGCGGAGGCTTGACAGCCATCTGTCAGGAATGCTTTGATGGTGTTTCCTGCTTGGCAGGGGGTTGGACTGGATGGCCCTGGGGGTCTCTTCCAACTCTAGGATTCTATGAGGTGAAATGAGATTTGTTCCAATGTGTTTCCAGTTATGCTCTTTGGTGCTGAGGAATTTGGTTTTTGAAAACCTCCTAATCAAGAACATAGATGCAAAAAGGGCTCACTCCGTTGCTGGAACCCAATGGCATGCCTGTTGTTTCAAAATATTAATTTTTTTTAAAAAAATGATTGTCTATTGTTAAGACATCCTTCATGCAAGGGTTCATAGATATAGCCCCCTTCCTTTTTTTAAATAAGAATTTATTGGATTTTAATAGTAAACATACACAAGATACAAACACTACAAAAAACTACAAAACAAGATACACACAAACAAAACACATATTTATCCTTCCTTATCCTCTTTATAATCCTTAGTTTGGGACTTCCTCACGTCCTCTCTTCTGCATCCATTTCTAATCTTCTTTAGTAACTTTGTAACATTATAAAATCTTATTTCTCACACCTAATCTTAATCTTACAGCCATAAACCTCAAATCTCAAATCTTATTTTTATCAAACTAAACATTCCATTCCATAACTCAACCTCTTATATCCTCTCTTAACTTAACTTCTAATACTGTAGCCTATATATCAACTGATTCCAATTTCACCTATTAATAAATCACATCTTAACAAAATCCTAAATATTTCTTCTAACTCTCGTACACCGTTTTCCCTCTGGTTTCGGAGTTGCGTGATCAGCCTTTTTTCCATATCCCCTTTACAAGTTCATCCTTTACCCCACTCCCCTCCTGTCCATCTCAACCCTTGCCTTTTCCCTTTCCCTCCCCCACAGGTCCCCCCCCCAAAATCCACCCTTTCCAGCTCCTTCTTGTGATTCTGTTATTTCCATCATGTCCAGCTCCCTTCCTTTTATCCTCCCAGTAACCCTGCGAGGCAGCTTGTTTTGCCTCCATATTTCCCTGGGAAGGGGAGCTCCCTCTGCCTTGTCACCTGTGCCAGGATGACGGCAGGTGCAAAGCGAAACCCAAGAGGCGGCTTAGGTGACACCATCCATCATTTATGGCAGTGGGCAGGAGGGATGCTGCTCCGCTCGGCCTCTCGCCCCAGACGCCTAGGGGAGTCAAGAGGGGCTCCGCATCTCAGCCTCCAGGTGGGACACGATCGAGCAGGTAAGAGCTGCCTCCCCCCACACCGCATCTCAAGGTAAGAGTTGCCTCTCCCACCCCCACACCACCTCCCACCCACCCCCACACTGTGTCATCAGCATCCTGGCGGAAGCGCTGCCTCTGTTGTTAAAGTTACAGGTAGGTAGCCGTGTTGGTCTGCCATAGTCAAAACAAAATGCATGCACACTTCTTCAGATACACACCTGAATCTAATTTGTTGTTGTTCAGTCATTCAGTCGTGTCCGACTCTTCGTGACCCCATGGACCAGAGCACGCCAGGCACGCCTATCCTTCACTGCCTCCCGCAGTTTGGCCAAACTCATGTTAGTAGCTTCGAGAACACTGTCCGACCATCTCATCTTCTGTCGCCCCCTTCTCCTTGTGCCCTCCATCTTTCCCAACATCTTTTCCAGGGAGTCTTCTCTTCTCATGAGGTGGCCAAAGTACTGGAGCCTCAGCTTCAGGATCTGTCCTTCTAGTGAGCACTCAGGGCTGATTTCTTTGAGAATGGATAGGTTTGATCTTCTTGCAGTCCACGGGACTCTCAAGAGTCTCCTCCACCAGCATAATTCAAAACAAAATGCATGCACACTTCTTCAGATACACACCTGAATCTAATACACGTTACCAAAAGCAGTTTGCATGCCAGAGCTCATTAAGTCATGCTCTGGGGGGGGGGGGGTGTCATGGAGCACAATACCAGCAGAGTATTTTGTTAGCACCGTCCTAAGTGAGAATATTTGTAAACAGTAGCCAAGGTTATCCATAGCATTTATGCCACATGGGCAGGTTCTGCTTTGGTAAGGCATGTGTTGGCATCTCCCAGTCCAGATGGCATCTCTAAGAATCTGAGCCATGCAAAACTGTCCCTCTGGGTATGATTTGTATTTAACAAATGCAGCTCAGGTCTTCCCTTGCTTCATATCCCAAAACAAAATCAAAAATTAAAAAATTCCTTCCAGTAGCACCTTAGAGACCAACTAAGTTTGTTCTTGGTATGAGCTTTCGTGTGCATGCACACTTCTTCAGATACACGGAAACGGAAGTCACTAGACCCTTATATACAGTGAGAGGGTGGGGAGGGGTATTACTCGGAAGGGTGGTGGGAATGGCTGATAGGTGTGGGAAACCTGTTGACGACTGTTAACGACTGCAATCGGTCTTGCAGGAAAAAGCAAGGGGTGAGATGGCTAAAGATAGCTTTGTCATGTATAATGAGATAAGAATCCAATGTCTTTGTTCCACACCCATCAGGGTTGGGAACAGTAAGTGTTCCACTGAACTGGAATTTCAGCCTTCATGACATAGGAAAACAGCCAAGTGAACAGCTATTTTGGTGGAGGAGGGTTAAGATATTAACCGATATGCATGAAATTTCATATATAGATATATAATGCCTAGTATAGTAAGATAAGACATTCGGAGCAGGCATTTTCAAAAAGAATTTTAAAAAACAACATTCAAAAACAAAATCCCCCCCCCAAAAAAAAAAATCTAAAAAAATTGTTCCTTGATAATTTGTCATCTCCATTATGGAACCCGGGGCGGCCCACTCCCCGCCCCCTTGCTACGCCCCTGCTGTGAGGTGTAGTGGTTAGAGTGCCAGACTCTTTACAACCACTGGAGGAGCGTGCCTTTGGGGCTGAAGTCAAACTGTTGGAAGGCTGCAGCGCCTACTGTAGAGACTGATAGAGGAGAGACATGTTTTGTTTCAGCTGGGGCAGAGGAAGGAATAGGAATAGGAATAATTTTATTGGCCAAGTACCAACATACTTGGAATTTTGCTTCGGCTACATTGCAATATAAATGTACCTTATACAGCACTATTCCACTCACAATACAATAACACAGCAAAGGAACCCCACCCATAACTGGCCTCCCCTTCCGATACATAACTACGAATTTAACAATTTAATGGCGCAAGGGAAGAAACTGTTCCTGTGCCTGCCCATTTTTGTATATAAAGCCCCGTAGCGACGTCCAGATGGAAGTAAATAAAACAGATGGTGACCGGGATGCAAAGGATCTGCGACAATTCCCTCTGCTCTCTTCCTAACTCGGGTAGCATAGAGTGTCTCTATTGAAGGCAAGCTAGCACCAATTACCTTTTCTGCAATTTTTACTGCGTCCGGTTGTGCTGTTGCAGATGCACCCGGGCATTTATTCTCTCTGCGCTCCTCCCAGAGGTCACTGCTATAGATGCACAACCCGACTGCCTGTCTCCGGGCACTGCGGTCATCCACAAGGGATTTCCACAGGGTGGGTTGGTGCTGCCAGCCCTCATGGCATGCTTGCAGCCATCCTTGTAGCGCAGAGTTGCTCTGCCAACTGTCTGTGGACGTGACCAAGCCAGCGAAGACAGGAATGTGAACAGGCTAGGGATGCGGGCTTTGAAAAGCACGTCTCTGTTTGGAAGCCACCGCCAAGAAGGTCTTCTCCTGCATCCCCACCAAAGATGTCCGGTAGGGTGGTGGGACAGAGAGAAGGGCTTCCCCCGAAGATCTCAGATCCTGGGCAGATTCGTTTGGGATAAAACGCTCCTTCAGATAGCCTGGGCCCAAGACACAGAAAAGGGACTAATAGGTTTATTTGTGTTACAGGTGGGTAGCCGTGTTGGTCTGCCATAGCCAAAACAAAATAGAAAATTCTTTCCAGTAGCACCTTAGAGACCAACTAAGTTTGTTCTTGGTATGAGCTTTCGTGTGCATGCACACTTCTTCAGATACACTGAAACGGAAGTCACCAGATCCTTAAATATAGTGAGGGAGTGGGGAGGGGTATTACTCAGAAGGGTGGTGGGAATGGGGGATTGGCTGATAGGTGTGGAAAACCTGTTGACGACTCTTAAGGGCTGCAATTAGTCTTGCAGGGAAAGGCAAGGGGTGAGATGGCTAAAGATAGCTTTGTCATGTATACAGTAATGAGATAAGAATCCAATGTCTTTGTTCAGACCAGGTTTCTCCATGGTTTTAAGATTGGTGATTAGCTTTATTTGTGTCTGTTGTTGTTGTTGTTCAGTCGGTCAGTCGTGTCCGACTCTTCGTGACCCCATGGACCAGAGCACGCCAGACACGCCTATCCTTCACTGCCTCTTGCAGTTTGGCCAAACTCATGTTAGTAGCTTTGAGAACACTGTCCAACCATCTCATCCTCTGTCGTCCCCTTCTCCTTGTGCCCTCCATCTTTCCCAACATCAGGGTCTTTTCCAGGGAGTCTTCTCTTCTCATGAGGTGGCCAAATACTGGAGCCTCAACTTCAGGATCTGTCCTTCTAGTGAGCACTCAGGGCCGATTTCCTTGAGAATGGATAGGTTTGATCTTCTTGCAGTCCATGGGACTCTCAAGAGTCTCCTCCAGCACCATGATTCAAAAGCATCAATTCTTCGGCGATCAGCCTTCTTGATGGTCCAGCTCTTAACGACTGCAATTGGTCTTGCAGGAAAAAGCAAGGGGTGAGATGGCTAAAGATAGCTTTGTCATGTATAATGAGATAAGAATCCAATGTCTTTGTTCAGACCAGGTTTCTCCATGGTTTTAAGTTTGGTGATTAGCCTTATTCGTGTCAGAAGTAAGTCCCATCCAGATCCTTGAGGTTTGCTCCCAGGGAAGTAAACATGAGACTGCAGGCTGATCCAGAGTTTGGGAGTGTCACCCCTTCCCCGCTTGTGTCTCCCACAGGTCAGAGGACAGCGGACGGCTTCTCGGCACACCGCCATGGTCTCCCCGGCGATTGCGCTGGCGTTCATCCCTTTCGTGGTGACGCTGCTCATCCGCTACCGGCACTACTTCTGCCTCTTTTACCGGGCAGTGCTGGTGCGGCGGCTGCGAGATTACCTGACGGGAATCCCCAAGGAAGAGAGGGCCTTCCAGTACGTCTTGACCCACACCATCCCGGGAGACCCCCAGCACATCTTGGAGACCTTTGACCACTGGAGCTACCACTGCGAGTATCTCAGCAACCTGGGGCCCCAGAAAGGTGTGCGATGGGAACGCGGGGATGTCCCTGTTTCCATCGGAGGAATGTTGGAGGGGATGGAATAATAGTGTGTCCCTGTTTGCATTGGAGAAGTGGAATAGGATGTCCTTGTTTCTACAGTGGTACCTCTAGTTGCGGGCTTAATCCGTATCGGGGTGCCCTTCGCACCCCAAAAAGTTCGCAACTAGAGCGCCTCTTCTGCATATGTGCGCACGGCAAAACCTGGAAGTAAACACTTCCAGGTTTGCCGCTTTCTTAACTTGAGAAAAACACAACCTGAAGCAGCTGTAACCCAAGGTATGACTGTACTGGAGAACTGTCAGAGGGGATGGAATAGGACGTCCCTATTTTTACCAGAGAAATGTTGGATAGGATGGGAATGCAGCAAGGAATCCTGCATCTGTTTGTTTTCAATTTGTCTTTGTTTGTTTCTTAACAACCTACCCTGTGTTGAAGGCCTGAGACACTTCATCAAGTGGCGGGGAGTTTGAGGGCTTGAGGGCATCCTGATCAAGTTTGCACATGAACACGAAATTGGGAGGGGTGGCTAATACCCCAGAGGACAGGACCACACTTCAAAATGACCGTAACAGAGAACTGGGCCAAAGCAAACAAGATGAATTTTAACAGGGAGAAATGTAAAGTACTACACTTGGGCAAAAAAAATGAAAGGCACAAATACAGGATGGGTGACACCTGGCTTGAGAGCAGTACATGTGAAAAGGATCTAGGAGTCTTGGTAGACCACAAACTTGACATGAGTCAACAGTGTGATGCAGCAGCTAAAAAAGCCAATGCAATTCTGGGCTGCATCAATAGGAGTATAGCATCTAGATCAAGGGAAGTAGTAGTACCACTGTATTCCGCTCTGGTCAGACCTCACCTGGAATACTGTGTCCAGTTCTGGGCACCACAGTTCAAGAAAGATACTGACAAGCTGGAACGTGTCCAGAGGAGGGCAACCAAAATGGTCAAAGGCCTGGAAACGATGCCTTATGAGGAACGGCTTAGGGAGCTGGGTATGTTTAGCCTGGAGAAGGGAAGGTTAAGGGGTGATATGATAGCCATGTTCAAATATATCAAAGGATGTCATATAGAGGAGGGGAAAAGGTTGTTTTCTGCTGCTCCAGAGAAGCGGACACGGGGCAATGGATTCAAACTACAAGAAAGAAGATTCCACCTAAACATTAGGAAGATCTTCCTGACAGTGAGAGCTGTTGGACAGTGGAATTTGCTGCCAAGGAGTGTGGTGGAGTCTCCTTCTTTGGAGGTCTTTAAGCGGAGGCTTGACAGCCATCTGTCAGGAATGCTTTGATGGTGTTTCCTGCTTGGCAGGGGGTTGGACTGGATGGCCCTTGGGGTCTCTTCCAACTCTAGGATTCTAGGATTCTTTGAGTTCCAGGGAATGGGCTCTTCTTAGGTCAAACTGTAATGAGAGGGAGAGCGCACACTGGTAAGGACATAAGCAGAGCCCTGAGCAAGCCCGTCCGAGGCTGGCCCGCCGGCAGCACGCCACTCCCAGTGCACAGGCGCAGCATACGACGCATGCGTCATACACATGCTGTGCCTGTGTGCTGGGAACGGAGCACTACCGGCGGGCCAGCCCGGGACGGGCTTGCTTGGGGTTTGCTGGCGGCGCGCAGTGCTCCATAGTAGCGCACTGCTGGCGGACGAGCCCCGAGCAAGCCTGTCCGGGCGGAGGCGAACCCGGGAGGGGTGCCCAGAGTGTCACCCTCTCCAGGGTGGTACCTGGGGCTCCCTGCCCCCTTCGCCCCCCCTCCCCACGCCACTGGGCACACTGAAGCTGCCTGCCAACCAGGTTTCAGCACCACGGCACATCCCTAACTACATGGGTTATAATTGTAGAGTTGGAAGGGACCCTGCGGATCATCTAGTCTGACCCCCCTTGCGAGGATTGAACCTGCAACCAGGGCGTTACTAGCACCACGCTCCAGCCAGCTAGGAGGAGAGATTGCCTTTGAGCACGGGCAGAGAGTCTTTACCTCTGGCACGGAGTAACCACAGCACTAAAGCCTTGGGCTTGGAGCCAGAGGATCACATTTCTGCCTTGATCCAGGCAGGAGACTGGGATCCCAAAGGCCAGCCAGCCAAAATTAGCAGGTCCCAAATAGCTTTTACAGCTGCACAAGCCGCACGAGACTTTACTCTAAGGCAGCGGCTATTCGTAGGGCCCTGGTGGTCTTTCTGGTTTCACAGCCTTCCCCAAGACGGTGCCCTCCTGAGATTTCGGACTCTGGCTCCCAACAGTCCTGGCCAGCCCCGTGGAGGGCACCGCCTTGGAGAACGCTGCCTTAGAGTAACCGCCCTTCTGCGGGGAAGAAATTGGGAAGAGGTGGCTGGCTGCTGTGCAGCCTCAATCCTTCCTCACCCCGAAACGCAACCTTTATTTGGTGCCTTCTAGCCAAGATCCTGGAGCGGCTGATATATGAGAAGGCCCCCCTCAGAGTCTTGGAGCTGGGCACCTACTGCGGATACGCCACCATCCTCATCGCGCAGCTGTTGCCGCTGGGCGCCCGGCTGTACACCGTGGAGATGGACGACCGCAAAGCGGCCGTGGCCGAGAAGGTCATCCGCCTCGCTGGCTTCGACGATGACACCGTGAGTGGCTTGGGCTAACACAGCTGCCCTTGCCAAACTGCCGGGGGGGGGACCGGGGGGCAGAGATAGAGGCAAAGTGAGGTGGTTGCCTTAAGGTGGCGGGCTCTGGAGAGCTGGGGGAGGCGGCAGATTCACCTCCTGTGCTTGTTCGTGCTTCCTCCTGTTGTAAGAATTTAAGGGAATTATCCCGGTAAAGGGTCCGATTCCGGGTGGGATCCTGAGCCTCGGCAGGACGTTATTTTGAAACCCCTGACTGCGCAGATATGTCAGAGACCTGACCAGAGGCGGCTACTTAAGCCTGATTGAAAGATACTCGGAGTCCAGTGTGATTTTCATGCTCTTTATTCAGCTCATAGTAGCGAGGAATGTAGTTCCCCCAAAACGTTTGCTTTATATACACTATTTACACAATGGGCCCCACATGATTGGCTAATTCCGGGATACTCCTGTATGCCAATCAGAGTGTGGATTCACATCCACCTGGAGCTGGATTGGGTGGCTCCTGCAGACCAATCAGACAGCTGCAATCTCAATCCTATTGTTCTGGGACCAGTCAGACTGCTGCAATCTCAATCCTATTGTTCTAGGACCAATCAGACTGCTGCAGTTTGGATCCTATTCAACTCAGTACATAACACTGATCTTTCTTAAAAGCTGTTGCAACAGGGTACTCCCCACACACACAGGAGAGACATTGAAATTGCCCGCCCTGGAGTCCAAGACCGCCCCCCCCAGATACATCATACCAACGTCACAAAAAGGCGGTCTCCAACGGAAATCTGAGTGTGTTGTCCATCTCCTGTCTGGCAAGCCACCTGCCTGCATTATCTGTGCTTGGCCACTCTTTTGTTACTATAACTGCTTAATTCCCGAATCTAGGCCACAGGCTCACAGGCTCACACCCTGTTCATATCTTGAATGTGCCCTCAAGACAGGATTTGTGAGGAAAGAGACAATGGGGAGATTTCCCGCTTTGACCTTTCAGAGAAATAAAGGTAAAGGTAAAGGGACCCCTGACCATTAGGTCCAGTCGTGTCCGACTCTGGGGTTGCGGCGCTCATCTCACTTTACTGGCCGAGGGAGCCGGCGTACAGCTTCCGGGTCATGTGGCCAGCATGACAAAGCCGCTTCTGGCGAACCAGAGCAGCGCACGGAAATACCGTTTACCTTCTCGCCGGAGCAGTACCTATTTATCTACTTGCACTTTGACGTGCTTTCGAACTGCTAGGCTGGCAGGAGCAGGGACCGAGCAACGGGAGCTCTACCTGTCGTGGGGATTCGAACTGCCGACCTTCCGATTGGCAAGCCCTAGGCTCTGTGCTTTAGACCACAGCGCCACCCGCGGCCCTTTGAGGTCATTAGGAGAGTCAAAATGGCTTCAGGATTGCTCTCCCACACTATTTCAGACACATGGTTCCTATATTCAGACATGTGTGCATTTATGAATATTTATTCTATATTTCAGACCTTGAAATTCTCATACCACCCCCTAACAGCAAAACCTCCAGGGCTATCTGGCCCTGGCCTGAGACACAATCAAGCAAGGCAAACTGGAGCCATCAGAAGGAAAGATTCACATTCCCAAGAGACAGTAACAGGGAGTAAAGGCCACTCTGTTGTTGTGTTTTTGTCAATTTTTTAATTAAACTTTAAAATATTTACATATCCCCTTTTTATTAAAAAAAACACCCTTTATTCAAAATTTACAA
The DNA here is from genome assembly GCF_009819535.1 of Lacerta agilis. Taxonomy (NCBI): domain Eukaryota; kingdom Metazoa; phylum Chordata; class Lepidosauria; order Squamata; family Lacertidae; genus Lacerta; species Lacerta agilis. Next base: position 3,068,170 of record NC_046315.1, read on the forward strand.
TACAATGCAATATATTTTCAATCCATATCTCCCCTCTGCAGACATCAGCTTTTAAGTTTGTTAACCATTTCCCTTTAAACATGACTCCCTGTCTGAGATCCTGCATAGAAAATTCTTTCCAGTAGCACCTTAGAGACCAACTGAGTTTGTTCTTGGTATGAGCTTTCGTGTGCATGCACACGAAAGCTCATACCAAGAACAAACTCAGTTGGTCTCTAAGGTGCTACTGGAAAGAATTTTCTATTTTGTTTCGACTATGGCAGACCAACACGGCTACCCACCTGTAACTGAGATCCTGCAGTCAGTGCAGGCAATACTGGGCTAGACGGGCCCATAGGCAGATTTCCCTGTGGGTGGATTGTGGCGGCTCTCTTTCAACCGCTTCTCTCGCGTAGGTGGAGCTCATCCGGGGACCCTCGCAGGAAGTCATCCCCCAGCTCAAGGAGAAATACGGGCTCAGCCACGTGGACTTCGTCTTCATGGACCACTGGAAGCGCTGCTACCTGAGGGACCTGCAGCTTCTGGAGGCTCACGACCTTCTCCTGGAAGGGGCCACCGTCGTGGCCGACAACATCATCTTCCCCGGCGCGCCTCATTTCATGCAGTACGTCAAGGCCTGTGGCAAGTACAAGTGGAGGATCCACAGGACCAGTTTGCAGTACTTCCGGGCCATTCCCGACGGCATGGCCCAGCTCACCTGGACGGGTCTGCAGTGATGGGAGAGGTCACTGTTATAGGGAAAACTGCTCCCTTCCCCTTATGGGAATCACAAGACAGAGAAACCAGTAGGAGAACACTTCAATCTCCCAGGACATTCTATAAAAGATCTCAAAGTAGCTGTCTTAATACAAAGAAATTTCAGAAATAGACTGGAAAGAGAAGTGGCTGAATTACAACTAATCACCAAACTTAAAACCACGGAGAAACCTGGTCTGAACAAAGACATTGGATTCTTATCTCATTATACATAACAAAGCTATCTTTAGCCATCTCACCTCTTGCCTTTCCCTGCAAGACTAATTACAGCCGTTAAGAGTCGTCAACAGGTTTTCCACACCTATCAGCTGATCCCCCATTCCCACCACCCTTCTGAGCAATACCCCTCCCCACTCCCTCACTATATTTAAGGATCTGGTGACTTCCGTTTCAGTGTATCTGAAGAAGTGTGCATGCACACGAAAGCTCATACCAGGAACAAACTCAGTTGGTCTCTAAGGTGCTACTAGAAAGAATTTTCGATTTTGTTTTGACTATGGCAGACCAACACGGCTACCCACCTGTAACTTCCCCTTATGGGGTATTCCGGAGCCCATACACAGTGGGTCCCCCTATCGGTAGGAGAAAATAACGGAGGCCAGCCAGAGGATATTGAGAAGCAAAGCGGCTAGTGAGCCTGATCTTTATTAAACTCTTGCAACACGGTCCCTACTCACCACACACAGGAGGCACCCAGAACAATGGTGTGCAAACCCTTATATAGACTTTTGAAATGGTCCACCTGGTTGCCCAAGACACACACACACCCCTGCCCAAAAAAACCCACATCATATATACATCACAGAAAGAGGCAGTCTACAGCAGAAATCCTGCCTGCCGGGATACCTGATAATGGTCACTGATTGCATTACCTGGGCAGACCGGCCATTCTTTTGTGATGGTTAATACTTTAGTTCCTGAATCCCAGGTCACAGGCTCACCCTATTCAGATACGCCCTTAAGACAGGATTTGCGAGCAAAGGGACAATGGGAAGGCTTTCCTTATTTGCCTCCCTGACTGCACAGGAATATCTGAGGAGAGTCAAAATGACCCCAGGATTGCTCTCCCACACTATTTCAGACACACGGTTCATATATTTAGATATGTGTGCATTTATGAATATTTACAGTGGTACCTCTGGTTACGAACGGGATCCGTTCCGGAGCCCCGTTCGTAACTTGCGACGTCCGTATCATGAAGTGCCGCGTCTGCGCATGTGCGCGATGTGATTTGGCGCTTCTGCGCATGTGCGACGCGGCGAACCCGGAACTAACCCGTTCCGTTATTTCCGGGTCGCCGTGGTGCGTGCGTATCCCAAACGTACCCATCCCGCAGCGTACATAACACGAGGTATGACTGTATTCTATATTTGAGACCTTAAAATTTTTATACCATCACCAATGGGAGCCTAGACAGCTCCTTCCTCAAGAGCCTGAGATGCGGCTATAAAGAGACGGGGTGGTCTCCTGCTTTGCAGGGAGGGAGAGCAAAGGAAGACCCTGCCCTGGTTTGCACACCCCTGCAAACAGCCACAGAAATGGCAGGAATACAAGGAATTGCTGTAGAAATTGGAGTTCTTGGTGATCTCCAGAAGTAAAAAATAAAGAATCCAATAACTCTGGCCAGGCGGGAGATCAGTTTTAAAGTCTTCAAACAGTTTTATTATTATGGTATTTGTTGTGTATTGATTCAAGAGAGCCAGTGTGGTGTAGTGGTTAAGAGTGGTAGACTTGTAATCTGGGGAACCGGGTTCGCGTCTCCGCTCCTCCACATGCAGCTGCTGGGTGACCTTGGGCTAGTCACACTTCTTTGAAGTCTCTCAGCCCCACTCACCTCACAGGGTGTTTGTTGTGGGGGAGGAAGGGAAAGGAGAATGTGAGCCGCTTTGAGACTCCTTCGGGTAGTGAAAAGCGGGATATCAAATCCAAACTCTTCTTCTTCTTCTTCTTCTTCAAGGGTTATAATATCTGTATTACTATTGTCTGTATTCACATTAGGGGAAAGTAACTGCCTTCCTGTTCCAGAAGGAACAGCTACTATTGGTTCATTCAAGTTGCTGCATTTGGATCCTCAGTCTTATTGGTTCCCACCAAAAGGCAGTTTTGTGATTGCTTGAGATTGCTCACTCCAAAATGTATCCTTTCTAGCCAGTCTTTCTGTCCCTATAAATGTAGCGTCCCTCTCCTCAGTTCCCCAGTCTTGTTTGCCTGAATAAAGAGTGTTACATGAAGAAGCTGTCTCCTGCCTGCTATGTCACTTGTTGAATCACAATCCCCACGTTACAACAGTATTGCAACAAATTCCAGTTGAAATAGATTCCAGGACAAGGCCCTGTTTCACTAATTCTTCGTCAGCTAGATTTTCATGGTCAAGTTGTACCAATTCTCTGTATGCATGGCCTTGTCCTGGAATTCGTTTCAACTGGAATTTGTTCCAATACAATAATAATAAAACTGTTTGAAGACTTTAAAACTGATCTGGCCAGAGTTCTTGGATTCTTTATTTTCTTCCCTTCAGGAATATAAGGAAAGCAAAATGACTTTGTTCTCATGCAAATTTCCCGTTTCGGGGCGAGTACTGAAGACCCGCCCACACTCATCTCCTAGCGCAAGACCCGGCCAGTTGTAAAGCTGATCTATTTATTTCTTTGTTTAGTTTGAGTCACTGGGGAATGCAGATCCGAGTTCCTCATGGCAGGCATTGCCAGATGCTAGAATTGAGGCAAGTGAGCTATTTGGATGTCGCAATTTTCAACTGGCAGCTTGAAATCTTCTCTGTCAGCAAACACCCCCCCCCCCGAGATTTCGAAATTGGAATTGATTAACAGGCCTCAGTCTAGTTCAAAAAGAAGGCAAGAGGGGGAACACTGTGAATTATATTTAGAACGCTTAACTTGAACGATTGCAGAGAATAAAATTATCTGCCCTGATCCCAACTGTCTTTTTTTTCCAGTCTGAACAAAATACCAGGGGCAAATGGATGGGGGCTTCACAATTAAAGGAAGGAGTTAGCAAACAGCACCTCTCCTAGATGGCCAGGGGTTGCAGTGTTTAGATGGGCTTTGCTCAAAGGTCCAGTAACCAAATGGGCCCATCTCAGAACCACAGGAAATTCTACAACACCCTGACTGACTGAAGAATGTTGTAAGAAATTAAGGGCACGTTTTTTCTTATAACAAGACCAAGAGAAAAACTATCACAAATTCCTTGTGCTCATTAATTTAATCAGATTTCTGCCCTGCAGTCACCGATGTCACCAAAGCAGTTTACAGTAGCAAAATTTTGTTTTAAAATTACTATAAAAACAGCAGGGCAGGGTAAATCTGTGAAACCAGGCCATCAAAACACCAAACAACAGAAGACGATTAAGCCGGGGCTCAGACATTATTTCAAGTTGCTAGAGAACAGGCCAGATTTAGCCTGGTGCCCAAAAAAAAAGCAATGAAAGGTCCAAGGTGAATATGTGGGGCTTTTGGTTTTAACTGGAAAAGCCTCAAAACCAGTTTAGCACTTGGAGTGGTGTCCAGCACGCTTCCTTCTGCGTTCTCCTGCTTCTCCAGTGCTTTAGCAGAGTTTGTTCAAACTTCTTACTTACTTCTTCTTGCGCAACGGTGTGTGTACCTTTCGTGCCAGCAATTAAACTCCCACAAAGTCTGGGTTGTTTCAAAGCAAAGTACGCTTTATTCCAAGCATATAAATCATAGCCACTTTCCCGGAGAATGGGAGGCCATCATCGCTCCGGTCTCTCCGGTTCAGAACCGAAAGTAAGACTGACCAGAAAATAAACGGTGCGTCACATAAATCACAAAGACATCGCATACAGCAGATAACCCCGGATGTTGTGACACATCCTCATCCCTGTGGGAGGAGCGAACTGTTGAGCTTCTTTAACTCTGAAAGCTCCAAACCTCACAGAATAGGATCAGGGAGGAATTCTCACAATTTGGGTGCCGTCCCTCTCTAAAGTACCTCCCGCCACCCCGCCCTGTTTAACCTCCAAGCAAATTGTATGACACTCCTCAGGTGATACACTCTTTCACTGAGGCCTCTAAAAATATTAGCGGAACAACAGATTCCCTGCCTTGTTTGCGCTGTTGAGCCTGCCTGTTATTTCGCACACCAGTTCTGTCCCAAGCTGAATTTCTGCTTCCGCTACAGTCTGCATGTATTGTTCAAAGAGAAGGAATTGCCTATGCTCTTCCCTTTGTGGCCGGAGGGAGAGATGCTTCTGAATGCCACAGGGAGAGATGCTCTTTTGCTCAGATCCCCCGGGTGGGGGTTCCCCACAAGCATCTGGGCAGCCACTATGAGAACAAGATGCTGGCCAAGATGGGCCCCTACTGGCCTGATCCAGAAGGCTCTTCTCAGATGGCTCAGTCAGTAGAGCAGGAGACTCTTAATCTCAGGGTCATGGGTTTTTTGTTTTTTAAACTTTTATTAAATTTGCTTAGTAGCTTAACATTATTATAATATTCTATGAAAAAAGGAATACAAAACAAACTTAGTTCATGCTACAATGAATAACAACATGACATTATTATATATGGTTCCTGAAGAAAGCTTACATAACAAAATCAGTTCAAAGTACCTTACGGTTTACCATCTCTCTCTCTCTCTCTCTGTCTCTGTCTCTCTCTCTGTCTCTGCAGGCAGGTAGCCATGTTGGTCTACCATAGTCAAAACAAACAAAAAAAATCCTTCCAGTAGCACCTTAGAGACCAACTAAGTTTGTTCTTGGTATGAGCTTTCGTGTGCATGCACACTTCTTCAGATACCCTTGATATTTGGCTCATGTTTAGTCCAAGAGGTCCAGATTATTGGAAAATAGATCGTTTTAAAGAGGGTGTTATGGTTAAAAGTTCTTCTACAACCTCCTCAAAAGCGTTATCTGAAGAAGTGTGCATACACACGAAAGCTCATACCAAGAACAAACTTAGTTGGTCTCTAAGGTGCTACTGGAGGGAATCTCTCTCTCTCTTCCCCCCCTTCCCTTCCCTTCCCCCTCCCCTCCAACCCTCCCCCCTGGTCAGGCCTTCCTTCTTCAGATCTTTATCCATGTACACAGTCTATTCATTCAAGCTTGTATGTTTGGGTTGGCTTCCCCCCTTTCTATCCAATTCCTGTAAAACGGGTCATGGGGTTGAACAGGAAGACAGGGTTGACACCATTTTGACTCTCAGAACTGACCAAATGTTTACCAAATGGGTCTCTGCAAGGAAGGAGGGGTGAGGGATTTAATTGTCCAAGGAATTATAAGGGAATAAGGGCAGATTTTTTTTCTTACAGCACCAGGGAGGAGAAGAAAAAACATAGACCAGATAAGAAAAGGAGGTTTATTGACAAAATTGTTTCTGCCGAGAGCAGAGAACAGACACACACAAACACACACCAAACGCAGACAAAAGACCGGCTCCCTTTGCTGCCAAAGTCAAGCGCTGAACTTCAACTCCTTTCCTTTCTGGAGTTTTTAGCTGCCTCAAACAGTTCAGTAGAATGACAACGAAAGAGCCCAGCAGCACAGCACTTCTGCGGCGGGGGGGGGGGGGGGCGGAATGGGTCCCACTTTCCAGCAAGGATTCAGGGCAGGGCTGGATCAGACACACACCAGCCTGCTTTGCAAGTAGCCCAGCTTGGGGAGACATTCCCCTCTTTTCCTGCTTCACGGAGGACAGATACACATCCAAAGGCTGGATTTAGTTCTTTTTGGAATCTAGATCATCCACTGGTCCTGATCTTGCTCAGCCCCTTCCATATCCACCTGGGGAGGGACACAAAACGATGAACTGTTAAGAGGCCAAGCTGAAAGGGATGCCCACTAAGAATGGAGGACGTGAGCTACGTGCCCAGGCTCCCTGAGCTGCTCAACTCCTTCAGCACTGCACCTCTGCTGAGGCCCTTCCCGTATGCACTGCTGTCTCCCTCATGGTCCGCTGTCTGGCTGCAAGGGCGCCCCAGTGAATCCCGCGGAATTCTCCCCAGATCTAGACGAGGGAACGAGGAAGCCAAGACCCGTGAGGAACCCCCTACCAACCTCATTGATCTCCCCATCATCCGGAGACTCATTGTAGTCGTTCATCTCGTCCATGTCCTGCATGTCCTCATCGTCTTCGGAGTCTTCCTCGCTGTCCTCGTCATCTTCGTCATCCTCTTCTTCCTCCTCGTCATAAGTCTGCTAAGGCAAAGCAAAGGCGCAGCCGTCACTTTCCTGCCAGCCTCTCCTCCCGGCTCCTGTGTGCCACAGAGCGCTCGTCCACAATGTGGGATCTTTCCTGTTCCAGCTCCTGGTCAACGGCTGACTTAACTCTCTGCTCTGCTTTATGTTTTGCAAACTGCCTTGACGCGGCTGTTACCGTTAAAGGCGATATAACAATATTTCAAATAAATTCAACCGTGTGACTTGCCATGTAAGTCCTCAAGACAATATTACAGTTTATCTACAGCCCCTGCTATCCTCAAGGTGGATTGCAGCTTTAAAACATAGGAAGTTCCTCTCAATCCTGCAAGCTCTCCTTCTAAATGATATGAAACACCCGTCTCAGTTCCTTTCCCTTTCTTACAGACGTCACAATCTTCTCAAAAGGAGTCCAGGATTTCTCAGCTCTTATGTTCCATAGCTCCTAAAGGGTAATTCAAATCTCCTAAGCCTAGAATTTCTCACATCCTAATTAAGCCTAGAAGGCCTTGTGCTTTTGCCGCCCCTCCCTGCAAGATATAGGTGCCTGTTTTTCTGTGCACTCTGCAGAAGGTGGTTATAACAGCAACCAGGAGAGCAGAAACCATTCCGCTTTTAAGAGCAACCAGGGAAAGGCTTGATCAGGACCAGAGGGTTTAGCTGGCAGAGGAGGAAGAGGGATGATATGGGGTTGGCAAATGCGAGATCCCGATGTACATGGTCCAAGAGAGAGGAACCATGAGAGGAAAAGACCCAAGATGGAGTGAATCCATTAGGCACATCTAAGTGACGGAGGTAGAGGCAATCCCAGGGCAACATGGCCCTTTCCTCTGGTGTGACATCATTATCTAAGTATGCGATGGTGATAATAATAATGGCAGCCCATAACCTGCCCAAATCCATAGCTCCTTGAACAAACCCTCCCCATCTGGGTCCAGAACACCCCCCGCCCCACCCCAGAGTATGCCAAGGGCTGACATGGTTGTTACCTCGGAGGCAGGCTTCCCAATTGGGACCAAGTTGTTATCTTTCTCAGCGATGCTCTGCAGCTGTGACAAAGGGGGGGAAATGTTGAAAATTAATTCAGAGAGACTATAAAGGACATCCAGAAGGAAGGTTCAAAATGAAGACAGGTGAATTGGGGGGGGGGGGAAGCGGGGCGAAAGGGCAGGTTTTCCAACGGACAAAGTATGGGATTGCCCTCAGGAAAAAGCTCTTTCATTTTCCTGTTCACTTAGAATCCTAGAGTTGGAAGAGACCCCAAGGGCCATCCAGTCCAACCCCCTGCCAAGCAGGAAACACCATCAAAGCATTCCTGACAGATGGCTGTCAAGCCTCTGCTTAAAGACCTCCAAAGAAGGAGACTCCACCACACTTCATGGAAGTGTAGAGTTTAAAGGAGCACAAGAGACATCTAGTCCAATCAATCACAGCTCAAGAATCCCTGACAGGTGGCCAGCCACCCTCTGTTTAAAAACCTCCAATGAACAGCTGTTACTGTCAGAAAGTTCTTCCTAATGTTTGGCAGGCTCCACCCGACAGCCCTGCTCCTTCCTCTTCTTTATTCGCAAAGTCCCCCCTGCTCCTTGGATGGCTCACCCAGGCCTGATGCTGCTGTTCCTGCTGCTGAAGCTCATTCTCATCCACACATGGCCGGTCCAGGTTAAACCACAGCGCCTCGGTGACTCGTGGGAAGAGGGAAGGAAAGAGCGTGGACATGTCTTCCTGAGGGATTGGGAGAAGAAAATGGTTGGTAAAGCACTATAGTCGTCAGCCATGGGACTATAAAGGACAGGGGCAGGTCTGAACCTCTGTACCCGAAGAATGATCCTCCACTCATTGGCCACACAGCCCATGAAACCCAAACCATCGCCACATTGTACCAAGGGATTCCAGTACCCAACGCATGGTCTTCAGCAAACACACCTCAACCTGTCAGTGCTAGAAAAATAAGTACTTGATGCTAACACATATAAATGAAAACAAAATAAAAATAAAAAAAATTCCTTCCAGTAGCACCTTAGAGACCAACTAAGTTTGTTCTTGGTATGAGCTTTCGTGTGCATGCACACGGAAGCTCATACCAAGAACAAACTTAGTTGGTCCCTAAGGTGCTACTGGAAGGAATTTTTTTTATATATTTTTTATTTTGTTTTGACTATGGCAGACCAACACAGCTGCCTACCTGTACGTGTAAATGAAGGAACATTGGTTCATTTTGCATTCTTTTGGATTGGATGTATCTCAGGCATCTCTAGTGAGTGCTCACTAGAAGGACAGATCCTGAAGTTGAGGCTCCAGTACTTTGGCCACCTCATGAGAAGAGAAGACTCCCTAGAAAAGACCCTGATGTTGGGAAAGATGGAGGGCACAAGGAGAAGGGGACGACAGAGGGTGAGATGGTTGGACAGTGTTCTCGAAGCTACTAACATGAGTTTGGCCAAACTGCGAGAGGCAGTGAAGGATAGGGGTGCCTGGCGTGCTCTTGTCCATGGGGTCACGAAGAGTCGGACACGACTGAACGACTGAACAACAACAACAACAACAGGCATCTCAGAGGACCAAGGTAAAGGACCCCTGGACGGTTATGTCCAGTCAAAGGTGACTATAGGGTGGGGCGCTCATCTCGCTTTCAGGCCGAGGGAGCCGGCGTTTGTTCACAGACAGCTTTCCGGGTCATGTGGCCAGCATGACAAAGCGCTTACGGTGCAACGGAACACCGTGACAGAAACCAGAGCACACGGAAATGCCATTTACCTTCCCGCCGCAGCGGTACCTATTTATCTACTTGCGCTAGTGTGCTTTTGAACTGCTAGGTTGGCAGGAGCTGGGACAGAGCAACGGGAGCTCACCCCGTCACACAAACTGCTGACCTTCTGATTGGCAAGCCCAAGAGGCTCAGTGGTTTAGACCACAGCACCACTTGCAGGCATCTCAGAGGAACCAAGGACAGGTGTGTGAATGATATCTGCAAAAGAGCATGCAAATCCAGCTGGCAAGTGGGGCTGGCAAGTTAGGGACCCCAGGGAGAAAATCTCTAGGTGACTTGGAAACCTGTTCAAAAACAGCAGTGGCAAATATTTAAGTAATTAATACATCAAACACAAGCTTCCACTGGGCGTGGGCGGCACTTTCCAGCAACTCTAAACTGCTTCCAAAGGCCAGCTACTGGAAACAGCAAGAGCGGAGAGTGGCTGTTGCCCTCAGGTCCTTTGCCCTCACCCAGCAGGACTCTGCTTGTGTCGTTACAGTGTGCAAATATGGTTCGGCAATTGCCATGTAATTACAATTGAATATAACAATATAATTTATTATTATTATTAATTTGTATACTGCCCTTCACCTGTAGATCTTTTTATTTTTTTTCTTTAACCAATTTATATACCACTTAACAACAATCGTCTCTTAGTGGTTTACAAACATACAATACAAAAATAAAATTAGTAAAAACTATAAAATCTACAATAAACATACCTCCTGGGTTGTTGTTTTTTTTAAAAAAAAAAGGCTTCAGTAGCAGCCAGAAGTTTTTAGTAGGGAAGGGGCCTATCTGACCTCAACTAGAAGGACGTTCCATAAAATTGGCCCTACATCTGCCCAATGCTTTCCCCCCCTAAAAATAAAAAATGTTTAGGGGTACACTCATTTTCACTCAAGAAAATCACCATTTTATAGTTCAAATCAGGAAAAATAAATACAGTAAATGGACAAAAGTACAAAGGGTAGGCAAACTGAGGCCAGGGGGCCAGATGCGGCCCAATCGCCTTCTAAATCCGGCCCACGGACAGTCCAGGAATCAGCGTGTTTTTACATATGAGTAGAATGTGTCCTTTTATTTAAAATGCACCTCTGGGTTATTTGTGGGGCATAGGAATTCGTTCATATTTTATTTTTTTCAAAATATAGTCCGGCCCCCCACAAGGTCTGAGGGACAGTAGACCGGCCCCCTGCAGAAAATAAAGGCAAGCAGTTTATCACATGATGAAAGTTTCCCAGGGCGGTTCACAGCACAAGAGTACAAGACAAGAAACAAATAAAAATAATTATTACGATTATCATATAGAGCATTCAGCTGGGGCTGGGGGGCACCTCCTTGTCTCCCTCCCTCTATGGGGTCAGGATTCCCCACACTTTCTCTCAGGCCCAGGAATACTTGGCGGGGCCCTTGGGGGGGTCACAGAGTGAGACCCCCCCCTCGCACCTATTTTAGGAACTGCCCGGGGGGGGGGTTAATGGGCTCCCCAGCAAGCCAAAGGTCATGACCTCCATCGGCCAACAGCATCCGGGTCATTGAGCCCGCGGTGTCCCCCGGTTCCCCCCCCCCGTTCATTCCCTTCTCTCCTGCCCCACTTTCCCTTCCTTTCTCCCCTCACCTCCCACTTCGCTGCTGAGGGAGAAGCCGGCCCCGATTCGAATCCCCCATGACCCGGAAGCGCTCCTCTGCGGCGGGGTGTTTCGGATCTTGTTTGTTTCCGCCCATCGACGTCGTTCACCGGAAGTGTTTCCCCCTCTTCGCTTTTTTTTTCTAGCTCTAGGTTTTCTACGTGCCCAGTGCGCAGGCGCGTGGGTGGAGCCTCCTCGTCCCCGGCGGCTGGAAAGGCTCGCTGACCCCGCCCCTCCCGGGAGGATCCCTGCGCGCCTGCGCAGTGGAGCCCTGTAGCGTCTCCGGCGCTATTAATGCAGCTGTTAAGGAGGGAGGGGGGAAAGAGGGGCAAGTTATTTGATTGGTTGGTTGATCGATCGATCAAGCAATGAAATAATTTAATTGGTTGATTTAAAAAACACAATTCTTACTTCAAGTTAAACCCTGTTTAATTTAATGGTCAATAAAACCAGATTGGATAGTAAGGGAGGAGTATTTAATGTGCTTGAAAATGCTGCATTTTGGGATGGAAAGAGGCAGCTGGAGAGAATCTGACAGCTGATTGTTTCTCCTGCTAGAGCTGCTTGCATGTGGGCTACTTTCAGCCTCAAAACAAAAAAATGTTCAATAAGGAAAAGACAAGAACAAAAGTTTGCATGAAAGAGGCAGAGGCAGTGTGGTGCAGTGGTTAAAGTGTCGGACCTGGGGGAGAAGAAGGGTTCGAATTCCTCACAGGGTGCATAGCTGTCAACCCTCCCTGCTGTTTCCCAATGCTATAATAAGGGAATTTCCTGCAAAAAAGGGGGAAATGTTGACAGCTATGCGTGACCTTTGTGTAATGTTTGGGTCCCCTAAATCCATGATTGGTCAGAGATGAGTGGATGGAAGCAAGATCCATAGAAAGTGTTGTAACATGGGGATCGTGATTCAGCAAGTGATTTCAACTCTGACATAGCAGGCAGGAGACAGCTTCTTCATGTAACACTCTTTATTCAGACAAACAAGACTGGGGGAACTGAGGAGAGGGAGGCTACATTTATAGGGACAGAAAGACTGGCTAGAAAGTGTACATTTTGGAGGGAACAATCTCAAGCAATCACAAAGCTGCCTTTTGCTGGGAACCAGTAAGACTGAGGATCCAAATGCAGCAACTTGAATGAACCAATAGTGGCTGTTCCTTCTGGAATAGGAAGGCAGTTGCTTTCCCCTAATGTGAATACAGACAACAGTAATACAGATATTATAACCCTTGAATCAATACACAACAGAAAGCAAGACAGATCTTCCTTTTTCTGTTGCAACAGAGTTCCCTCTCCTCCTTGAAAGGAGGTGGGAGAAATCCAGAACAATGGTGCACAAGCCCCCTATAAAGACTTTTGAAATTGCCCACACTGTAGCCTAAGACCACTCCCCAAAACATCATACCTACATCACAGAAGGAGGCGGTCTCCAGAAGAAATTTGAGAGGGTTGCTTCTCTCCTGTTTGCCAGGATGCCTGATGATGCCTTACTTGATCACATTTTTTCCTGAATCTCTTACACATATTGATAGTGTGCTCACTTGCCAGACTGTATTTGCAGAGAGGTGTAAGCCCCTACAGTCCAAAGACAATTGGAATTCCCCCCCCTTTCCTTCCTCCTTGCAGAGAAATATATTGAGGACAATTTGGAAGAGTCAAAATGGCTTCAGGATTGCTCTCCTGTACTATTTCAGACAAGTGGTTTATACACTTACGTATGTGTTTGCCTTGTCCATTTATTAACATTTATTCTATATTTGAGACCTTAGAATTCTTATAACACTCTTAACTGCCTTCTCCATAGCCAGATAAAGGTTATCTCTGAGTACCTGAGCACAACCGACAGAGCAAAGTCTCTTATCTCCGAGGAATCTGCTTTGCCAGCTTTGCAAATCAAGGAAAGGCCCAGGTGCAATTTGGCCTGATCTGACAAGGCAGTCTGCCTGCTGCAAAGTCCTCATCCATGATCTGTGCAGTTTATTAACAACCATAAAAACTGTTTTTCCCAGGAAGGCTGAGTGAGGTCCTGGGCGTACGCCAAGCAGATCTCGTGCATGCTTATAAGCTTCAAAGACTTCAGTCAAGGAGACTCACTGTCGCATGAGAAGTACTTATTCCTGCATTGTACAAATACAGGATGGGTGACGCCTGACTTGAGAGCAGTACATGTGAAAAGGATCTAGGAGTCTTGGTAGACCAGAAACTTGACATGAGTCAACAGTGTGATGCAGCAGCTAAAAAAGCCAATGCAATTCTGGGCTGCATCAATAGGAGTATAGCGTCTAGATCAAGGGAAGTAATAGTACCACTGTATTCCACTCTGGTCAGACCTCACCTGGAATACTGTGTCCAGTTCTGGGCACCACAGTTCAAGAAGGATACTGACAAGCTGGAAGGTGTCCAGAGGAGGGCAACCAAAATGGTCCAAGGCCTGGAAACGATGCCTTATGAGGAACGGCTTAGGGAGCTGGGTATGTTTAGCCTGGAGAAGGGAAGGTTAAGGGGTGATATGATAGCCATGTTCAAATATATAAATGGATGTCATGTAGAGGAGGGAGAATGGTTGTTTTCTGCTGCTCCAGAGAAGCGGACACGGGGCAATGGATTCAAAGTACAAGAAAGAAGATTCCACCTAAACATTAGGAAGAACTTCCTGACAGTGGAATTTGCTGCCAAGGAGTGTGGGGGTTGGACTGGATGGCCCTTGGGGTCTCTTCCAACTCTATGATTCTATGATTCTAGGGGGGGTTGGACTAGATGACCCCTGGGGTCCCTTCCAAGTCCAGTCAACCATTCCTTAAGAAGCGTACAAGAACGGCGGTTCTTTACTCTCCCCAGGCAGCTTGTTCCATTCCTGAACTGCTCACATAAATGCAAACTTTAGACCCCAGAAGGCAGAAAGTCTATCAGTTAAGGAAGTATTGAAACCCCACAGGTGCTCACTTTCCCTGGCTCCTGCTTAAACAGGACAGGATCCCAGCCTTCTCTGCGTAACACAAGGGAACATTGCGCTGTGGGTCAAACGCCAGAGCCCTAGGGCTTGCTGATCAGAAGAATGGCGGTTCGAATCCCCGCGACGGGGTGAGCTCCACAGCGGCAAAGGAGGAAGAGGAAGGAGCAGCCCAAAGGGCTGCTTGTTCCTCCTCCTCCACAGCAGCAAAGGTGAACCGGCTTATACTCGAGTCAATAAGCTTTCCCAGGTTTTTGTAGGAAAATTAGGTGCCTCAGCTTATATTCGGGTCGGCTATATACTCGAGTATATAGGTAGCGATTTTCGGCACCCCCCTCCATAAAAAGCTCAACAAGCCTGGCCAATCGCCCCCCATTTTCTCAAAATGGAGTCCCAAAATATATACACGGGGGAGTCTTATAGATGGGGAAATATGGTATTTTATTACAGTGTTTTAGACTCCCCCACCCCAAATCCCACAATTGCTACAGTTGCTACAATATGAAATTGTGCAACTGTTTCTATTGCTGATGCTTTTTATGAGGAATCGCTTCAAGGTATTTGATGGGATGGGACACGTGTGGCGCTGTGGTCCTTAGGGCTTGCTGATCAGAAGGTTGGCGGTTCGAATCCCGGCGACGGGGTGAGCTCTCGTTGCTCAGTCTCAGCTCCTGCCAACCTAGCAGTTCGAAAGCACGTCAAAGTGCAAGTAGATAAATAGGTACCGCTCTGGCGGGAATCCCAAACCGGAATTAAGATTGCCGGGAAAAATATCAACAACCTCAGATATGCTGATGATACTACCTTGATGTCAGAAAGTGAGGAGGAATTAAAGAACCTTTTAATGAGGGTGAAAGAGGAGAGCGCAAAATATGGTCTGAAGCTCAACATCAAAAAAACTAAGATCATGGCCACTGGTCCCATCACCTCCTGGCAAATAGAAGGGGAAGAAATGGAGGCAGTGAGAGATTTCACTTTCTTGGGTTCCATGATCACTGCAGATGGTGACAGCAATCACAAAATTAGAAGACGCCTGCTTCTTGGGAGAAAAGCAATGACAAACCTAGACAAAGGTGACTGAACGACTGAACAACAACAACCGGCGGGAAGGTAAACGGCGTTTCCGTGCGCTGCTCTGGTTCGCCAGAAGCGGCTTTGTCATGCTGGCCACATGACCCGGAAGCTGAACGCTGTCTCCCTCGGCCAATAAAGCGAGATGAGCACCACAACCCCAGAGTCGTCCACGACTGGACCCAACGGTCAGGGGTCCCTTTACCTTTACCTTTACTCGATGGGATGCAAGTCATGAATGGAAATGAATAGACCAATAGACAAAGCTTTCCTTTGGGGTGCGTTTGAACTCTACGATTCTATGTTTTGGAGCACCTCCCAGGTGACATTCTCTGTCTCCTTGGTGGGGCACGCTTGGCAATGTCCGCTGCCAAGTGGGAGCTCAGTGCTCCTTTGTGCAATCATTGACTGATGATTTCACGGCTGATCTTTGGAACCAGTTCCTTTTTCCAGGAATATCGGGACGTCTGCTTCTTTAAGGCCTAAGGAGCTCTTGGCTTTCATCAGCCGTGCTGCCAGCCCACCTGAGAGAGAGAAAACAGCTGCAGGTGAGATTGCTCAGGTATAAAATGTCCCCTGCTGGGAGGGTTTTTTTGTTTGGTTTGAAAGTGGGTCTTCCTTGGCTGCATGCGCAGGTAAGTGATGGAGGAATGGACTGCTGATCCTTTTGGAACTCACCTGTAGCACCTGCTTAAAAGTGGCTAGAAACTCTTGCCTTGTATGCTTGTGAAGGAGAGTTTTCTGGAATTATAATGCTGTGTTTGGAGCGCTGCTCATCTATCCTCGTATCTTTCCTTTCTTGTTTTCACCTCTTTCTTCCTTATTGTTGTTATTATTTTAAAAAGTGGATAGAAACCTGCTCCTGGCTCCGGTGGATTTGGGTCATGAACTATTCCTCTGGGTTGTTGTTTGTTTTATTACTTATTTCATAAAATTTATTCACTGCTTGAATGTAGAACACACTCGAATCCATTCACGAAAAAAGGAAAAATATAATTGTCGATAAGAAGTACTAGCAATTTAAGATTTTTTAAATGTTAAAATAATAATAGATTCAATCTTGCATCACCTTTTTAAATATCCGGACAGGCTTGTCTATTAAAAAAAAAAAATTTTCAGGAGGCGCAGAGAATACAGGAGGCGCCTGGCCGATGTCAATAAGCAGGGAGTTCCAGAGGGCAGGTTTTGCCACACTGAGAGATCAAGTTCTCAGATATCACTTGGCACCTGTAACTGTGCCAGTTCCGCATATCAAAGCAGTCAAGTGGGCATATAAAGGGCACTTGTTCTCTTTCTGAAGAAGTGTGCAAGCACACGAAAGCTCATACCAAGAACAAACTTAGTTGGTCTCTAAGGTGCTACTGGAAGGAATTTATTTTATTTTATTTTGTTTTGTTCTCTTTCGTAAGGCTTTGTTTTCCAGCAAAAATCAGAATTTAGTGTTTTTTTGTGATTTTTTTTTTTAAACCTGAGAAATCGAATGGGGAAACTGGTTTCCAAAAGTGTGGATAAGGGGAGTTCTCTGCTGATCTTACCTGGGTGGGTAGACACAGTTGGGGGGGGGAGGGAGGGAGGGAGTTAAGGAAAGATGACTGAGGTGTGGGTAGAAACATCTGCTTCAATTTCCTCTCCTGGTTGCAGGCAATGTTCATCACAGCTCCAGACATGCTCAGTTCATGCACTGAGAGCAGCCGACAAAGCCAGGGGGGTCCTTGAGTGCTGCTGCAACTGTTTGGTTCTTTGCATCTGTTCCTCTCTCTCTCTCTCTCTCTCTCTCTCTCCCCCCCCCCCCCCCCAATCTGCAGGGAGATGGCAGCGTGCAGGAGGTTGCTGGGGCTGCTGGCTTTCTTGGCTGCCGGGGCTGCCGATGACTCGCTGCTGAACGTGTGCATGGATGGCAAACATCACAAGACGGAGCCTGGTAAAGAGGATGCCCTGCATGGGCAGGTAGGGCTCTCTCTCTCCCCCCCCCCCCCGGGAATCTGAAACTCGGTTCTATTCCTTGAGCTGAGCCGTGCCACAGAGAGCGAATGGAGGGCAACGGCAGCCTTTGCCAAACCTGGTGCTCTGCTGATAATGTTAGGACTACAACTCCCATCAGTCTCAGCCAACAGAGGTTGGGCAAGGCCATAGCTCTGGAGGAAAGCCAGATTATTGTTTTTAATTTTTGCTAGGGCTATTCTAGGCTGCAGAAGTCTAGTGTCCAGATCAAGGGGAGTAATAGTCCCAGTCTATTCCATCTTCTTGGTCAGGCCCCACCAGTGTCCAGTTCTGGGCACCCCGGTTTAAGAAGGAGGTTGGCATCCTTTTGGAAGGGGCCAGAGGAGAATAACCAACAGGATCCGTGGGCCACAAGTCTGGGTAGTTTTGTATAATAATAACAATTTATTTGTACCCCGCCCATCTGGCTGGGTCTCCCCAGCCATTCTGGGCGGCTTCCATCAAATATTAAAATACATTTAAAATATCACACATTAAAAACTTCCCTAAACAGGGCTGCCTTCAGGTATTTTCTGAATGTCAGGTAGTTGTTTATTCCCTTGATATCTCATGGGAGGGCGTTCCACAGGGCAGGTGCCACTACCGAGAAGGCCCTCTGCCTGGTTCCCTGTAGTTTTGCTTCTCGCAGTGAGGGAACCGACAGAAGGCCCTCGGCACTGGATCTCAGTGTCCGGGCTGAATAATGGGGGTGGAGACGCTCCTTCAGGTATACAGGACCAAGGCCGTTTAGGGCTTTAAAGGTCAGCACCAACACTTTGAATTGTGCTCAGAAACGTACTGGGAGCCAATGTAGATCTCTCAGGACTGGTGTTATGTGGTCTCGGCGGCCACTCTAGGGTTGCCAGGTCTGCTTCCAAAAAATAGCGGACAAGCGGGGGGGGGGGGATTAAATTAAATTATATATTTTCTTACAAACATTTTAACACGTATTAAAATACCATTTCATCATAAAGCTTTTGAATAAAAAAAGTCCACTATTTTGTGGAAAAAAATAGTGAACATAATGTGAAAAAAGTGGACTGTCCACTCAAATAGTGGACATCTGGCAACCCTAGGCCACTCCCAGTCACCAGTCTAGCTGCCGCGTTCTGGATTAGTTGTAGTTTCTGGGTCACCTTCAAAGGTAGCCCCACATAGAGCGCATTGCAGTAGTCCAAGCGGGAGATAACCAGAGCATGCACCATTCTGGCGAGACAGTCTGTGGGCAGGGAGGGTCTCATCCTGCATACCAGATGGAGCTGGTAGACAGCTGCCCTGGACGCAGAATTAACCTGCGCCTCTATGGACAGCTGTGAGTCCAAAATGACTCCCAGGCTGCGCACCCGGTCCTTCAGGGGCACAGTTACCCCATTCAGGACCAGGGAGTCCCCTGGACTGCCTAGACCAGGCATAGGCAAACTCCGGCCCTCCGGATGTTTGGGACTACAATTCCCATCATCCCTGACCACTGGTCCTGTTAGCTAGGGATGATGGGAATTGTAGTCCCAAAACATCTGGAGGGCTGGAGTTTGCCTATGCCTGGCCTAGACAAAGTCTCATTGACGTGGCCCGAAGGAAGGCAGAGCAAGACGTTTGACACCGGTTGGCTGCAGGAGTTGCCGGAAGGAGGCAGACAAGGCGCCATCCAACCGCCTTAGGGACCCCACTCCGGATTTGCGTAGGGTTTACTCCTTAGGTCTGGAATCCAAGCCTTGAGAGCCAGGGCATAGCTGTCAAGTTTCGGATTTGAAAATAAGGGATCAGCAGCCTCACCTATCCCGGGGACAGTCACATGGCAGTGGTGGGCGGAGCCAGAAGCAAAAGTGGGCGGCACTGGTGTGAAGGCGCGCAGTAGGCTTACTGTATTTTGGGAACGCTGCCCGTGGGCTACGACACCTGTAAGCGCGGGAAATGGCTCCCGCTTGCTTTGAGGCTGCAAGGAGGCGAGGTCTTCCCAGTCCCTGGGCAGCAGGGGGAGGGGAGCTGCTTTTCCTTTGAAAAAAACGGGAAATTAAAGGGATATAAAAAAATAAGGGATGGCAGCGGGAAACTGCTTGAAATAAGGGAGATTCCCGGGGGAAACGGGATACTTGGCAGCACTGAGCCAGGGTGTACCTTCCAACCCTATAGTTCTACTGGTGTACGATTTAATGACAAGCTAAATGAGAATAAATTTTTTAATATTTGGAATAGATTTGATTTAAAATAAGAAGTGATAGATTATTTTGGAGTAAAAACAAGATTTTAAGAAGTATGTTTAGTTTAGATTTTTGAATGATTTAATTTTAGAGATGAGAAGTTATTAAAGTAAAATTAGAATTGGAACCAAAGGGGAGAAAACGGGGGATGTCACCGAGTATTGATTCGAACGAGAAAAGTTTTTTTTGTGTGTGTGTGTAAACAAGAATAAGAATTATTGGTGTGTTTTGTTTTGTTGTGGTTTGATTGTGGGGTTTGTGTTTGGGTTTGAGCTGTGTATGTGTTATATTGTTCTTTGTTTTGTAAAAACCAATAAATTCTTTATTTAAAAAAAAAAGAGAGAATAAATTTTACCACTGGCTGGGAAGCAGGGCTTGGGGTGTGAGTGAATGAAAGGCTCCGTGCAACACCCTTGTCTTGTTGTGGCGTGGGAAGGAGGGCGAGGCTCTAGATGAGTTGGCCTTTCCTTCCCCCCCCCACCCCTCTCTTTCCCCATAGTGCTCCCCATGGAAAGAAAACGCTTGCTGCACAAATAGCACGAGTCACGCCGCACACGACGACCAGTCCTACCTGTACAACTTTAACTGGAACCACTGCGGGAACATGTCGCCTGAGTGTAAACGCCACTTCATCCAGGACACCTGCCTCTACGAATGCTCGCCCAACCTGGGGCCCTGGATTAACAAGGTGGGCTTGGGGGGGGGAGGAGCCTCAGCATTTTGTGGGAATGTTGAGGGATGTGGGAGAGGATATATTGTTTTAGATATCCTATCCCAACTTGCGTTTACAAGCTCGATAATATCAGCAGAGCTAACATTCCCCTTTTACTTCATATGCACAGCAGATAGTTTGCATAGACTCGCTAGAGTCATTAAAAATATTGTCCTGGTGTCTTCCCCTTTTTATCCCTCTTTCAATAAGACACTTCACAGTGTTTGGTAAAGTGTATAACGTTTAGTTACAAGTAGTCACACAAGGATCCTAGAGGCAGGCTTAAAAGTTACTAAATAATATACATATGGTGACTTTCTCTTTTTGAGAGAAAGTCCCTCTTTTTACTTTTGGCCTTGTGCCAATGGTGCATTTTAATAATGCTGCTTTTAAACTGTCTTAGAGATCAACACGACAACTGACCAGCGACATGGAGACTCGGCATATATAACAGTTGGCCGCTCCCAACTGTAGAGTTCCATATAAGGAAGTTGGGTTTGACTGCCCCTGTCCTTTTACATCCCACATCCCTCAACATTCCCACACATTTTACCTGTGTACACCTACCCCCCACGCTCCCCCTAAAAGAGAACCGGACCGAATTTGCTGGACTTTGGGTGCCCCGTGTTCTTCCGTGTGTAGAGAAAGGAGTTGCAGGAGTGGTTCTCAAACATTTTCGGGCCACCCCTCCTTGGTTCCACAAACTCGCCCCCCCTACTCTATAGAATGTGTTATAAGAGCCGGTGTGGTGTAGTGGTTAAGAGCGGCAGACTCGTAATCTGGGGAACCGGGTTCGCTTCCCCTCTCCTCCACATGCAGCTGCTGGGTGACCTTGGGCTAGTCACACTTCTCTGAAGTCTCTCAGCCCCACTCACCTCACAGAGGAAGGGAAAGGAGAATGTTAGCCGCTTTGAGACTCCTGGAATCCCACTGCTCAGAGATTGGGGTGGCGTATAACAACATTTCTTGGGCTTTGGGAGCTGACGAAATCGAGCTGCAAGCTGTGCTGGATTTCCAGGGCCGTTAATCTTCAGGTGCGGAGAAGAGTTTGGATTTGATATCCCGCTTTATCACTACCCGAAGGAGTCTCAAAGCGGCTAACATTCTCCTTCCCCTTCCTCCCCCACAACAAACACTCTGTGAGGTGAGTGGGGCTGAGAGACTTCAGAGAAGTGGAACTAGCCCAAGGTCACCCAGCAGCTGCATGTGGAGGAGCGGAGACGCGGACCCGGTTCACCAGATTCTTTTCTTTATACACTTAAATTTTTATTATTTTAAAGAAAAAATATAACATGCACATTAACAAAAACAAACAATATAACATTAATACAAAATAAACACTTAAATCTTAATACAACTATCTTATTTTATTATCATTGTGGGTTGACTTCCTCACGTCCTCTCTTCCTGCGTTCCTTGTATATCATCTTTAGTAATTTCTTTACATTGTTAAAATCATCTTTTTTATTAATTAACCTTAATATCTCTTCTTATCTAATATCCTTATCAATTATTCAAACAGTTAAATACCTTAAATCTATCTTCTAATACAGGTGAAACTCAAAAAATTAGAATATCATGGAAAGGTTCGTTTCTTTCAGTAATTAAACTTAAAAGGTGAAACTAATATGAGATAGACTCATGACATGCAAAGCGAGATATGTCAAGCCTTTATTTGTTATAATTGTGATTATGGTGTACAGCTGAGGAGAACCCCAAATTAACAATCTCAACTTTGGGGTTTTCATCAGCTGTACGCCATAATCATCACAATTATAACAAGCAAAGGCTTGACATATCTCGCTTTGCATGTCACGAGTCTATCTCATATATTAAACTCCAGTAGCTAATGAAAACAATTGCTTACATAAATGGACTTTTCCACGATATTCTGATTTTTCGAGTTTCACTTGTATATCTTTCAGCTTGCTTCCAATCTTTCACCAGATTACGAGTCTACCGCTCTTAACCGCTACACCACGCTGGCTCTTCCACCTCTCCCTAACCTTCCCCCACCCCCTGAATAAATCTAACTTATTCCTCCCCGTGCAGGTGGATCAGACCTGGCGCAGAGAGAGGATCCTGGATGTCCCACTGTGCAAAGAAGACTGTGAGCAGTGGTGGAACGACTGTCGGAATGAGATGACGTGCAAGGAGAATTGGCACGCGGGCTGGGACTGGTCCCAAGGTCAGTTGGTGCTGCAGAGACCAAGAGCTTCCTGGTGCTTCTCCTGCCTCCCATGGCAGTTTGAAGGAGGGGAAAGAGTTGCATGGGGGGACGGACGACTTCTGGCCAAAATAGAGCCGGTTTAAACACGCACCCCTGTATTTTTTGCTCCATAGGACGCACCTAATTTTTAGAGGAGGGAAGGGCGGGGAAGCCCCTCCTTTTTTAAGGATCAGCTCACAGTTGTGCAGCTTCTTTTGCAAAGGGGAAAAGGCCCGTTTTTTTGAGGATCAGCTCAGTTTTGCAGCTTCTTTTGCAAAGGGGAAAAGGCCTGTTTTTTTGAGGATCAGCTCACAGTTGTGCAGCTTCTTTTGCAAAGGGGAAAAGGCCCGTTTTTTTGAGGATCAGCTCACAGTTGTGCAGCTTCTTTTGCAAAGGGGAAAAGGCCTGTTTTTTTGAGGATCAGCTCACAGTTGTGCAGCTTCTTTTGCAAAGGGGAAAAGGCCTGTTTTTTTGAGGATCAGCTCACAGTTGTGCAGCTTCTTTTGCAAAGGGGAAAAGGCCCGTTTTTTTGAGGATCAGCTCACAGTTGTGCAGCTCCTTTTGCAAAGGGGAAAAGGCCCCTTTTTTTGAGGATCAGCTCACAGTTGTGCAGCTTCTTCTGCAAAGGGGAAAAGGCCTGTTTTTTTGAGGATCAGCTCACAGTTGTGCAGCTTCTTTTGCAAAGGGGAAAAGGCCCGTTTTTTTGAGGATCAGCTCACAGTTGTGCAGCTTCTTTTGCAAAGGGGAAAAGGCCCCTTTTTTTGAGGATCAGCTCAGTTTTGCAGCTTCTTTTGCAAAGGGGAAAAGGCCTGTTTTTTTGAGGATCAGCTCACAGTTGTGCAGCTTCTTTTGCAAAGGGGAAAAGGCCCGTTTTTTTGAGGATCAGCTCACAGTTGTGCAGCTTCTTTTGCAAAGGGGAAAAGGCCCATTTTTTTGAGGATCAGCTCACAGTTGTGCAGCTCCTTTTGCAAAGGGGAAAAGGCCCCTTTTTTTGAGGATCAGCTCACAGTTGTGCAGCTCCTTTTGCAAAGGGGAAAAGGCCCCTTTTTTTGAGGATCAGCTCACAGTTGTGCAGCTTCTTCTGCAAAGGGGAAAAGGCCTGTTTTTTTGAGGATCAGCTCACAGTTGTGCAGCTTCTTTTGCAAAGGGGAAAAGGCCCGTTTTTTTGAGGATCAGCTCACAGTTGTGCAGCTTCTTTTGCAAAGGGGAAAGGCCTGCTTTTTTGAGGATCAGCTCACAGTTGTGCAGCTCCTTTTGCAAAGGGGAGAAGCCCCGTTTTTATGTGGTTCAACTCCCAGTTCTGCAGCTTCTTTAGGAAAGGAAAGGGAGCCGTTTCTACAGTTTCCTGACAGATAATCTAATCAGCCAGTCACATGTCGCTGGGAAAACAAACAGCCCCCGTCTGCAGAACATTCAACAATGGAGGCCTGGGCAAGGGGGCGGGGCTGGAAGGAGAGCCAGCGATCCACCACACATTCGCTCCATAAGACGCACAGACATTTCCCCTTACGTTTCAGGAGGGGAAAAGTGTGTCTTATGGAGTGAAAAATACTCTACGCCCCTAGTTTATTTCAAACCCAAGGGTGTGGAACTAGACCAGGTCAGAGGGCCAGTTCCTTATCTCCACCACCCAATCGCAGGGCCAAGTCTGAGAGGCGAGTGGGGCGCTGGGTGGGTCATGCATACAATGGAGCTGAATGTTGGAAGAATCAGGACACATAAAAGGACGGACTTCTTTACACTGTGCATGGTTAATCTGTGGAACTCTCTGCCACAGGAGGCAGCGGTGGCCTCCAGCTTGGATGGCTTTAAAAGAGAATCGGACAAATTCACGGAGGAGGAGAGGGCTATTGATGGCTCCTAGTCAGGGTGGCAATGCTTCTGATTCCTGGTTGCTGGGAACCCCCGGGAGGGCAGTGTTGTTCTTGTGCTTGAACCCTGCTTGGCCTGATCCAGCAAGCCCTTGTTAATGTTCTTACAGACTTGACGGTCCAGGCGAGTGGTTGTTGTTGTTTTTTTTGTGTGTGTGTGTCTGGCTGTGCACTAATGCCGACTCGGTTTTAAAAACGAATTGTCCAAATCATTTGGCCAAATTCAAAATTGTGGGTGGTATCCAGACAGGCAATGAATGAAGAAGTAGTGTCAATTCAGGGGAGGGTGAAAGGTTGTTTTCTGCTGCTCCAGAGAAGCGGACACGGGGCAATGGATTCAAACTACAAGAAAGAAGATTCCACCTAAACATTAGGAAGAACTTCCTGACAGTGAGAGCTGTTTGTTAGTGGGATTTGCTGCCAAGGAGTGTGGTGGAGTCTCCTTCTTTGGAGGTCTTGAAGCTTGACAGCCATCTGTCAGGAATGCTTTGATGGTGTTTCCTGCTTGGCAGGGGGTTGGACTGGATGGCCCTTGGGGTCTCTTCCAACTCTAGGATTCTTAAGGCGGCCGTCCTGGCTGCTAGGGACAGATTAAGTTTTGTTACGATGCCAACTTGATGTCTGGTGACTCTCCTCCTTTCTCTGGGATGGGTAGCAGCCACCTGAGCATCTCAGAACGACAAGCCTTGCTTTGCCCTGGCATCTCTTCCCTTCCATTCCAGGGCATAACCGGTGTCCCCATGGGTCAGCGTGTAAGCGGCTGGAGTCTGTCTTTCCTACACCACGGGACCTGTGTGAGAAGATCTGGAGCAACTCCTACAAATACACCACCTTCACGAGGGGCAGCAAGCGCTGTATCCAGATGTGGTTTAACACAACGCAGGGCAACCCCAACGAGGAAGTGGCAAAGTACTATGCCAATGCCGGGGCAGTTCTCTCGCCCTGGACGCTCCTGGCCTCGCTCTTCTCTGCCCGCCTAGCAACCCTGCTGTGAACTTTGCAAGGGACTTCTCTGATCCCTGAAGAGTTTTGACCCTGCAAAATTGCCCTGGGATTTCCAACTTCCTCCATCGCGGTGAGAGTGCTCTTGTTCCAGGTTCCCACTAAATAACACTTCCAGCTTCCCTGTAAGAAAGGTTTATCTTCCGGGACTTCCTCCGAGCATTGTTTCAGCTTCTGTTCATTTCTGTCGCCTTGGCAAACTTGGGTCTGCTCACGGGGACATGGAAAGAAGGTGCTGGTGGCCTCTAGTAATGGGGGCGTTTGCAATCCCTGGGATCCTAAAACTGGAAGAAGGAATAAAAGCCTGTTTCTTCAGTTCGATTTGCTGTTGTGTGCCCTTTGCTTTGTCCATGGAGTTTTCTTGGCAGAGATACTGGAGTGGTTGCCAGTTCCTACTCCAGGAACTGCAAGGAAGAGGGTCGATGCCTGATTGTCAATGCCTAGCCTTAAATACTTGCTTCCCACTGAAGGGGAGTGAGTGGTGGAGAATTTTATTATCACTTATTAATATTATCCTGTTACAGGTGGGTAGCCGTGTTGGTCTGCCATAGTCAAAACAAAATAAAAAATTCTTTCCAGTAGCACCTTAGAGACCAACTGAGTTTGTTCTTGGTATGAGCTTTCGTGTGTATATTGTTCTTGGTATGTGTATCTTGTTCTTGGTATGTTCTTGGTGTGTATTGTTCTTGGTATGAGCTTTTGGTATCTGAAGAAGTGTGCATGCACACGAAAGCTCATACCAAGAACAAACTCAGTTGGTCTCTAA
The DNA here is from genome assembly GCF_009819535.1 of Lacerta agilis. Lineage (NCBI taxonomy): Eukaryota > Metazoa > Chordata > Lepidosauria > Squamata > Lacertidae > Lacerta > Lacerta agilis. The sequence goes on from NC_046315.1 coordinate 3,094,240, forward strand.
GGTGCTACTGGAAAGAATTTTTTATTTTGTTTTAATATTATCCTGCCTTTTTCCTGGGCTGAGACTCAAGGCAGCTTTGTTGTTGTTCAGTCGTTCAGTCGTGTCCGACTCTTCGTGACCCCATGGACCAGAGCACGCCAGGCACCCCTATCCTCCACCGCCTCCCGCAGTTTGGCCAAACTCATGCCAGTTGCTTTGAGAACACTGTCCAACCATCTCATCCTCTGTCGTCCCCTTCTCCTTGTGCCCTCCACCTTTCCCAACATCAGGGTCTTTTCCAGGGAGTCTTCTCTTCTCATGAGGTGGCCAAAGTACTGGAGCCTCAACTTCAGGATCTGTCCTTCCAGTGAGCACTCAGGCCTGATTTCTTTTAAGGATGGATAAGTTTGATCTTTTTGCAGACCGTGGGACTCTCAAGAGTCTCCTCCAGCACCATAGTCTAAACTCTCCGCTATGACCTGCCCATCTTGGGTGGCCCTGCATGGCATAGCTCATAGCTTCCCTGAGTTATTCAAGCCCCTTCGCCACGACAAGGCAGTGATCCATGAAGAAGCAAGGCAGCTTACTCAAATTAACACAGGTAAAATGCAGAAAGCTACAAACTTACAAAGGGATCCCTGACCATTAGGTCCAGTCGTGTCCGACTCTGGGGTTGCGGCGCTCATCTCGCTTTATTGGCCGAGGGAGCCGGCGTACAGCTTTCGGGTCATGTGGCCGGCATGACTAAGCCGCTTCTGGCGAACCAGAGCAGCGCACGGAAACGCCGTTTACCTTCCCACTGGAGTGGTACCTATTTATCTACTTTTACTTTGTCGTGCTTTCGAACTGCTAGGTGGGCAGGAGCTGGGACCGAGCAACGGGAGCTCACCCTGTTGCGGGGATTCGAACCGCTGACCTTCTGATCAGTAAGCCCTAGGATCCTTGGTTTAGACCGCAGCGCTTATTATTATAGATCATAATTAAAGAGCAATTAAACTCTAGTAGATTTAAACCAATATAGCAATAGATAGTAAAAACAGCACAGTACTATTTAAACGCGGCCCCTTTTCTTTAAAGTCAGTCCATCAAAGCCTGTTGGAATACGAAAGTATTCACCTCCCCATGAAAGGACAAGGATGGAGCCAATTTAGCTTTTCCAGGCAGGCACTTCCAAAGTTGTCTGGGAGCAGCCACCACTGACAAGGCCCTGTTGTTAAAAAATTCTGGGGGACCCTGTAAACCCTATAAATTAATAAATGGTAGGATTTTGATGATTTGGGATGCAAAGGGAGAAATACAAGCTGCAGAGGAATTCCTGGTCTAGCCTACACAAAAGGACCTGGCCAAGGGAGGGCCAATGGGAATGGGAGACAAGAACTGTCCATCCCCCTTTCCCTGAGGTGTGAACAGAGACTGGGGGTTTGGAAGGTTGCCAGGGGGACTGGGGGTTTGAGGTGACAGGAAAATGGGGGGTCTGGTAGCAAGGGGTTCTAGGAAGAAGGGCTGGGAGCCATCTTTGGGCAGACTGGCTGGGAGAGAAGCCTTGGACTCTAGGGCTTCACTGCTGTGGGGGGACAAGCCCCTTTTGAAAGGAGTAGGACCATGCTGTAAGATCAGGGCTCCCTCCATGCAGACAGAAGGTGTAAATAGGTGAATAAACGATATTTCTTAAGGCTGTGTCAGACTCTGCCATGTCTCAGTTCTCCAGTGTGGTGTAGTTGTTAAGAGCGGTAGGCTCGTAATCTGGTGAACCGGGTTCGCTTCCCCGCTCCTCCACATGCAGCTGCTGGGTGACCTTGGGCTAGTCACACTTCTTTGAAGTCTCTCAGCCCCACTTTGATCCCCTCCCCGCAAAAATAGTTTTACGTTATTTCATATTTTCTTACAAAGGAATAAGAACAAGTAATAATAATAATAAACTTTTATTTATATCCCACCCTCCCCGGCCAAAGTTGGGCTCAGGGTGGCTAACATCAGATACATAATATTGGTAAAAATCAAAGAATAATTAAATTACCTCCTAAAAACATCTCAGAATCAAATTAAAGTCTAATTAGGTGGCTTTCCACAGGGTGAGGGTTGGGAACAGTAAGTGCTCCGCTGAACTGGAATTTCAGCCTTCACGACATAGGAAAACAGCCAAGTGAACAGCTGTTTTGGTGGAGGAGGGTCAAGATATTAACCGATATGCACGAAATTTCATATATAGCTATATAATCCCTAGTATAGTAAGATAAGACCTTCGGAGCAGGCATTAAAAAAAAAATTAAAATTGTTTTTCCAAAAAAAATTGTTCCTTAATAATTTGTCACCCCCTCCATTATGGAACCTGGGGCGGCCCGCCCCCCTTGTTACGCCCCTGAACCCAGGTCCTCCTGCTTTCCAAGCAGACACTCTGCCACTTCTCCAAGTTAACCCCTGCAAAAAGAGAGGGTCGGCTACAGCCCTTCTGTTCTGCGCCTCTTGCTTTTATCTCGGATTCTCCCTGGAAGGCCAACAGAGGGTGCCAGATCGGCGCTTTCTCCCTCTCTCTCTCTCTCTCCAGGCCTGACTGCAAAACAAAACAAGAGAGCATTAATTTAACTGTGGGCGGGTGTACATTCTTGTGGGCTGCGCACATACTTTTTGGAGCTGGAGGAGTGGGGTGTTCCGCATGCATGCTGGTGGAGTCGCGCACCCACACGGCCCCGGTGCCTTCATGTACTGGCAGTGCCCTGGAGGGGAGGCCCCCCTGGGCAGAGAGGGGGTTGTCTCCCACCACCCTGTGGCAGCAGAGGGGGACCACTTGCACACGAGGAGAGCGCCCTTCAGCTCACGAGTGTGGGGCAGAGCATGCAAGGTATCGAGGGAGCTCTAGTGGAACGTCGCTGTGGCTGTTTGGCCATCTCCCTCATAGAATCCTAGAGTTGGAAGAGACCCCAAGGGCCATCCAGTCCAACCCCCTGCCAAGCAGGAAACACCATCAAACATTCCTGACAGGTGGCTGTCAAGCCTCCGCTTAAAGACCTCCAAAGAAGGAGACTCCACCACACTCCTTGGCAGCAAATTCCACTGTCCAACAGCTCTCACTGTCAGGAAGTTCTTCCTAATGTTTAGGTGGAATCTTCTTTCTTGCAGTTTGAATCCATTGCCCCGTGTCCGCTTCTCTGGAGCAGCAGAAAACAACCTTTCTCCCTCCTCTATATGACATCCTTTGATATATTTGAACATGGCTATCATATCACCCCTTAACCTTCTCCTCTCCAGGCTAAACATACCCAGCTCCCTAAGCTGTTCCTCATAAGGCATCGTTTCCAGGCCTTTGACCATTTTGGTTGCCCTCCTCTGGACACGTTCCAGCTTGTCAGTATCCTTCTTGAACTGTGGTGCCCAGAATTGGACACAGTATTCCAGGTGAGGTCTGACCAGAGCGGAAGACAGTGGTACTATTACTTCCCTTGATCTAGATGCTCTACTCCTGTTGATGCAGCCCAGAATTGCATTGGCTTTTTTAGCTGCTGCATCACACTGTCGACTCATGTCAAGTTTATGGTCTACCAAGACTCCTAGATCCTTTTCACATGTACTGCTCTCAAGCCAGGTGATATTTGGAAGCATGAATACCTCTGACTGGGGGGCGGCAGAACACAATCATTGACGGCCTTATTCTCTGTGAATGTATCTCCTCCTCTCTTAAAACCATAAGAGTTGAATTATTTTAGGCCAGCGATTGTTTTGTAATCTAACTATCTGAGCCGGTGTGCTTTTCTGCAAAGTGTAACGGACTTCCAAACTGCTTCAATCTGGAGGTGGAATGTGATCACATACCGGCAAATTCAGGCTGCGGAACGGATTTTCCATTCTTTTGCAACAAACCTGCTTCTGCCCACCCACCCACCCACCATCCCTGAATCTGATTTTCTGTGACAGGGAAAGTGATGAGGAAATGTTAGGGGAAGTGTGGGCTAACAACTGCTTGAGGCAATGCCTGGAAAAAGGCAACCGACAGGGTTGAGGGGAAGAGCGATCCCCCCATGGGGAAAGGTTGCAGCGTTAGTTTAGATAAAAAGCAAGGAAGAGGCAACCTGATAAAAGAGGTTTATAAAAGGATGCATGGGATGGAGAAAAGGTTTCATTCCTCTCTCACAACACTAGAACTTCCTTCTCTTCAAGAGCATAAGAAAGCGTCTGCAGGATGAGGCCAATGGCGCATCTACGGGTGAAACTCGAAAAATCAGAATATCGTGGAAAAGTCCATTTATATAAGCAATTGTTTTCATTAGCTACTGGAGTTTAATATATGAGATAGACTCATGACATGCAAAGCGAGATATGTCAAGCCTTTATGAGTTATAATTGTGATGATTATGGCGTACAGCTGATGCAAAACCCCAAAGTTGAGATTGTTAATTTGGGGTTCTCATCAGCTGTACGCCATAACCATCCCAATTATAACAAATAAAGGCTTGACATATCTCGCTTTGCATGTCATGAGTCTATCTCATATATTAGTTTCACCTTTTAAGTTGAATTACTGAAAGAAACGAACCTCTCCACGATATTCTAATTTTTCGAGTTTCACCTGTAGTCCAGCGTCCTGTTCTCACAGGGGCCAACCAGGGGCCCCAGCAGACCGGAGCCCAAGAGCCCTCTCCCCTCCTTCTACTACTGGGATTCAGAAGTATTGCTGCCTCCGACTGCCAAGGTAGAGCAAAGCCATCCTGACTAAGTTAGCCATCTGTAGCTCTCTCCTGCATGAAAGGTGATTCTGACTCAAGATCAGGAAAACTTTCTTACAGCAAGAGCTGTTCGACAGTGGAATGGCCTCCCTCCGGAGGTGGTGGACTCTCCTTCCTTGGAGGTTTTAAAGCAGAGGTTGGATGGCCATCTGCCACGGATGATCTAGCTGAGAGGCCTGCATTGCAGGGGGGTTGGACTGGATGACCTTTAGGGGTCCCTTCCAACTCTACGATTCTATGAATTTGCCCAACCTACTTTTGAAGCCATCCAAGCCGGCGACTTCTTATTAATATTATTATTATTATTTTTTAGAATTTCTATACCTGCAGGTCTCAGGATGGGTCACAGAATTAAATCAGAATAGAAAACCTCAAAATGCATATGCTGCCACCTGCGCAATAGGGAGCCAACTGAGGTTCCTTTGGACTTCTCAAATATTCTGCCGGGCTTTGCCATTCAAAGAGCGTGCGTGCACTGCGCCATGGGATCGGTTCTGCGGGACGGGGCTGCCCTCTCCTCCCGCAGCATTTCACTCAACCCGCCCCCTCTCCCTCTCCCCCGGGAGGGAGTTTCCACCGTTGCGCGCTGCGTCCGAAGGGCTTTCCTCGGGGGCGCCCCGTCCCTTTCGGAGTCCCGTCCCCTTCCCTCGCCCGCTCAGGGTCGCGCTGGCGAGCAGGAAGCGCCCGCCGTCCCCCCCGGCGAAGAAGGACGGCGACGGGGGGCCCAGGAGCCGAGTCGGGGCTGCCGCTTCCTTCCCAACTCCTCTCCGTCCCGGTGGAGCCAAGTGGGAGCTGACTGGGAGCCAAGGGGGCGCCTGCGGGGCGCGCGTCCTTCCCCTTCGACGCGGCGGGGCTTGGCGGGGACCCGGTCCCCGCTTCGTCGGAGCCCCTTTCTTCGCCGCTGCCCGGAGGAGGAGGAGGAGGAGGCGGAGAAGGAGGCGGAGGCGCCTTTTCCCCGCCTCGAAGGGGCCGCCGAGCAGCGCGCCAAGCGGCTCCCCTCGCCACTGCGCCTCGCCGGACGAGAAGCGCCACAGGCTCGGGAAGAAGAAGGAAGGAAGGAAGAAGGAAGGAAGGAAGGAAGCGAACGAGCGCGGCTGCTGCTGCTGCCTCTCCGCCGCCGCCGCCCCTGCACGATCCCCCGTGGGCGCCCCGGGCCAAGAGTCTCCCGCAGCCGCCATGCGCCCCTCGCGGCCCGCCCGTCGGGGGCGCCTCCTCCTCCTCGCCGGGCTCCGCTAAGCGCCCGCCTCGCTTCCGCCGCTCTGCTCCGGGCATGGCGGGCGCAGCAGGGGCCGCCGCGCTGCAGCAGCAGCAGCCGCCGCCTCCTCCTCCTCCCGGGGCCCCTCCGTCGTGGTACCACAAGGATCTGAGCCGCGCTGCGGCCGAAGAGCTCCTGGCCCGCGCGGGGCGCGACGGCAGCTTCTTGGTGCGCGACAGCGAGAGCGTGGCCGGAGCCTACGCCCTGTGCGTGCTGTGAGTGGCGGGGCGAAGGGAAGGGAAAGGGGGCGCGGGCGGGAGGAAGGGGACCGTCTCCCCAAAAGCTTGGAGCACAGGCGCCAACTTGAAAAAAAATATTTGGGGATTTTTTGGGGGGGTGGGGAATCGATCACCAGGCATGGCGCACGCACGCCCTTTCAATGGCGGTGCCCATCAACTTGGGGAGGGGGGAACCTGGACTCCTCAAATATTTTATTTGGGGCAAACCGAGGAGTTGGAGACCCCCCCCCTCCCCAAGCCGTTGTTTCCGTGCTGCTGGTGGCCCTCGAGTCGTGCCGGGGGCCGGACGGGTCTCGCCCATTCTGGCGGCGTGTGCGGGACCCCCCCAGAAGCACTTTTCATTCCAGGGCTAAAAAGTGGCAGATTGTCCAAACCAAACGCGCGACTTCTTCAGGGTTTGGAAGAAGAACGGCTCTCACCAAATTCCGAACCTGGGATTTCACTTTTGAAGTTTGAGATGGGGTTTTGGACTTGAGAGTTTGGCGGTGCCGATCCTCTCTCTGCCTGCGTGTTGAAAGACTTTCCTGCCGGGACTCAATGAGTCGGGTTTTCCCCGACTCCTGTGCGTACTTTCCTAGGAGTGAGCCCCGCTGAACTCAACGGGGCTTACTCATGAGGAAGACTTGTCTGGGATCCTGCTGTTAGACTAGTCAGCATCTCTTGCTTGATCTCCTAACTGTTGGCAGCCAAGGTACTGAAAGCAGTTGCATGTCATCTGTTGGACGCAGTCAAATATCAGAGACGCCATTGCATGCCAGTTTTTAAAGATGTTGTCAGTTAACAACTGCCAAACGTTGAAGACAAGTCAAAAGCTGGACTCAAAATGTGCTTGGGACTTAAATTCTGGGATTGGGGAAAAAATATGTATGTATTTGACCCACAGAAGAAATTTCTGCACAGTTTTGTAAGCAAATGAGGTTTCAACTGGATTGAACAATTCCGGGTTTGGGGAGAGGCCTGTGATGTTTTGAAGGATTGGGGCCACACTTTATCTCCTTGGCTGGCGCTTTTAGGGAGTTCCTGTGTCCTGAGGCAATATCCAGTGCTCTCATGCTCAGAGCAGACCCACTGAAATAAGCAGACCCAATTATTTTGATCAAACTGCCTGCTTTGAGTCCTGTTAATGTGGGATATTGCTCCTTTATTTGGAAAAAAAACACCTCACAAAAACCCTCGAGCCTCTGATTTGGTTCTGTTGAGTGGTGGATGCGAGGCAGAATTAAGTGCAAAGTGAGGCACAGTCTTCAAAAAGAGGTAGGGTTCTCCACACCAGTACAATATAGCCATTTTTGTGAACAGCCGGGAAGTGATGCTGTTGAAACAACACTGGGAGTGAAGTTTCGAGGAGGAAAGTTCAGGAGGGCAGGACAGGCAGCCAGGCAACTGTCCAGCTAAGGAGGATTTACTGCTGAGTAAAAGAGGTGGCGCTGTGGGTTAAACCACAGAGCCTAGGGCTTGCTGATCAAAAGGTTGGCGGTTCGAATCCCCACGACGGCGGGGTTGCTCGGTCCCAGCTCCTGCCCACCTAGCAGTTCGAAAGCACATCAAAAGTGCAAGTAGATAAATAGGTACCGCTCCGGCGGGAAGGTAAACGGCGTTTCCGTGCGCTGCTCTCTTTCGCCAGAAGTGGCTTAGTCATGCTGGCCACAAGACCCGGAAGCTGTACGCCGGCTCCCTCGGCCAGTAAAGCGAGATGAGCGCCGCAACCCCAGAGTCGGACATGACTGGACCTAATGGTCAGGGGGTCCCTTTACCTTTTAAAAGAGGTATAGGGATTTAAAAGTGCTTGCTCGTCCATGTAAATACAGTTACAGGTGGGTAGCCGTGTTGGTCTGCCATAGTCGAAACAGGTTTGTGACAGGTTTTGTTTCTCTAAGGTGCTACTGAAAAGAATTTTCTATTTTGTTTCATGTAAATACAGTATTATAAAGCCTGGGAGCTGGTTAATGACAAAGGCCGGTCAGGGACTTTGGGCTTTCGGTGGCTGATCCTTCACTTGGATTCTCCCAACTCCTGATTGTGCCTTAAGCAAATGACTGGTCAAGGCATGTCAGGAGGTGAGTGCCTGTGTGTCGTCTATGGGATCCTGAGGCTGCCAGAGCAGTCACTGGAGGCTGGGGTGGTGATGGGATTTGTAGTCCACAAAACACCTGGAGGGAACCAGCAGGTTAGCGAAGGCGGCTGTCGGAGAACAATCAGTAGTGACCTCCTTTCCTTGGCTGCGCCAGAGCCTGTTAATCTTCCTGGGGCGTGGCGTGGGGGTGCTTGTGTGGGTTGCCTGGAGGGTAGCAGCTGGAACTCACCCTGCCCCCACCTCTTTCTGCCTGTAGCAGCACCCGCATCTGTATGGCAAGCTTAATCTATAACTGCCCTTGCACATTTCCCTGAGAAATCTCTGGCGGAGGCAAGGTCAGAGCAGTTAACTGGCACTGTAAAGACACGGTGTGGATTCAGAGTGGGACCGTGGACCGAGTGCCTGGGGTTTGCAGACAGTGTCTTTTGGGCGCCCCCAAGTTAAACCACAGCCTTGTTGTCGAGATAAATTAGATGAAGCTCGTAAAGCAGTTTGTGCATCGTTTTTGGGTGTGGGGTGAGCTCTCGTTGCTCGGTCCCTGCTCCTGCCCACCTAGCATTTCTTAAGCATGTCAAAGTGCAAGTAGATAAATAGGCACCGCTCCGGCGGGAAGGTAAACGGCGTTTCCGTGCGCTGCTCTGGTTCACCAGAAGAGGCTTAGTCCTGCTGGCCACATGAACCGGAAGCTGTACGCCGGCTCCCTCGGCCAGTAACGCGAGATGAGCGCCGCAACCCCAGAGTCCTCCGCGACTGGACCTAATGGTCAGGGATCCCTTTACCTTTATTAAAAAGCAAAACCCTGGATTGTCAGATATTAATGGTGGAATATTTACAATTAGAGAAGAGTACTGGAAGAGTAGGAGGACAAAAAGTCCATAAAGAATGGGAAATCTTTAAGGAGTATTTGGTGAATAATGGATTAGGTAGTTTCCTTATGGCAGAACTAGACTGAACCTGATGAAAAACCAAGATGGTGTAAATTAAGAGATAAAATTGAATAAATGTGGGATAATATAGAAAAAAGAGTTAATTCCAGCGAGATTAATTGGAAGTCATTTTTAATTTTTTGTGATGATGTGTAATTTTTTGAAATTATGTATAATAAGTAGATTCCCCCCCCCCGTTTCTTCTTTTTGTGTGTGACAGGTTTTGTTTCGTCTTGTTTTGTTCTGAGTCGATTGACGTTTGTTAACTGTCTTTTAGTGCTGTATGTAATTTTTATAACAATAAACACCAATAAAAAAAGAAGCAAAACCCTTTGAAGGGGGCTGATCCTGATTAGGAAGGAAGGTTTCTGCAGAACTGTCCGAAGCTGTCCAGCTGCACACCCCCCCTCCTACTCCCAGGAGAGCACCTGTCGCGTTGCAGAGGTCACCTGTCCCTGCACCTGCTCCTCCTGCTGCTAGCAGACATGACAGCACCAGTTGCTGCCTTGCCCTGAAATGAAGGCCTACAGCTGCGCTTTTGTGAGTTGCCGGATACAGTGTTAGAAACCCAGATATGTCGGCTAGGCAACCAATGGCTCTGGGGTTGCGGCGCTCATCTCGCTTTACAGGCCGAGGGAGCCGGCGTTCATCCGCAGACGGTTTCTCCGGGCCATGTGGCCAGCATGACAAAGCCGCTTCTGGCGAACCAGAGCAGCGCACGGAAACGCCGTTTACCTTCCCGCCGGAGCGGTACCTATCTATCTACTTGCACTGGCCTGCTTTCGAACCGCTAGGTTGACAGGAACTGGGACTGAGCAACGGGAGTTCACTCTGTAGCGGGGATTCGAACCGCCGACCTTCTGATCGGCATGCCCAAGAGGCTCGGGGGTTTTGGACCACAGCGCCACCCGCGTCCCTAAACCAAGGTTACAGTTTGCCCAAACAGAATGTCTAGTTGCCACTTTGGGGCATGACAGCTCTAAAGTCTTTATTTTTCAAATGACGGACTAACCATGATTGATTCTCAGTTAAACATCTGGCTGGTTCAGATGGCAGGTTAAGAGTTTTGAGAACTTAAAGAAGAAAATTCGCTTGATCCAGGGACAGCCCACATATATATCGGCAAGTATAGGGACGTGGGTGGCCCTGTGGTCTGAACCACTGAGCCTCTTGTCTTGGGCTTGCCGATCGGAAGGTCGGCGGTTCGAATCCCCGCGACGGAGTGAACTCCCATTGCTCTGTCCCAGCTCCTGCCAACCTAGCAGTTCGAAAGCATACCAGTGCAAGTAGATAAATAGGTGCCACTGCAGCGGGAAGGTAAACATCATTTCCGTGCGCTCTGGTTTCTGTCACGGTGTCCCGTTGAACCAGAAGCGGTTTAGTCCTGCTGGCCACATGACCCGGAAAGCTGTCTGCGGACAAACGGCGGCTCCCTCGGCCTGAAAGCGAGATGAGCGCGCAACCCCATAGTTGTCTTTGACTGGACTTAACCGTCCAGGGGTCCTTTACCTTTATATTGGTAAGTGAAGACAAGCTACAGCAAATAACTTTAATGTTGCTCACCACTCTGCTGTGGTGTCAAGGAACCATCAGGCGTTCCGACTCCCGTGCAAACGGGCTGAGTAGTAGAAAGTTGCCGTGCTTCATCTTCCCAACCACCCTGCAAGGTAGGCTTAAAGGGCTAGATCCATATTGCGGATTGGTGCATAGGCTGAAAGAGAGAAAACATCGCCTAAGACCATCTGATGCCCAAGGATTTGTGCTTTGGGCCCTTGCCGATGTTTTATGCCAGTTGTGTGCCAGAAGATGACCTTTATCGGTAATAACCTCTCCTGCAGCATCCTATAAATTGCCTGTTAGGTTCGCAAGTGAAAGAGTGGTAAAATCTATCTATCTATCTATCTAGAAGAGGGATGTTCCTGGGGTAATATCTGTGCACTAGCGTGTGATCTTCGTGTGTTTAAGAGGAGATTCTTCCCCAGTTTGTTTTGCGCCACCCGTTGTGTGTGTGCAATACAGGGGTACCCTGGGTTACATACTTAGAATCATAGAATCATAGAATCATAGAATTGGAAGAGACCACAAGGGCCATCCAGTCCAACCCCCTGCCAAGCAGGAAACACCACCAAAGCATTCCTGACAGATGGCTGTCAAGCCTCCGCTTCAAGACCTCCAAAGAAGGAGACTCCACCACACTCCTTGGCAGCAAATTCCACTGTCCAACAGCTCTTACTGTCAGGAAGTTCTTCCTAATGTTTAGGTGGAATCTTCTTTCTTGTAGTTTGAATCCATTGCCCCGTGTCCGCTTCTCTGGAGCAGCAGAAAACAACCTTTCTCCCTCCTCTATATGACATCCTTTGATATATTTGAACATGGCTATCATATCACCCCTCAACCTTCTCTTCTCCAGGCTAAACATACCCAGCTCCCTAAGCCGTTCCTCGTAAGGCATCGTTTCCAGGCCTTGGACCATTTTGGTGGCCCTCCTCTGGACACGTTCCAGCTTGTCAGTATCCTTCTTGAACTGTGGTGCCCAGAACTGGACACAATATTCCAGGTGAGGTCTGACCAGAGCGGAATACAGTGGTACTATTACTTCCCTTGATCTAGACGCTATACTCCTCTTGATGCAGCCCAGAATTGCATTGGCTTTTTTAGCTGCTGCATCACACTGTCGACTCATGTCAAGTTTATGGTCTACCAAGACTCCTAGATCCTTTTCACATGTACTGCTCTCAAGCCAGGTGATATTTGGAAGCATGAATACCTCTGACTGGGGGGCGGCAGGACACAATCATTGACGGCCTTATTCTCTGTGAATGTATCTCATCCTCTCTTAAAACCATAAGAGTTGAATTATTTTAGGCTAGCGATTGTTTTGTAATCTAACTATCTGAGCCGGTGTGCTTTTCTGCAAAGTGTAACGGACTTCCAAACTGCTTCAATCTGGAGGTGGAATGTGATCAGATACCGGCAAATTCAGGCTGCGGAACGGATTTTCCATTCTATTGCAACAAACCTGCTTCTGCCCACCCACCCACCCACCATCCCTGAATCTGATTTTCTGTGACAGGGAAAGTGATGAGGAAATGTTAGGGGAAGTGTGGGCTAACAACTGCTTGAGGCAATGACTGGAAAAAGGCAACCGACAGGGTTGAGGGGAAGAGCGATCCCCCCATGGGGAAAGGTTGCAGCGTTAGTTTAGATAAAAAGCAAGGAAGAGGCAACCTGATAAAAGAGGTTTATAAAAGGATGCATGGGATGGAGAAAAGGTTTCATTCCTCTCTCACAACACTAGAACTTCCTTCTCTTCAAGAGCATAAGAAAGCGTCTGCAGGATGAGGCCAATGGCGCATCTACGGGTGAAACTCGAAAAATCAGAATATCGTGGAAAAGTCCATTTATGTAAGCAATTGTTTTCATTAGCTACTGGAGTTTAATATATGAGATAGACTCATGACATGCAAAGCGAGATATGTCAAGCCTTTATGAGTTATAATTGTGATGATTATGGTGCGCAGCTGATGCAAAACCCCAAAGTTGAGAATGTTAATTTGGGGTTCTCGCCAGCTGTACGTCATAACCATCCCAATTATAACAAATAAAGGCTTGACATATCTCGCTTTGCATGTCATGAGTCTATCTCATATATTAGTTTCACCTTTTGAGTTGAATTACTGAAAGAAATGAACCTCTCCACGATATTCTAATTTTTCGAGTTTCACCTGTAGTCCAGCGTCCTGTTCTCACAGGGGCCAACCAGGGGCCCCAGCAGACCGGAGCCCAAGAGCCCTCTCCTCTCCTTCTACCACTGGGATTCAGAAGTATTGCTGCCTCCGACTGCCAAGGCAGAGCAAAGCCATCCTGACTAAGTAGCCATCTGTAGCTCTCTCCTCCTGCATGAAAGGAGATTCTGACTCAAGACCAGGAAAACTTTCTGACAGCAAGAGTTGTTCGACAGTGGAATGGCCTCCCTCTGGAGGTGGTGGACTCTCCTTCCTTGGAGGTTTTAAAGCAGAGGTTGGATGGCCATCTGCCACGGATAATCTAGCCGAGATGCCTGCATTGCAGGGGGGTTGGACTGGATGACCTTTAGGGGTCCCTTGCAACTCTACGATTCTATGAATTTGCCCAACCTACTTTTGAAGCCATCCAAGCCGGCGACTTCTTATTAATTATTATTATTATTTTTTAGAATTTCTATACCTGCAGGTCTCAGGATGGGTCACAGAATAAAATCAGAATAGAAAACCTCAAAATGCATATGCTGCCACCTGCGCAATAGGGAGCCAACTGAGGTTCCTTTGGACTTCCCAAATATTCTGCCGGGCTTTGCCATTCAAACAGCGTGCGTGCGTGCACTGCGCCATGGGATCGGTTCTGCGGGACGGGGCCGCCCTCCCCTCCCGCAGCATTTCACTCAACCCGCCCCCTCTCCCTCTCCCCCGGGAGGGAGTTTCCACCGTTGCGCGCTGCGTCCGAAGGGCTTTCCTCGGGGGCGCCCCGTCCCTTTCGGAGTCCCGTCCCCTTCCCTCGCCCGCTCAGGGTCGCGCCGGCGAGCAGGAAGCGCCCGCCGTCCCCCCCGGCGAAGAAGGACGGCGACGGGGGGCCCAGGAGCCGAGTCGGGGCTGCCGCTTCCTTCCCAACTCCTCTCCGTCCCGGTGGAGCCAAGTGGGAGCTGACTGGGAGCCAAGGGGGCGCCTGCGGGGCGCGCGTCCTTCCCCTTCGACGCGGCGGGGCTTGGCGGGGACCCGGTCCCCGCTTCGTCGGAGCCCCTTTCTTCGCCGCTGCCCGGAGGAGGAGGAGGAGGCGGAGAAGGAGGCGGAGGCGCCTTTTCCCCGCCTCGAAGGGGCCGCCGAGCAGCGCGCCAAGCGGCTCCCCTCGCCACTGCGCCTCGCCGGACGAGAAGCGCCACAGGCTCGGGAAGAAGAAGGAAGGAAGGAAGGAAGCGAACGAGCGCGGCTGCTGCTGCCTCTCCGCCGCCGCCAACCCTGCTGCACGATCCCCCGTGGGCGCCCCGGGCCAAGAGTTTCCCGCAGCCGCCATGCGCCCCTCGCGGCCCGCCCGTCGGGGGCGCCTCCTCCTCCTCGCCGGGCTCCGCTAAGCGCCCGCCTCGCTTCCGCCGCTCTGCTCCGGGCATGGCGGGCGCAGCAGGGGCCGCCGCGCTGCAGCAACAGCAGCCGCCGCCTCCTCCTCCTCCCGGGGCCCCTCCGTCGTGGTACCACAAGGATCTGAGCCGCGCTGCGGCCGAAGAGCTCCTGGCCCGCGCGGGGCGCGACGGCAGCTTCTTGGTGCGCGACAGCGAGAGCGTGGCCGGAGCCTACGCCCTGTGCGTGCTGTGAGTGGCGGGGCGAAGGGAAGGGAAAGGGGGCGCGGGCGGGAGGAAGGGGACCGTCTCCCCAAAAGCTTGGAGCAGAGGCCCCAACTTGAAAAAAAATATTTGGGGATTTTTTTGGGGGGTGGGGGATCGATCACCAGGCATGGCGCACGCACGCCCTTTCAATGGCGGTGCCCATCAACTTGGGGAGGGGGGAGCCTGGACCCCTCAAATATTTTATTGGGGGCAAACCGAGGAGTTGGAGACCCCCCCTCCCCAAGCCGTTGTTTCCGTGCTGCTGGCGGCCCTCGAGTCGTGCCGGGGGCCGGACGGGTCTCGCCCATTCTGGCGGCGTTTGCGGGACCCCCCAAGAAGCACTTTTCATTCCAGGGCTAAAAAGTGGCAGATTGTCCAAACCAAACGCGCGACTTCTTCAGGGTTTGGAAGAAGAACAGCTCTCACCAAATTCCGAACCTGGGATTTCACTTTTGAATTTTGAGATGGGGTTTTGGACTCGAGGGTTTGGCGGTGCCGATCCTCACTCTGCCTGCGTGTTGTAAGATTTTCCTGCCGGGATTCAATGAGTCGGACTCCTGTGCGTACTTTCCTAGGAGTGAGCCCCGCTGAACTCAACGGGGCTTACTCATGAGGAAGACTTGTCTGGGATCCTGCTGTTAGGCTAGTCAGCATCTCTTGCTTGATCTCCTAACTGTCTGTTGGCAGCCAAGGTACTGAAAGCAGTTGCATGTCATCTGTTGGACGCAGTCAAATATCAGAGACGCCATTGCATGCCAGTTTTTAAAGATGTTGTCAGTTAACAACTGCCAAACGTTGACAAGTCAAAAGCTGGACTCAAAATGTGCTTGGGACTTAAATTCTGGGATTGGGGAAAAAATATGTATGTATTTGACCCACAGAAGAAATTTCTGCACAGTTTTGTAAGCAAATGAGGTTTCAACTGGATTGAACAATTCCGGGTTTGGGGAGAGGCCTGTGATGTTTTGAAGGATTGGGGCCACACTTTATCTCCTTGGCTGGCGCTTTTAGGGAGTTCCTGTGTCCTGAGGCAATATCCAATGTTCTCATGTTCAGAGCAGACCCAATGAAATAAACAGACCCAATTATTTTGATCGAACTGCCTGCTTTGAGTCCTGTTAATGTGGGATATTGCTCCTTTATTTGAAAAAAAAAACACCCCACAAAAACCCTCGAGCCTCTGATTTGGTTCTGTTGAGTGGTGGCTGCGAGGCAGAATTAAGTGCAGAGTGAGGCACAGTCTTCAAAAAGAGGTAGGGTTCTCCACACCAGTACAATATAGCCATTTTTGTGAACAGCCAGGAAGTGATGCTCTTAAAACAACACTGGGAGTGAAGTTTCGAGGAGGAAAGTTCAGGAGGGCAGGACAGGCAGCCAGGCAACTGTCCAGCTAAGGAGAATTTACTGCTGAGTAAAAGAGTAAAAGAGGTGGCGCTGTGGGTTAAACCACAGAGCCTAGGGCTTGCTGATCAAAAGGTTGGCGGTTCGAATCCCCACGACGACGGGGTTGCTCGGTCCCAGCTCCTGCCCACCTAGCAGTTCGGAAGCACGTCAAAAGTGCAAGTAGATAAATAGGTACCGCTCCGGCGGGAAGGTAAACGGCGTTTCCGTGCGCTGCTCTGGTTCGCCAGAAGCGGCTTAGTCATGCTGGCCACATGACCCGGAAGCCGGCTCCCTCGGCCAATAAAGCAAGATGAGCGCCGCAACCCCAGAGTCGGACCTAATGGTCAGGGGTCCCTTTACCTTTTAAAAGAGGTATAGGGATTTAAAAGTGCTTGCTCGTCCATGTAAATACAGTTACAGGTGGGTAGCCGTGTTGGTCTGCCATAGTCGAAACAGGTTTGTGACAGGTTTTGTTTCTCTAAGGTGCTACTGAAAAGAATTTTCTATTTTGTTTCATGTAAATACAGTATTATAAAGACTGGGAGCTGGTTAATGACAAAGGCCGGTCAGGGACTTTGGGCTTTCGGGGACGGATCCTTCACTTGGATTCTCCCAACTCCTGATTGTGCCTTAAGCAAATGACTGGTCAAAGCATGTCAGGAGGTGAGTGCCTGTGTGTCGTCTTTGGGATCCTGAGGCTGCCAGAGCAGTCACTGGAGGCTGGGGTGGTGATGGGATTTGTAGTCCACAAACCACCTGGAGGGAACCAGCAGGTTAGCGAAGGCGGCTGTCGGAGAACAATCAGTAGTGACCTCCTTTCCTTGGCTGCGCCGGAGCCGGTTAATCTTCCTGGGGTGGGGGTGCTTGTGTGGGTTGCCTGGAGGGTAGCAGCTGGAACTCACCCTGCCCCCACCTCTTTCTGCCTGTAGCAGCACCCGCATCTGTATGGCAAGCTTAATCTATAACTGCCCTTGCATATTTCCCTGAGAAATCCCTGGCGGAGGCAAGGTCAGAGCAGTTAACTGGCACTGTAAAGACACAGTGTGGATTCAGAGTGGGACCGTGGACCGAGTGCCGGGGGTTTGCAGACAGTGTCTTTTGGGCGCCCCCAGGTTAAACCACAGCCTTGTTGTCGAGATAAATTAGATGAAGCTCGTAAAGCAGTTTGTGCATCGTTTTTGGGTTTGGGGTGAGCTCCCGTTGCTCGGTCCCTGCTCCTGCCAACCTAGCAGTTCGAAAGCACGTCAAAGTGCAAGTAGATAAATGGGTACCGTTCCAGCAGGGAAGGTAAACGGCGTTTCCGTGCGCTGCTCTGGTTCTCCAGAAGCGGCTTAGTCATGCTGGCCACATGACCCGGAAGCTGTACGCCGGCTCCCTCGGCCAATAACGCCAGATGAGCACCGCAACCCCAGAGTCGTCCACGACTGGACCTAGCAGTCAGGGGTCCCTTTACCTTTATTAAAAAGCAAAACCCTGGATTGTCAGATATTAATGGTGGAATATTTACAATTAGAGAAGAGTACTGGAAGAGTAGGAGGACAAAAAGTCCATAAAGAATGGGAAATCTTTAAGGAGTATTTGGTGAATAATGGATTAGGTAGTTTCCTTATGGCAGAACTAGACTGAACCTGATGAAAAACCAAGATGGTGTAAATTAAGAGATAAAATTGAATAAATGTGGGATAATATAGAAAAAAGAGTTAATTCCAGCGAGATTAATTGGAAGTCATTTTTAATTTTTTGTGACGATGTGTAATTTTTTGAAATTATGTATAATAAGTAGATTCCCCCCCCCCCCCCCGTTTCTTCTTTCTTTGCGTGACAGGTTTTGTTTTGTCTTGTTTTGTTCTGAGTCGATCGATGTTTGTTAACTGTCTTTTAGTGCTGTATGTAATTTTTATAACAATAAACACCAATAAAAAAAGAAGCAAAACCCTTTGAAGGGGGCTGATCCTGATTAGGAAGGAAGGTTTCTGCAGAACTGTCTGAAGCTGTCAGGCTGCAAACTCCCCCCCCCTTACTCCCAGGAGAGCACCTGTCGCGTTGCAGAGGTCACCTGTCCCTGCACCTGCTCCTCCTGCTGCTAGCAGACATGACAGCACCAGCTGCTGCCTTGCCCTGAAATGAAGGGCCTACAGCTGCGCTTTTGTGAGTTGCCGGATACAGTGTTAGAAACCCAGATATGTCGGCTAGGCAACCAATGGCTCTGGGGTTGCGGCGCTCATCTCGCTTTACAGGCCGAGGGAGCCGGCGTTCGTCCGCAGACGGTTTCTCCGGGCCATGTGGCCAGCATGACTAACCCGCTTCTGGCGAACCAGAGCAGCGCACGGAAACGCCGTTTACCTTCCCGCCGGAGCGGTACCTATCTATCTACTTGCACTGGCCTGCTTTCGAACTGCTAGGTTGGCAGGAACTGGGACCGAGCAACAGGAGTTCACCCCGTCGCGGGGATTCGAACCGCCGACCTTCTGATCGGCATGCCCAAGAGGCTCAGGGGTTTTGGACCACAGCGCCACCCGCGTCCCTAAACCAAGGTTACAGTCGCCCAAACAGAATGTCTAGTTGCCATTTTGGGGCAAGACAGCTGTAAAGTCTTAATTTTTCAAATTACGGACTAACCGTGATTGATTCTCAGTTAAACATCTGGCTGGTTCAGATGGCAACCTTGAGCTACGTTAAGAGTTTTGAGAACTTAAAGAAGAAAATTTGCTTGATCCAGGGACAGCCACATATATATTGGCAAGTATAGGGACGTGGGTAGCCCTGTGGTCTGAACCACTGAGCCTCTTGTCTTGGGCTTGCCGATCGGAAGGTTGACGGTTCGAATCCCCGCGACGGGGTGAGCTCCTGTTGCTCTGTCCCAGCTCCTGCCAACCTAGCAGTTCGAAAGCACATCAAAGTGCAAGTAGATAAATAGGTACCACTGCAGCGGGAAGGTAAACAGCATTTCCGTGCGCTCTGGTTTCCGTCACGGTGTCCTGTTGCACCAGAAGCGGTTTAGTCCTGCTGGCCACATGACCCGGAAAGCTGTCTGCGGACAAACGCCGGCTCCCTCGGCCTGAAAGCGAGATGAGCGCCGCAACCCCAGAGTTGCCTTTGACTGTACTTAACCGTCCAGGGGTCCTTTACCTTTATATTGGTAAGTGAAGACAAGCTACAGCAAATAACTTTAATGTTGCTCACCACTCTGCTGTGGTGTCAAGGAACCATCAGGCGTTCCGACTCCCGTACAAACGGGCTGAGTAGTAGGAAGTTGCCGTGCTTCATCTTCCCAACCACCCTGCAAGGTAGGCTTAAAGGGCTAGGTCCATATTGCGGATTGGTGCATAGGCTGAAAGAGAGAAAACATCGCCTAAGACCATCTGATGCGCAAGGATTTGTGCTTTGGGCCCTTGCCGATGTTTTATGCCAGTTGTGTGCCAGAAGATGACCTTTATCGGTAATAACCTCTCCTGCAGCATCCTATAAATTGCCTGTTAGGTTCGCAAGTGAAAGAGTGGTAAAATCTATCTATCTATCTATCTAGAAGAGGGATGTTCCTGGGGTAATATCTGTGTACTAGCGTGTGATCTTCGTGTGTTTAAGAGGAGATTCTTCCCCAGTTTGTTTTGCTCCACCCGTTGTGTGTGTGCAATACAGGGGTACCCTGGGTTACATACTTAGAATCATAGAATCATAGAATCCTAGAGTTGGAAGAGACCCCAAGGGCCATCCAGTCCAACCCCCTGCCAAGCAGGAAACACCATCAAAGCATTCCTGACAGATGGCTGTCAAGCCTCCGCTTAAAGACCTCCAAAGAAGGAGACTCCACCACACTCCTTGGCAGCAAATTCCACTGTCAGACAGCTCTCACTGTCAGGAAGTTCTTCCTAATGTCTAGGTGGAATCTTCTTTCTTGTAGTTTGAATCCATTGCCCCGTGTCCGTTTCTCTGGAGCAGCAGAAAACAACCTTTCTCCCTCCTCTATATGACATCCTTTTATATATTTGAACATGGCTATCCTATCCCCCCTTAACCTTCTCTTCTCCAGGCTAAACATACCCAGCTCCCTAAGCCATTCCTCCTAAGGCATCGTTTCCAGGCCTTGGACCATTTTGGTTGTCTTCCTCTGGACACGTTCCAGCTTGTCAGTATCTTTCTTGAACTGTGGTGCCCAGAACTGGACACAGTATTCCAGGTGAGGTCTGACCAGAGCAGAATATAGTGGTACTATTACTTCCCTTGATCTAGACGCTATACTCCTCTTGATGCAGCCCAGAATTGCATTGGCTTTTTTAGCTGCTGCATCACACTGTTGACTCGTGCCAAGTTGATGGTCTACCAAGACTCCTAGGTCCTTTTCACATGCACTGCTCTCAAGCCAGGTGTCACCCATCCTGTATTTGTGCCTTGGAAATGCGCAGATGGGGAAAACCCGCGAAAAACGCTCTGTGCGTGTGCAAATCGCGAGCGCATCGGGTTGCGCTTCCGGGTTAGTGGAGTTCGTAACCCGAAAAGTACACAACCTGGAGCGTATGTAACCCGAGGTACGACTGTAATATGGAAGTGGGGAGTCGGGGGGGGGCATCCTTCATAAATGAAAAGGGCGCGTTCCTCGGACACAGAGTTATCCGCCAAGCTCTGGGTCTTGTTATGCTCTCTTCCATAAGAGTCCTTCTTCCTCCCCTTGGAATGTGGTTTCTGTTGCTTCTGGGAAGCCAGATTTAATCACCACCCTTGGCAGTAATTGGGGTAATTGGGTCAAGACACCTACAGAACCTCCTTCTCCATGCCTCCCGCTGCCCTCGTTTTCAAAGCAGAGCGCGGCGCACCAACAGGTCTCTATTATTTTGCCTTCTTCAGACGCAGTATTTCTTTTTCTCCTTAGCAAAATAAGGGGTGTGGGGTGTGTGGGGGGGAGCCTGGTCCCCGGACTCAACCGCTAAAGCAAAGTGCTGTGTTCAAGTCCCAGGCGGAACTTCACTGGAGCCCTTTAGTCCCACGATAGGAGAAATGTGGATTAAGTGAGACAAAAGAGCCTTTAATATGCCGGGTGCAAAGTTACACAGAACGCTTTCTTGGCCGTGTTTTGCCTGTGTCTGTAAACTACATCAGAAGAGCAGCTTGGAGATGAAATGTCTATGGCGGCAGGGGCTTACCCAGGATCAAAACTGGGGGGTGGGGGGCCAGCCATGGTCGTTCAGGTTGTGACATTTCAGCACGGAAAGGCGAATGAAACCAAAAATTTAGGAAAATTATATATAATTATAGCAGTTCTTTATTACGGTAGTTATTACAATTATTTGCTTGAATTTTTAATTTTTATTCTAGTTAAGGTACATGTCTTATACCAGGGGTGGCCAACTCCCAAGAGACTGTGATCTACTTTCAGCAGTGATCTACCCCCGTTTTTGGGGGGTTCAGCTCAAAGTTGTTGGCCTTTTTGGGGGATGAGGAATGCCCCGTTTTTTAGGGGTTCGGTTCGTTTTTAGATTACTGACCACATTATGTAAACAGCAAACAAAAGCAGCTTCAAGAAACAGAAAAACTCCCCCCCCCAAACAGAAAGCCCCCAAATGGCTGAAAAACTCAGTTTCCCAGGATCCTCAGCCATCGCAAAGGAACTACTCACCATGCAAGGGAACACAGTTTCCAAAGCTCCCTTGCAACGATCAGCCGGCGCAACACACACACACACACGCAGTGGCCGGCTGCTGGTTGGCAGCGCTCAATCGTTATTTAGATTTTGGGAGGGGGAGAAAGACCTGTAGTTGAGCTTTTTTTTCCCTTTTAGGCTGCCGATAACCATTTAACTATTATTTTTTGCTTCGGGGGGGGGGGCAGGTGCCCCCTCCTGCCCCCCCTTGGGTACGCCCATGTATGGCGGTCCTAGCTACATTTACTCAAGAAGGAAGCCTTGGTGATTCCAGTTAGGAATTACTCCCGAGTAAGCGTGCTTAGGACCGCAGCGTTAAATTCAGTACAAAGAGGCAACTCTGGGGGAGTTTTAAACCGCACAAAAGCTACACGAGAGGCAAAGCTGTGAATAACGACAACAACAAATAAACAGTTCTCATGGGAACAAAGTCTGCTGTAAAAATAGGCAGTGTGCTGCAGTGGTTAAAGTCCTGGACTAGGAATGGGGCTTTAACTCAAATCCTAAAATCGAGCAATGCTCAATGCTGGGACTTAAGTCAGCCGCGATCAGATTATGCCCCTTGCTTGCAAATGGACTTCCATCACGATTCATTTCAGACGAGGTAGGTGCGGGGGACCTCTTTGGCTCTCTAGGTGTTGCAGAACTATAACTCCCAGCATGCTTGACCATGCTTGCTGGAGCCGATGGGAGTTGTAGATCAGCAGCATTTTAATCTCCCGTAGATTTCAAAGGGAGAACGAAGGACAGGCAAGTGTGTAAGTTTTAAATGGCAATAGCATGTAAGCAGTTTTTAAAGTATGCAAGGCATCAGCCATATGTAGCTCCGCTGGTTAGAGCCTGGTGCTGATAACGCCAAGGCTGCAGGTTCGAACCCCGTCTGGGACAGTTGCATATTCCTGCATTGCAGGGGGTTGGACTAGAGGACCCTCGGGGGTCCCTTCCAACTCTGTGATTTTCTAGTCCGCTGAAACCTCCCGTAGCTGCAAGGTGCAGGTGGTGGAATCCTGATGGTGGAGTTTTCCTGGAGTTAAAGCAATAGGTAGTGCCTTGTAGGGTCTCCGCGCAAACCTAACAAAAATGGAGAGCGGGTTGTAAGTAAAATGTTTGTATGCGCAGTGCATTTATATCTTGTTGCTTCCGAATTGAACTAGGGTTTCTGATTGCCAAAGCACGGCAGCTGAAGAATGAAATGGAGGTATCAGTAGCCTTGGGGGACCCAGATGTTGGCAGAAGTACAACCCCCCCCCAACTGAATCACTCCCAAAGTCCAAGGGGGAACTGGGGTTGGGTAATGGGTACCAGGAGGAATGTCATGTTGAGTGTCGGCTGCACATCTGTAGGAAAGAAAAGAAATAAGTCATTATAATACAGTATTGCAGTTATATAGGCAGCTGGGCAGCAGGTGTTGTAACCTAGGCTGCGTCTCCGTGGCTGTTTATTCCATTTCATGGCTTCCCCCTTAACTGGAGCTACAGTGAAATATAGTGCAAGATTGGCGCTCGTACCCGTGCTGTTTGCTTCCAGGGGAAAAAAAAAAAACCCGTTTGCAAATAATGTGGAAACGAGTTCTGAACGTGTGCTGTGTTCCGCTGTCGTTCCAGAAGTGGACTTTACCCTGTGTGAAAGCTCAGATATAAACGTGGAGATGCAAAGTGAGGGAAACGCTCTGAAAATGGAATCAACTTAACCGTCCTAAAGATGTAGATTTCCTGCTCCTTTCTGGCTGGTCAGATTTTTAATGGCCAGTTATTTATTTAAATTGCGCCTTTAGTAAACATAAGGACTCGTTGCTTATGGTAGAGAAAAGCTTTGAAACTTTTTTTTTTAATAAAGTTTTTATTATTTTCCAATAGAACAAAGAGAAAACACTACATAAACATAAACACAATAAAAAACACAATACATAATAAACAATAAACAAAATCAACAATAAAAACAATAACAACAACAATAAACATAAGAAAAACATATACAAACCTTAACCGATACCTATCTTTGTACTTTTCTTGTTTCTAACTTCTCTTTTTGGGGACTTCCCCCGTTCCCTCCACTGCATTCAAAATCATATATATATTTTGGGTAACTTTATATCTTTTCCCATTAACATTTACCATATCTCTTAATACTCTTTAGATTTACTTAATCAAATATAAATCATAGCTTAAACTCAATATCTTAAGATACTCTTTAACAATTAAATCATTCACAACAAAAATTTCTTCTAAACAATTTTATCTAACATTAACATGCTAAAGCCGATTCTTCTGACGAGAAAAGCTTTGAAACTTGTCTATATGGAGCCAAGAGGACTGCAATGTGTGGACATGTGTCTCCCGTCAGAGGATTGGGCTGCCTGTCCGGTCCCGAGGCAACAGAGGGATCTGAATCGAATTCTTCTGGGGAAAGCTGGTCCCCAGCAGCAGCAGCAGCAGTGGGGTTTGGACCTCCCCAGTTCCCTCTGTCCTTAGCTCATGCAGAAGCAGAGGGACACACAGGCTTGCTGCCACACCGCAAACCCTCCCCCCCCCACCCCGGATATAGCAACAAACACAACAGCTTTTAAGGCATCCCACCTGGGAGTTTGCGCTAGATCACATTTGAAGTATCCTTCCTGCTCTGTGCATTGTACCCTCTGAACACAGAGGACAAAACTGTTGTGCATATTGTCTTATGGCTACAGTATTAGTAATCTTAGAAGGACTCCCAGTCCTTAGGCTTTTTGGTTTGGTTTTAAATAGCAAATTGTGGCCTGTTCTTCCCACAGAGGCAAAGGCCTTTCATTCCCGCTGCCTTTTTCCTTTTTCAGGCTCCCTTCGAGAGCCTGCTGGTTATAGCAGAGCAATGATTTGTGGGTTGTTTTTTTTCTTGTTCTTAACACACACACAGTGTGCTTTCGTGTTTTAATACACATGCCTTAAGCTTTCCCAGGAAATGGCATGCACCCCCCCCCCCCCCGCCACTAAATTGTTGGTGAACTAAGACCCCTTCCTGGGTCTTAGCCACATGCAAGGTCTGCTCAGAGTACCCCCGAGTTAGGACACGGCTAACTCTGGTGCATTAATGACAAGTGGGTCTACTCTGAGTAGCTGGCTACAACCCCTTGTTTCTAATGTTGTCCAGCCAGATTTCTCCAGGAAGTCCAAAAGCAAAGCAGACTATTTTCCCAAGGTACTCTGCTCCTGTAAATGGAGGTTCTGTATATGTGTTGTGGTTGAAGACTACCGATTGACCCATTCTTCATGAAGAAGATTTATTTAAATGAGACTCCATGAACTGCAATAATAATAATAATAATAATAATAATAATAATAATATGCTTGTGTTACTATTAATTTGGTGAGGGTACTTAGCCACGAGGAAAAGGTTGTTTTCTGCTGCTCCAGAGAAGCGGACACGGGGCAATGGATTCAAACTACAAGAAAGAAGATTCCACCTAAACATTAGGAAGAACTTCCTGACAGTAAGAGCTGTTGGACAGTGGAATTTGCTGCCAAGGAGTGTGGTGGAGTCTCCTTCTTTGGAGGTCTTTAAGCGGAGGCTTGACAGCCATCTGTCAGAAATGCTTTGGTGGTGTTTCCTGCTTGGCAGGGGGTTGGACTGGATTGCCCTTGGGGTCTCTTCCAACTCTAGGATTCTATGATTCTATGAAAGGGAATCATGTACATATTCATGTGCTCTTTTCCTCCTACTTTGCAAGATCCATTGCAGGTGAATAAATTTGTGGCTCACTTCCTTCGGCCAGCCCTCTGCCCACACTTTCCATGCTTTCCGCCAAGGCAAGAAATATTTTTGAATGGGATTAAAACAGGAGGAGATTTCGTGTTCCTGAGATCCAACTCTGGCTGGATCTTGGGCAAAGGAATTTCCTCCAGGGCTTTGCCTGAATCTCACAGGGGGTGGAAAGGTTTCTCTCCCTTCCCCTCACCCCAGTTTCCTTGTGAACATTTCATTTCCTGGGATTAAGAGGGAGGGAGATCTGGAGTTGTGATTAAGAGAAGATGGTAATTTGAGGCTCCCTTTGGGCAGCCGCAGCTGGACATCTGTGTTGGTTGCCAC
Organism: Lacerta agilis; assembly: GCF_009819535.1. Lineage (NCBI taxonomy): Eukaryota > Metazoa > Chordata > Lepidosauria > Squamata > Lacertidae > Lacerta > Lacerta agilis. The sequence goes on from NC_046315.1 coordinate 3,119,861, forward strand.
CCGTGATCACACGTTGACTCTCCAAAAATAATACCTCTCCCGTTCCAAGCCCGTTATTTTGTTCGTTGCGTCCCAGGGAAGGGGTGTTCGCCAGAGTGCAATTGTGCCCCAAAACTTATTTCAGGGACGTTGCTTTTGGTTGAAGTGAAGTTGCAACAGAATATGCACCTCTGTGCATGTGCAGAGAGGTTTTTTTAATGCTATAAATTAATGTGTTGCTGAATAAACCTTCTAGGGTTTAGAGCAGGGGTCAGCAACCTTTTTCAGCCGTGGGCGGTCTACCGTCCCTCAGACCATGTGGTGGGCCGGACTATATTTTGAATATATATATATATATATATATATATATATATATATATATATATGAATTCCTATGCCCCACAAATAACCCAGAGACCCATTTTAAATAAAAGCACACATTCTACTCATGTAAAAGCACCAGGCAGGCCCCACAAATAATCCAGAGATGCATTTTAAATAAAAGCACACATTCTACTCATGTAAAAGCACCAGGCAGGCCCCACAAATAATCCAGAGACCCATTTTAAATAAAAGCACACATTCTACTCATGTAAAAGCACCAGGCAGGCCCCACAAATAGCCCAGAGATGCATTTTAAATAAAAGCACACATTCTACTCATGTAAAAGCACCAGGCAGGCCCCACAAATAATCCAGAGATGCATTTTAAATAAAAGCACACATTTTACTCCTGTAAAAACACCAGGCAGGCCCCACAAATAACCCAGATTATTTAAAAGGACACATTCTACTCATGTAAAAACACCAGGCAGGCCCCACAAATAACCCAGAGGTGCATTTGAAATAAAAGGACACATTCTACTCATGTAAAAACACCAGGCAGGCCCCACAAATAGCCCAGAGATGCATTTGAAATAAAAGCACACATTCTACTCATGTAAAAACACCAGGCAGGCCCCACAAATAACCCAGAGATGCATTTGAAATAAAAGCACACATTCTACTCATGTAAAAACACCAGGCAGGCCCCACAAATAGCCCAGAGATGCATTTTAAATAAAAGCACACATTCTACTCATGTAAAAACAAGCTGATTCCCAGACCGTCTGCGGGCTGGATTGAGCCGACCCACAGGCCTTAGGTTGCCTACCCCTGGTTTAGAGGCTGGGGCTTGAGGCTGGGGTCACAGGTCAGAGGGTGTGATTTCACAAGCCATCGAACCCTCTTTCTGAAAAGGCATTGTTTGTGTGTGTGTCCACAGAGCCTAGGGCGTGCCGATCAGAAGGTCGGCGGTTCGAATCCCCGCAATGACGGGGTGAGCTCCCGTTGCTCGGTCCCTGCTCCTGCCAACCTAGCAGTTTCAAAGCACGTCAGTAGATAAATAGGTACCGCTCCGGCGGGAAGGTAAACGGCGTTTCCGTGCGCTGCTCTGGTTCGCCAGAAGCGGCTTAGTCCTGCTGGCCACATGACCCAGAAGCTGTACGCCGGCTCCCTTGGCCAGTAAAGCGAGATGAGAGCCGCAACCCCAGAGTCGGACACGACTGGACCAAATGGTCAGGGGTCCCTTTACCTTTACCTTCTGAAGGTAATGTCCCTCTGTGGTTTGTGACTCTCCCAGCTCTCGAAGTTTCTGCCAAAGTCCAGTCCAGGACATCTCCTTGCAACCAAACCGACATAAGGCAGTTCTTTATTTAAGGCACATATTTAGCGGTAACAGATAATTGTTGGTTTGTTTCAGTGGGTAATTTATATATAGATACAGCTGTTTTGCATGTTACGGGTTTCCAGTTGCCTTTTGAGAAAACTGTGCTTTTAAAGATATGTTTCCCAGTTCCGAGCCTGAAAGGCCCCCCGGGCTAAAAAGCTCTTTTTGGGGCTCCTCCAACTAGCAATTTCTCCTGTTGCAAACGTCACTGAAACCGCAAGGCATCCCAGCTACTCTTGGTGAAGTCAGAGCGCCTGGTTCAGAGGACGGTTTTGCAGTTGTTTCGGACGGACAGCCGTAATGACGAGGCCGCGCAGATTTCACGGGGAGCAAGTATCACGGAACGAATTGTTGCCTCTGTGCGTTTGCCAAAATACATCCGATTTCTGAGGCTCACCCTTTTTCCACACTTGCCTTCGAGAACAAAGAAATTGCTCATATAGAATGTGAAAGGGCACGAAGTGTCTTGCCGCTGACGCCTCCTCGCGAGCCGCTTTTCTGACGTTTCTGTGGCTGTTTGGTTGGTTCCTGCCCAAGCTCTGGGTTTGTTCTGAGTGTTCCTTCAGTTGCACGGCGCTTGGGTCTGTTTCGTTTAGAGCAGGCATGTCCAACAGGTGGATCGTGATCCACTGGTAGATCACTGGACGTCTGTGGTAGATCACTGGTAGATCAGTGGTTCCCCCCAAAGAAGCTAAAAAACTTTGGCTTCCCGTTAAAAAACCTCAACTTCTTTGCCCTGCACCTTAAAATGACCTGAACCACCACCAAAAAAAAAAGGGTTTTCCTTCCTTTTTTTATTGAAAATTGTTGTTTATTTATCAGATATACAATGTTTGCCACAGTTATGCAACAAATGTTCCAAACGCAAATAAAGATAAAAATAAAAAAACTTTTTAAAAGCTCAATGTCGCTTTCCTCCTCCCTAAAGAAGCTCAACAACTTTTACGTGAACCCCTAAAAAACAGGGCTTTCCTTCCCAAAAAAAGTTCAACAACTTTCTTGACCTAAAACCCCCCAAAAGGGGGTAGATCACTGCCAATTTTTAACCCTGGGAGTAGATCACAGTCTCTTGGAAGTTGGCCACCCCTGGTTTAGAGGAAAGACCAGGTGAGAAGGAAATCAAAAATTCTTTCCAGTAGCACCTTAGAGACCAACTGAGTTTGTTCCTGGTATGAGCTTTCGTGTGCATGCACACGAAAGCTCATACCAGGAACAAACTCATTTGGTCTCTAAGGTGCTACTGGAAAGAATTTTTGATTTTGTTTTGACTATGGCAGACCAACACGGCTACCCACCTGTAACAGGTGAGAAGGGGCATGTGGAAGTTTGAAAGATTATGCCTGGCATGCAGAAAGTGAGCAGAGGGAAAGTTTTCCTCCTTCTGTCCTAACACCAGAACCTGTGTTCCAGGATCTGAATGCAGGAAGATTCAGGACAGAGGAAAGAAAGCTTTTCATGCACTTGCTAAAGGAGAAATCTGAGGGCTCCCCTGGACAAAAAAACAAGGACACCAGCCAGGAATGCCAGAGCAAAACAGCAGCCAGTAGGCTTGGACTTTGTTTGAAGTCTGTCGCGACAGGGCCCCCACCCGCCACCAGGTGGAACAAAATGGAAGCCCCGAACAGGGAGACACCCCAACTTTTATTAGTTACTAGCTGGTCCTTTTAAAAATTCTCCTGACCCCGAGAGTATTCTGGAAGTTCCTGTTTTCATTATTCCCTGTCCCTTTAGAGCAGGGGTCAGCAACCTTTTTCAGCCTTGGGCCGGTCCACTTTCCCTCAGACCATGTGGTAGGCCGGACTATATTTTAGGCGGGGGGGGGGAAATGAACTAATTCCTATTCCCCACAAGTAACCCGGAGATTCATTTTACATAAAAGAACACATTCCACTCATGTAAAAACACCAGGCATGCGAAGCTGCGGCGGCCATTTTAGGTGAGGGCACTGGCGACCTTAAAGAGCATTCTCTCCCAACCCAGTCCCAAAATTACCCAGTCCCAAAATCACGCACCTCAGCGAAACAATCCCCTCAGAGCTGGTCTTACTCAGTGCGACCTCTCAGGCATGCCTCCTGCTCTGTGTTTGTTTTTTCTCCTCGGAGCATGCAAAGCTGCGGTGGCCATTTTAGGTGAGGGCACAGGCATTGTTGCTCTGGCCAGGTCTGATGATGTTGACAGGCCATCTGCCTTTCTATTGGATGCTGTTGGAGTCTTCATTCCTTTTGCTGGTGAGGTATAATAGGCGCACCTTTTTTTTACCTTTATATTTTAGGCATGACAGGTGTGGTTTTTTTAAATTTTTATTATGCCAGATCCTTCCTCGACGGTCATGTTACGCTTTGTACTAATTTGATGCGCCTTGGTCCAGCGGTTACGGAGAACATCGGTGTCCGCCGCGCACACAATGGGAACATTTATATATATATATATATACTCCCCTTTCCTGGCACTGGTCTCCCTCGTCTTCCTCCTCCTCCTCCTCCTCGCTGCCTTTGGGCATTTTTTTTTTTTTTTGCAGGGACATCCCAGTGTTTGTGGCTGGAAAACCAATTTTCCTCTTGTTTTGCTAACTGCACCCAAGCGGTGTGGAATGTGCCTGCTTCTGAAGACGCCTGTGTGTGAATTTGTTTTATGCGCGCTGATCAACGCACAGTCTTTGCAGTCGGGCTCTGTTCCGATGGCATGAAGAAGCCACGACAACGCGGTAGATTCCTATCTGCCGCACCCTAATGCTGGTGGTCAACAAAAGAGGTTTAAAGACTGTCTCAAGGCAAATCTTAAAAAAAATGTAGCATAAACACCGACAACTGGGAAACACTGGCCTGCGAGCGCTCCAGTTGGAGAACAGCCTTTACCAAAGGTGTCATGGGCTTTGAAGACACTCGAACTCAGGACAAAAGGGAGAAACGTGCTAGGAGGAAGACACGCTTGGCAAATCCACACCGTGATCAACTCCTGCCCGGAAACCAATGTCCCCACTGCGGAAGGACGTGTGGATCCAGAATTGGCCTCCACGGTCACTTACGGACTCACTGTTAAAACCGCGTTTATGGAAGACAGTCTTACTCGGCTACAAGTGATTGCCAAAGAGGAGGAGGAGGAGGAAGAAGAAGAAGAAGAAGGTGGTCTCATGTGTTTAGTTCCAGCACCAAATTAGCTCTTAAAAGCCCCTTCAGAGACACCAACCCAAGTCCTTTTTCCAGAGCACTTTCTCCACAAAGAGCTTTTTGGCTCTCTAGAATAGCGGCAGCAGTTATTTTAGGAACGGTTGCAAGTTCAGGTTGCTGCAGGTCTGTTTGGACAGCTGGTGGCTCCCTGCTAGGTGGCTGCAGAGAATACACCCCCCCCTGTGTTCTTGGGAAAACACACACATCTTGGGGAAGGGTGTCTCTTGGGGGGTCTGATTGCCTCCTTGCCATCAAACCCAGGGTTGGGAATCGAATCCCAGAAACTTAGTCCTTCTAGGGAATGGATGTGTAGTGCATACTATGAAGATTGGAGTACCATGTCTTGAGGCAGTGAGTTCCACAGGTAAGCAAAGGATTTTTTTTTGCTTACCTGGTTATCTGCTTATCTGGTTGTCCAGAGGAGGGCAACCAAAATGGTCCAAGGCCTGGAAATGATGCCTTATGAGGAACGGCTTAGGGAGCTGGGTATGTTTAGCCTGGAGAAGAGAAGGTTGAGGGGGGATATGATAGCCATGTTCAAATATATCAAAGGATGTCATCTAGAGGAGGGAGAAAGGTTGTTTTCTCCTGCTCCAGAAAAGCGGACACAGGGCAATGGATTCAAACTACAAGAAAGAAGATTCCACCTAAACATTAGGAAGAACTTCCTGACAGTAAGAGCTGTTGGACAGTGGAATTTGCTGCCAAGGAGTGTGGTGGAGTCTCCTTCTTTGGAGGTCTTGAAGCGGAGGCTTGACAGCCATCTGTCAGGAATGCTTTGATGGTGTTTCCTGCTTGGCAGGGGGTTGGACTGGATGGCCCTTGGGGTCTCTTCCAACTCTAGGATTCTATGATTCTACCTTGGGGTCCTTGCATGAGACGTGGAACGGGCTGAGATTGCTGCAGTTTGTTAAGGGCGATGAGGGTTGTTAGGAGATGCACTCGCAGAGCGACAGTTCCCAGAGTTTTTGGTGAAGAGGGATTGATTGTTAAGCCGTCCTGGGAATTGTAGCTCTGGGAAAGGAATCGGGGCGTGAGTGTCACGGGCTCATTTATATCTTGCAATCATTGTGCCCAGTGCTTTACAGAGTACCAAAAGGCGGGTCCCTGCCCCTAGCGGCATACAATTTAAAATTGAACACAAGAAATGGAGGTAGTGGACAAACAGGGGAAGAACATGCAGTCTCTGTTTCCCTTATATGTGCTTTTGCTTGGTGGCAGTGGGGCTTCTTGTTGTTGTTCAGTCGTGTCCGGCTCTTCGTGACCCCATGGTCCAGAGCACGCCAGGCACGCCTATCCTTCACTGCCTCCCGCAGTTTGGCCAAACTCATGCCAGTCGCTTCGAGAACACTGTCCAACCATCTCATCCTCTGTCGTCCCCTTTTCCTTGTGCCCTCCATCTTTCCCAACATCAGGGTCTTTTTCAGGGAGTCTTCTCTTCTCATGAGGTGGCCAAAGTACTGGAGCCTCAGCTTCAGGATCTGCCCTTCCAGTGAGCCCTCAGGGCTGATTTCTTTAAGGATGGATAAGTTTGATCTTTTTGCAGTCCATGGGACTCTCAAGAGTCTCCTCCAGCACCATAATTCAAAAGCATCAATTCTTCGGCGATCAGCCTTCTTTATGGTCCAGCTCTCACTTCCATACATCACTACTGGGGAATCTATAGCTTTAACTATATGGACCTTTGTGGGGCAAATGTCCCCAATTTGGTGCCCTCCAGATGCCTCAGGCCATGGTTCCTGATGTAACCCCCCCAAAAAGCAACAACTGGAGGGCACCAGGTTGGGGAAGGCTGCTGTAAGGGTACGTGCCTTAGAGGAGGAGAGGCTTGCACAGTGTGATGCAGCAGCAAAAAAAGCGAATGCGATTCTAGGCTGCATCCACAGAAGTCTAGTGTCCAGATCTAGGGAAGCAATATTCCTGCTCCGTTCTGCCTTGGTCAGATAACATCTGAAGTCCTGTGTCCAGTTTTGGGCATCACATTTTCAGGAAGATTCCACTGGAACATGTGCAGAAGAGGGCAACCAAGATGATTATGGGTTTGGAAAGCAATCCTGATGAGGAGCGGTTGAAGGAGCTGGGTGTGTTCAGCCTGGAAAAGAGTAGACTGAGAGTTAGCCAACTTCCGATATCTTAAAGGCCGCTCCATGGAAGATCAGCCCAACCACCTTTTTTCTGCGGCTCTAGAGGGCAGGACCCGAACCAAATGTTCAAAGGAGATTCTGACTAAACATTAGGAATGGTGAAAGCTTGATTTCGGGTCAAGATCTGCCGAAAGAGGAGAGGACACTATTCATGAATGCGAGAATTCTGATAGCGCAAAAGTGGAAGGCTGGAGAAATTCCAACTAAAGAACTTTGGCGAGAGAAATTGATGAATTATGCAGAACTGGCAAAATTGACGGACGCATTTGGCAAAAAGACAACAGTGACTCTGAAAAAGAGTGGGAACCATTTATAATATGCTTGCAGAAACAAAGGAAGAATATTGACTTGATTGTTGTTGTTGTTGTTGTTGTTGTTGTTCAGTCGTTCAGTCATGTCCGACTCTTCGTGACCCCATGGACCAGAGCACACCAGGCACCCCTATCCTCCACTGCCTCCCGCAATTTGGCCAAACTCGGGCTAGTGGCTTCGAGAACACTGTCCAACCATCTCGTCCTCTGTCGTCCCCTTCTCCTTGTGCCCTCCATCTTTCCCAACATCAGGGTCTTTTCCAGGGAGTCTTCTCTTCTCATGAGGTGGCCAAAGTACTGGAGCCTCAACTTCAGGATCTGTCCTTCCAGTGAGCACTCAGGGCTGATTTCTTTGAGAATGGATAGGTTTGATCTTCTTGCAGTCCATGGGACTCTCAAGAGTCTCCTCCAGCACCATAATTCAAAAGCATCAATTCTTCAGCGATCAGCCTTCTTGATGGTCCAGCTGTCACTTCTGTACATTACTACTGGGAAAACCATAGCTTTAACTATACGGACCTTTGTCGGCAAGGTGATGTCTTTGCTTTTTAAGATGCTGTCTAGGTTTGTCATTGCTTTCCTCCCAAGAAGCAGGCGTCTTCTAATTTTGTGACTGCTGTCACCATCTGCAGTGATCATGGAACCCAAGAAAGTGAAATCTCTCACTGCCTCCATTTCTTCCCCTTCTATTTGCCAGGAGGTGATGGGACCAGTGGCCATGATCTTAGTTTTTTTGATGTTGAGCTTCCGACCATATTTTGATGGCAGGATTTAAATAAACACTCACATCTTTAATAACAAAGAACATTTAAAACGACAAAGAAATAATATAGTGGATTTTTAAAGAAATAGCAGTATGGAATAAGGGGGAAACAAACCAGGAGTGGAAGCTGGGGGAAGCCGGAGAGGGGAGGGAAGAGGTGACGTAATCTGTGATGTAATCTAAATGTTATTGATATGAGATGTACTGTAATGATAGAAAAATAATAGTGAATAAAAAATTATTTATTTTTTTAAAGAAAGGAATGGTGGAAGCTGATGGACTCTCTCCTTCATTGGAGGTTTTGCAGCCGATGTTGGACGGCCTCCTGCCAGGGATGCTGTGGCCAGGGGCGTAGCAAGGGGGGGGGCGTAGGGGGCGGATCGCCCCATGTTCCATAATGGAGGGGGTGACAAATTACCAAGGAACAATTACTGCCCTACTCCCCTTCATGGATCACTGCCTTGTCGTGGCGAAGGGGCTTGAATTACTCAGGCAAGCTATGGACAGGTCAAGATGGACAGGTCATAGCGGAGAGTTTGGACCAAACGTGATCCACCTGGAGAAGGAACTGGCAAGCCGCTCCAGTATCCCTGCCAAGAAAACTCCATGGACAAGACAACAGGCATATAAAAGATATGACGCTGGAAGATGAGCCCCTCAGGTTGGAAGGCGTCCAACATGCTACTGGGGAAGAGCGGAGGACAAGTACAAGTAGATCCAGAGCTGATGAAGTGGCTGGGCCAAAGCCGAAAGGACGCTCAGTTGTGGATATGCCTGGAAGCGAAAGGAAAGTCCAATGCTGTAAAGAAAAGTATTGCATAGGAACCTGGAATGTAAGAACCATGAACCTTGGTAAGCTGGATGTGGTAAAAAATGAGATGGCAAGAATAAACATTGACATCCTAGGCATCAGTGAACTAAAATGGACAGGAATAGGCGAATTCAGTTCGGATGACTATCATATCTACTACTGTGGGCAGGAATCCCGTAAAAGAAATGGAGTGGCCCTCATAGTGAACAAAAGAGTGGCGAAAGCTGTACTGGGATGCAATTTCAAAAATGATAGATTGATCTCGATACGAATCCAAGGCAGACCTTTTAACATCACAGTAATCCAAGTTTATGCACCAACTACCAGTGCTGAAGAAACTGAAATTGATCAGTTCTATGAAGACTTACAACACCTTATAGAAATGACACCAAAGAAGGATGTTCTTCTCATTATAGGGGATTGGAATGCTAAAGTAGGGAGTCAAGAGATAAAAGGAACAACTGGCAAGTTTGGCCTTGGAGATCAAAATGAAGCAGGGCAAAGGCTAATAGAGTTCTGTCAAGAGAACAAGCTGGTCATCACAAACACTCTTTTCCAACAACACAAGAGACGACTCTACACATGGACATCACCAGATGGGCAACATCGAAATCAGATTGATTATATTCTCTGCAGCCAAAGATGGAGAAGCTCTATACACTCAGCAAAAACAAGACCTGGAGCTGACTGTGGCTCTGATCACCAGCTTCTTATAGCAAAATTCCAGCTTAAACTGAAGAAAGGGCAGTTCATAAAAAACTTTTTTCTTTTTGAAAGCGCCTGCTCCAAAGGTCTTATCTTACTATACTAGGGATTATATAGCCATATATGAAATTTCATGCATATCGGTTAATATCTTGACCCTCCTCCACCAAAATAGCTGTTCACTTGGCTGTTTTCCTATGTCGCGAAGGCTGAAATTTCAGTTCAGTGGAGCACTTACTGTTCCCAACCCTAACCCTGTGGAAAGCCATCTAATTAGACTTTAATTTGATTTTTGAGATGTTTTTAGGAGGTAATTTAATTATTGTTTGATTTTATACCAATGTTTCGTATCTGGTGTTAGCCACCCTGAGCCCGACTTCGGCCGGGATATAAATAAAAGTTTATTTTTAAATTATTATTACTTATTATTCCTTTATAACTTAAAACCATTTTTGCGGGGGTGTGTGTGTGTGTGGATCAATGGAGAGGGTGACAAGAAATTTTTCGCACCGGGTACCACCTGACCTTCTGACCTTCCTATGGCTCTGGGGGAGGGTGACAAAATAATTTTTCACCCCCCCCCCGGTACCAATTTTACCTTGCTACGCCCCTGTGTGTGTGGGCATCCCCAGCCCCTCCCTCTGACCCCCCCAGCCTCCTTCCACAATTCGTGTCTCTCCGCTTTGGTGCTTTTGTAGCGAGAACTGACCCGCCACCCGTCTGCGGAGACAGAAACTCCCTGTTCTCTGCAGAGGCTGCCGCCTAAGCTGGGTTTCCCCCGCTGCTGGCTAAAGATAGGCCTCCCCGCCCCCTCCTTCCCCCCCCTCCTCCTCCTCTGTCAGCATCCTGGCATGGGAGTCTGTATGCTTTTCACTGAGTCACAGGCTGCGCAGCTGACGCTGCAGAGAAGGGGGGGGTCAGAGAGGGAGGATATGTGTGTATTATATCTGTGCTCCCTCCAGCGCAGATGGGAAAACAAACCCGCCATTATGCACTAAAAATAGCTCTCGCCAGGAGGAAGAAAGATGAACTTCATTGCTGTGTCTGCAGAGGCGCTTTGGGGCTTTAACTCTTTGGTGCAGAGGCCGAGATGGGGGGGGTTTTCTTTCCAGAGAGGCTGAGTTTAAACTGTGGCTTCCCTGCCCTTATCATTGACAAGACACCATCATAGCAAGGGAAGAGTTCCTTCTCGCTCAGTGTCGTCTGCGCTGACTGGCAGCAGCTTACTGGCTTGAGAGCAGTAAACGTGAAAAGGATCTAGGAGTCTTGGTAGACCACAAACTTGACATGAGTCGACAGTGTGATGCAGCAGCTAAAAAAGCCAATGCAATTCTGGGCTGCATCAATAGGAGTATAGCATCTAGATCAAGGGAAGTAATAGTACCACTATATTCCGCTCTGGTCAGACCTCACCTAGAATACTGTGTCCAGTTCTGGGCACCACAGTTCAAGAAGGATACTGACAAGCTGGAACGTGTCCAGAGGAGGGCAACCAAAACCCTGGTAGAATCCTGAACCCTGGTAGAATCATAGAATCACAGAGTCGGAAGAGACCCCAAGGGCCATCCAGTCCAACCCCCTGCCAAGCAGGAAACACCATCAAAGCATTCCTGACAGATGGCTGTCAAGCCTCCGCTTCAAGACCTCCAAAGAAGGAGACTCCACCACACTCCTTGGCAGCAAATTACACTGTCCGACAGCTCTTACTGTCAGGAAGTTCTACCTAATGTTTAGGTGGAATCTTCTTTCTTGTAGTTTGAATCCATTGCCCCGTGTCCGCTTTGGAGCAGCAGAAAACAACCTTTCACCCTCCTCTATATGACATCCTTTGATATATTTGAACATGGCTATCATATCACCCCTTAACCTCCTCTTCTCCAGGCTGAACATACCCAGCTCCCTAAGCCGTTCCTCATAAGGCATCGTTTCCAGGCCTTGGACCATTTTGGTTGCCCTCCTCTGGACACGTTCCAGCTTGTCAGTATCCTTCTTGAACTGTGGTGCCCAGAACTGGACACAGTATTCCAGGTGAGGTCTGACCAGAGCGGAATACAGTGGTACTATTACTTCCCTTGATCTAGATGCTATACTCCTATTGATGCAGCCCAGAATTGCATTGGCTTTTTTAGCTGCTGCATCACACTGTTGACTCATGTCAAGTTGATGGTCTACCAAGACTCCTAGATCCTTTTCACATGCACTGCTCTCAAGCCAGGTGTCACCCATCCTGTATTTGTGCCTTTCATTTTTTTTTTTTTGCCCAAGTGTAGTACTTTACATTTCTCCCTGTTAAAATTCATCTTGTTTGCTTTGGCCCAGTTCTCTAATCTGTTAAGGTCATTTTGAAGTGTGATCCTGTCCTCTGGGGTATTAGCCACCCCTCCCAATTTGGGGTCAGTTTGCTTCAATCTTTTTTTAAAAGCCATCCAAGTCGGTGGCCGTCCCTGCCCAAGTGGCTCCGAGCGAAACCCGCAGGCAGGATTCCGGCACAAGAGCATCACTCTACCCTCTTGTGGTTTCCAGAAACTGGGATTCAGAAGCATCGCTGCCTCCGGGGAAGAGCATTGGCATCCTGGCTGGAAGCCCTCGACGGCCTTCTCCCTGTCCAGCATTGGGCCCCTTCTTCCGTTATGCGTAAGGAGCTATGCCCACCTGGATTTCTCTTGTGCTGTGAAGGCAGTGTGGGAACCAGGGTGGTAGGCGTGTGGGGTTAAAGACATGCCGTGGTAGACGGAGAAGGAAAATGGTTAGAAGGGGGATAGGGTGAATTGTATTAAGGGTAAAGTAAAATATGGTTTATTATGGTACCCTGAAGCCGGTGTGTTAAGATTTTAAGTTTTAGAACTAGAAAAGGGATATTTTGATTTCTTTTTATTGGCAGCAGTTTAAGGGAAAGAGGATGTCTGTTATGATTTGATTTAAGAATAATATGTTAAGATATGGAGTTTTGTTATTAATTATTATGAAGTTATAATATGATCTGATTTTAGTGAAGTTAAGAAGTGGAATATTATTGTAAACTAAAAAATAAGATTTTAAGAAGAATGTTTAATTCTGAACTTTTAAATGAATTTAATTTTTAGAATGTGAAGTTATTAAAGTAGAATTTGGAATTGGAGCCGAAGGAGAGAAGGCAGGGGAAGTCAATTGTCATGATTTGAACAAGAATTTTTTTTTTTTTATATTCAGTAAGAAGAAGAATCGTTGGTATGTTTGTATTTGTTTAGTTTTAGTTGTGGTGGGTGGGTGTTAGGTTAATGTTGGTGTTGGTGTTGGATTGTTCTTTGTTATGGAAAAACCAATAAATTCTTAAAAAAAAAAAAAAAGACGTGCCGTGGTTTCCCCTTCGAGACCAGCCCTGCCTTGATTTCTGGGAAGGGTGATGATGCTGGGACCAAGAGAAGCCATGCAGAGCGAAGGCCTCCCTTGGGGGAACCAGATGCAGTCATGTGGGCAGAGGGATGGAGGAAGGAGCGAGCCACGAGAGCGCATCTCCTGCTCGCCTAGCGGAGTGTGACAGGCTGCCCACCCCAGCCACACACTTCTGGGTGCTTAGTCTCTTTATATCATCACACTTTCAAGAAATGTACCTGTGCTCAAAGCAGCTTGCCTTAAAAAACAAACACACTCCAGTCTAAATACAACAACCCCCCGTACATGATCAAAAGCATACAATATCATTATATCAGTTGTTGTTGTTCAGTCGTGTCCGACTCTTCGTGACCCCATGGACCAGAGCACACCAGGCACCCCTATCCTTCACTGCCTCCCACAGTTTGGCCAAACTCATGCCAGTCTCTTCGAGAACACTGTCCAACCATCTCATCCTCTGTCGTCCCCTTCTCCTTGTGCCCTCCATCTTTCCCAACATCAGGGTCTTTTCTAGGGAGTCTTCTCTTCTCATGAGGTGGCCAAAGTACTGGAGCCTCAACTTCAGGATCTGTCCTTCCAGTGAGCACTCAGGGCTGATTTCTTTAAGAATGGATAGGTTTGATCTTCTTGCAGTCCATGGGACTCTCAAGAGTCTCCTCCAGCACCATAATTCAAAAGCATCGATTCTTCGGCGATCAGCCTTCTTTATGGTCCAGCTCTCACTTCCGTATATTACTACTGGGAAAACCATAGCTTTAACTATAGGGACCTTTGCCGGCAAGGTGATGTCGCTGCTTTTTAAGATGCTGTCTAGGTTTGTCATTGCTTTCCTCCCAAGAAGCAGGCGTCTTTTAATTTCGTGACTGCTGTCACCATCTGCCATTATATCAATGGTTATGATTAATCCCCAGTGGTTTCTGCAGCAGGGGCTGAGAGATACCCCCTGCCTGAGACCCCTGGAGGGCTGCTCCCGGTCAGTGTGGGCACTGCTGAGCAAGGTCACTCGAAGTAGGGCTTCCCAGGCTTGGGTCTGCCGCTGTTTTGGGACTACAATTCCCATCATCCCTGACCACTGGTCCTAGGGATGATGGGAGTTGTAGTCCAAAAAACAACAACAACAGCTGGAGACCCGAGTTTGGGAAACTAAGCCTGCAGATCAGTCCTGAGATTATAAGAACATGGGAAGAGCCTACTGGATCAGGCCAATAGGGGTCCAGCATCCTCTTCTCACAGTGGCTATCTAGATGCCAGTGGGAAACCAGCAAGCAGGATCCGAGCACAAGAGCAACTCTCCTTTTCTGCGGCTTCCAGCAACTGGGATTCAGCCATGGAGGCAGAGCGCACCCATCCTGGCTAGTAGCCGCCAACACCCCTCTCTTCCTCCGTGAATTGGTCCAGTCCTCTTTTCAAGCTATCCAGCTGGGGTGGCCATCCCTGCGTCCTGTGGCAGGGAGTTCCGCCGTTTAAGCTCGGCGCTGTGTGCAGAAGGGCTTCCTTCTCTCCGCCCTGACTCTCCCGGCATGCGGCTCCCTTAGACGCCCACCAGTTTTAAGTGTTACGAGAGAGAGGTCTCTGCCTGCTATCTCCGTGCCGTGCACGGTTCCGCAAACTCCTTATCATGCCGCCTCTTTCCCGACGACGGTGGAGACAGGGAAGCTCTTGGCGCAGGCTCCGCTGGCAGCTCCTTGCGAGAGGCGTGCTCTGGAAATGCACAGGAGGCTGCGAGGAAAGGTCCAAAATAACGCCAGCCTGCGTGGCGCGTACTGGTAATCCCAGCCCTACATGTGAACTCCAAAGAGATTGGGGTGTGTGTTTGTGTGTTTAACAGACCAGCGATCCGGCAGGCTCTCTTGATGGTGATGGCCTGGGTCATTCTTGGGAAACAGCCTTCGGCGCACAGGGGGCCTTTGTCCCTCTCCTCAGCTGCTCTGCTTCTGGAACGGGGGCTTCTCTGTCTGCTCAGGATTAGTCACTGGACCAGCCGTAACCCGAACCTCAAAGCGCTGGCGTCCGCCCCTGGCAGCGTCCGGCGCTCAGCCCAAAGGCTCAGAGAAACCGGACCCTGTGGAATGCAAATGCCGTGCAGAACTGTTCCTGGCCGCTGGCCCCCCCCGCCAAACCAGGCCTTGCCTTGCCGGGCTGGAGACGCACATCTGTAAGGCTGCAAGGGGGTGTCACAGTTGGTGGCAGAGCAGCCGTGCTAAGAGTTGAGGCCTGGAGCCGGAAAAACACGTTCTTGCCGGTGGGACGAGGCCAGAGCAGCCTTTTCCCTAACCTGGGGCTCTCTGGGTGTTGTTGGACTACAACTCCCATCAGCCCCTGCCATGAAAGGCACAAATACAGGATGGGTGACACCTGGCTTGAGAGCAGTACATGTGAAAAGGATCCAGGAGTCTTGGTAGACCACAAACTTGACATGAGTCAACAGTGTGATGCAGCAGCTAAAAAAGCCAATGCAATTCTGGGCTGCATCAATAGGAGTATAGCGTCTAGATCAAGGGAGGTAATAGTACCACTGTATTCCGCTCTGGTCAGACCTCACCTGGAATACGGTGTCCAGTTCTGGGCACCACAGTTCAAGAAGGATACTGACAAGCTGGAACGTGTCCAGAGGAGGGCAACCAAAATGGTCCAAGGCCTGGAAACGATGCCTTATGAGGAACGGCTTAGGGAGCTGGGTATGTTTAGCCTGGAGAAGAGAAGGTTACGGGGGGATAGGATAGCCATGTTCAAATATATCAAAGGATGTCATCTAGAGGAGGGTGAAAGGTTGTTTTCTGCTGCTCCAGAGAAGCGTTCACGGAGCAATGGATTCAAACTACAAGAAAGAAGATTCCACCTAAACATTAGGAAGAACTTCCTGGCAGTAAGAGCTGTTGGACAGTGGAATTTGCTGCCCAGGAGTGTGGTGGAGTCTCCTTCTTTGGAGGTCTTGAAGCGGAGGCTTGACAGCCATCTGCCAGGAATGCTTTGATGGTGTTTCCTGCTTGGCAGGGGGTTGGACTGGATGGCCCTTGGGGTCTCTTCCGACTCTAGGATTCTATGATTCTATGGCAGTCGTGCTCCCATGAGCCTCAGCGCCATGGCCGTGCTAGCTC
Source organism: Lacerta agilis (assembly GCF_009819535.1). NCBI lineage: Eukaryota > Metazoa > Chordata > Lepidosauria > Squamata > Lacertidae > Lacerta > Lacerta agilis. Next base: position 3,135,918 of record NC_046315.1, read on the forward strand.
ATAGGAGTTGTATGCCCAAAACATTGATGCCAAAATCCAGCATCTCCTGAGCTCTGCGAGTGCAGTTTTCTCCCGATTGAAGCGCACAGTGTTTGAGGACCGGGACATTCGCAGGGAAACCAAAATGCTTGTTTACAAAGCTGTTGTACTACCAAATTTACTGTATGCTTGTGAAACATGGACCATTTAGAAACGCCATCTCCAACTCCTTGAAAGATTCCATCAACGGTGTCTCTGAAAATTTTTGGGAAGACAGGAGAACTAATACCAGTGTACTGGAAGAAGCAAAGATCACCCATGTCAAAGCGATGATTCTTCAACATCAACTTCGTTGGACTGGTCGTGTTGTGCGGATGCCTGATTGTCGTCTTCCAAAGCAACTACTCTATTCCGAACTTAAAAATGGAAAGCGTAATGCTGGTGGTCAACAAAAGAGGTTTAAAGACTCTCTCAAGGCAAATCTTAAATATGTAGTATGAACACCCACAGTTGGGAAACACTGGCCTGCGAGCGCTCCAATTGGAGAACAGCCTTTACCAAAGGTGTCGTGGCCTTTGAAGACACTCGAACGCAGGACGCAAGGAGAAAGGAGCTAAGAGGAAGGTTGTTGTTGTTGTTGTTCAGTCGTTCATTCGTGTCTGACTCTTCGTGACCCCATGGACCAGAGCAGGCCAGGCACCCCTATCCTTCACTGCCTCCCGCAGTTTGGCCAAACTCAGGTTGGTAGCTTCGAGAACACTGTCCAACCATCTCGTCATCTGTCGTCCCCTTCTCCTTGCACCCTCCACCTTTCCCAACATCAGGGTCTTTTCCAGGGAGTCTTCTCTTCTCATGAGGTGGCCAAAGTCTTGGAGCCTCAGCTTCAGGATCTGCCCTTCCAGTGAGCACTTAGGGCTGGTTTCTATAAGGATGGATAGGTTTGATCTTTTTGCAGTCCGTGGGACTCTGAAGAGTCTCCTTCAGTACCACAATTCAAAAGCATCAATTCTTCGGCGATCAGCCTTCTATATGGTCCAGCTCTCACTTCCGTACATTACTACTGGGAAAACCATAGCTTTAACTATACGGACCTTTGTCGGCAAGGTGATGTCTTTGCTTTTTAAGATGCTGTCTAGGTTTGTCATTGCTTTTCTCCCAAGAAGCAGGCGTCTTCTAATTTCGTGACTGCTGTCACCATCTGCAGTGATCATGGAGCCCAAGAAAGTGAAATCTCTCCCTGCCTCCATTTCTCCCCCTTCTATTTGCCAGGAGGTGATGGGACCAGTGGCCATGATCTTAGTTTTTTTGATGTTGAGCTTCAGACCATATTTTGCGCTCTCCTCTTTCACCCTCATTAAAAGGTTCTTTAATTCCTCCTCACTTTCTGCCATCAAGGTTGTGTCATCAGCATATCTGAGGTCATGATCAACTCCTGCCCGGAAACCTATATCCCCACTGTGGAAGGACGTGTGGATCCAGAATTGGCCTCCACAGTTACTTAAGGACTGACTTTTAAAACCATGTTTATGGAAGGCAATCTTACTCAGTTACGAGTCATCGCCAAAGAAGAAGAGGCCTAAAACAGCTGGAGTGGGGGGACAGGTCAGGGCAGAGCAGGTATTTGAGGAACTGTTGGGCCTTGGGAGCTCAGCATCATCCAGTCCATCACAGCAAGCCTGGCCAACGGGCAGGGATGATGTGAGTTGTAACCCAACAAGATCTCCAGGGTCGAAGGTTCCCCATAACTGCGGTAGAGCAGGGCTAGTTTGCCTGTTTGTTGTGAGGCCGCTTGGGAGTGTGCCCGGTTTATCGTTGCCCACGCAGCTCAGGGAAGAGGGAAGAGATCCCGGCGCTCGATGTGCCGAATGTCATAACCTTGGCACTGCCAGTGAAAGGTAGCAGGTCAGAGATGCTTGAGAGACACCTGTCTCCACCAGCGATGGTGGCAATTCTGTGTTAGACTCCCTGCCTCTGCAAGGCGGAATGGCAACCATTCATTTAGAGGGGTGGAGGAAGAAGGGGGCTGTACCCTGCAGCCCCATTACCTCTTAGCACCCTCCAGCTAATCTTGCCAACCAGATCCCAGAACGACAGATCTACAGGTGGAGGGCAAGGCAGTTTGGCAAAGCCGAAAGTTCCCGCGTGCAAAAAAAAGCCTCTGAATACGTGCCAGCCTCTGGAAACCGCAAGAGCGAGATAAAGCTGCGGTCCCTGCTCAGGTCCCGCTTGCCTGGTTCCCCACAATGGTCAACTGGTCGGCCACTGTGAGAAAAGAACAGGAAGCTGGGCTTGATCCCTTTGGCCTGATCCAGCAACAGGGTGCTCTTTTCTTCCTGCTCTTTCCTTTCCGCGGGACAAAAAGCGGCGTTGCAGAATGGAGGCCGTAAAAACAGCCCCTTTTGCCGCCTGCCTAAACTTTGAAGGCTCCTAATAAGAATCCGAGAGGCGCGTTCGAGAGCCTTTGCAAAGAAGACGGTTAGGAGGCTTTTGTCCCCCGAAGGGTCAGCGAGACCCAGGCGTTTTTTGGCAGGCTTCCCTGGTGACGAGGGGTGAGGGGGGGGGGAGGAATCGGCAGCTCGGAGATGGGAGGAATTTCGGGTCAGATGGTTTAACTCAGAGATGTTTCGCAGGAGCCAAGTTTGAGCCGCTGCTTTTGCCGAGGAGCTGACTCAGAAGTTGCTGCTGAATCACCATCTCCGCTTCCTGCCCTGAGTGGGTGTCCTTTTCTCAGAAGACGCTTCTCCTTCTGCTACCGAATGGGGAAGGGGGGGCGGTTTGACTGCAAAAGCAGCAGCCCTGCATTTCCTGGGGTCAGGTGTGGACGGCGGCGGCTCTTTTCTCTGCAAAGAGTCGCGTGATCCTCTGCAGCAGCAGCAGCAGCAGCAGGGCGGAGGGGAATGCTTTTACCAACTGCAGCCTGCTTTGCCAACTGCAGCCGTCCCTGGACGGGGAGACCCTGAGCACGCATTGGTTGCCTCGAGGCTGGACTACTGTAAGACGCTCCTTGTGGGGCTGCCCTTGGGGGCGGTTCGGAAGCTCCCGCTGGTGAAGAATACTTCAGCCAGATTGCTGACGGGAGCTTCTCGTCGAGAACATGTGGCCCCATTGTTGAAACAGCCACGCTGGTTGCCCACTTACTGCCAACCCAGGTTCACAGTCCTTGATTTACAAAGCCCCGAATAACTTACCTCCATGGGTACCAGCTCGATCCCTGAGATCACCCGCACAAGCATCTCTCGCCGTTCCCTGAGTTGGCGAGGCTCGTTTGACGGCAACGAGAAACCGAGCCTTTAGTGCCATCGACCCAAGTCCTGTGGAACTCTCTGCCACTGGAGAGTCAGTGGCCGCATTGTGTGCCAACTTCCAAACGCCTGCTGAAAACATTTCTATTCTGCCGGGCCTGTGCAGGCAAATAAGAACAAATCTTTGTATCCCTTTTTCCAACTGCTAATAACATTTATTTTAAAAAAAAATATTTTAAAAAGAAAGAAAGCTGCTGCTGCTAATCAGCCAAACCGTCCTGTGATCTTTGGATGAAGGGTCATATATAAGTTTAATAAATACTACTACTACTAATACTAATAATAATAAAAATAAAATATTATTACATCCTTCTACAATGGTTAAGTTTTTAACCCTTCTATGGCTTTTAGTGTATGATTTTTTTGTTTTATTGCTGTAAACTGCTTTGATGTTCTTTTCGTGACACATCAGTGTATAAATATTTTTTATAAATGAAAAAACTGGAGCCCAGAAATCGACCTTGTGTAGCACGTACAAGAAGGGGGGGTGGGAAATGCTCAGGAAGTAGTACTGGTAAGACTTTGTGCACCCTAGAGCTGTCCGGCAGCGATGTCCCCCTGTTCTGGTTAGGACAGCAGGACTTGCATGGCAGATGAAGTTGATGGAGTATTAACTGGGAAAATTCAGAACCAGCAGGATCAGACCTTTTCGAAAGACTGAAATAAATTTACGCTATATTTGAAAGACAATTGTAAACAATCGGCATCGTTAGTAGGGTTACAGGAAGTTTTGTAAGCTTAAAATAAAATTAAAAATTCCTTCCAGTAGCACCTTAAGAGACCAACTAAGTTTGTTCTTGGCATGAGCTTTCGTGTGCATGCACACTTCTTCAGATACACTGAAAAAGAAGTCACCAGACCCTTATATATAGAGAGAGGGTGGGGAGGGGTATGACTCAGAAGGGTGGTGGGAATGGGGGATTGGCTGATGGGTGTGGAAAACCTGTTGACGACTGTTAACGACTGCAATTGGTCTTGCAGGAAAAAGCAAGGGGTGAGACGGCTAAAGATAGCTTTGTCATGTATAATGAGATAAGAATCCAATGTCTTTGTTCAGACCAGGTCTCTCCATGGTTTTAAGTTTGGTGATTAGTTGCAATTCAGCCACTTCTCTTTCCAGTCTATTTCTGAAATTCCTTTGTATTAAGACAGCTACTTTGAGATCTTGTATAGAATGTCCTGGGAGACTGAAGTGTTCTCCTACTGGTTTCCCTGTCTTGTGATTCCTGGTATCAGATTTATGTCCATTTATCCTTTGGTGAAGGGTTTGGCCTGGATAAGGGTAAAGGGACCCCTGACCATTAGGTCCAGTCGTGGATGACTCTGGGGTTGCGGCGCTCATCTCGCTTTCCTGGCCGAGGGAGCTGGCGTACAGCTTCCGGGTCATGTGGCCAGCATGACTAATCCGCTTCTGACGAACCAGAGCAGCGCACGGAAACCCCGTTTACCTTCCCGCCGGAGCGGTACCTATATATCTACTTGCACTTTTGACATGCTTTCGAACTGCTAGGTGGGCATGAGCAGGGACCGAGCAACGGGAGCTCACCCCGTCGCGGAGATTTGAACCGCCGACCTTCTGATCAGCAAGCCCTAGGCTCTGTGGTTTAACCCACAGCGCCACCCGCCGTCCCTTGGCCAGGATAAATGGACGTAAATCTGATACCAGGAATCACAAGACAGAGAAACCAACATGAGTCTGACCAAAACTGCTGGGTCCCCTGGCTCAGGGTGTTCCACCTTCAAGGTTTGCAGGGTGGGGGTGGGCAAGATGACCCTTGGCGTCCCCTCCGGTTCTACAGTTCTATGATCCTACGAGGGCCAGAGGCCTCACTCCCAGCCTCGTTGCTTGAAATCCTTTCTTCTTTCTGAATGGGGGATGCTGGAGGCTGCAGCCTTGCAGCTTCCGCATGCAAAGCAGTTGATTTGCTGCTGAGCCAGGAGGCTTCCCTTTCTCTAAAGCTGTTTTGGAGAAGAAAATTGGGCCGCAGGGTGGATGCGGCGCAGGGACACATCCTTCCCTTTGCCACGAGGGTTTTGTGTACACTACACAGCCGCCAACGCCCTTGCGCCTGATTTCTCTCGCAAGGTCCCAGAGAGCAGCACTCCCTCCCTGGCTCCCTCTGCGTTTCTCCTCCCAAGGCTGCAAGCTGCGGCCAATTATTCATCTCCTTTGCCTGCTGAATAATACATTCACCTGTGCGTTAGGCGGGGGGGGGGGGCAGGCTGGCCTTTCTCTGGTCAGGAGAGGAGAAAGGAGAAGGGGCATAATAATTTTAAAGAGTTCAGCGTTTGAGAAAAAACCAGAAGCCTTCCTTTTAAGCTTGATCCCTGAGAATATCCCGGAAGATAGGAGAAATGTGTTTCTATATGCATGTGCAACGGCGAGGATGTTGATTGCTCAAAATTGGAAAGGGGAGAAGATCCCAACAATTGAGGATTGGCAGATGAAATTAGTAGAATATATGAATTTAGCAAAGATGACAGCAGCGATTAGAAATGTCCCAAAACAAAAAATTAAAAGCGAGTGGAAATATGTGGAGGATTATTTGATCAAAGAAGGTATAAAAACAGAATTGGTGATTTGTTTAGAATGAGACTCATAAGGGAATATATAGATGGATAGTATATTTCATGACAGATTGATGCATTTGCTAGTTGGTGGTATTGTATTGTATGGTGAGGAAAAGTAAGAAATGTTAAAACGTAGAGGGAAACGATATACAAATAACAGGGAGTCATTGTTTTTAGTTTTCATTTTTCATTTTTATTTTGTTGTTTTTTTGGGGGGTTATTGGCTATCTCTTTTTGTGACTGTGTTTGTATTGTATGATTTGCATTTTCTTTGTTGTATGTTTGTGTGTGAATGTATTCTTTTAAAATATTTTGAAATAAAGATTATTTATTGACATAAATAATTTTAAGAGTTCGGGAGCCTGCTCTCCGTCTCTGTTTCTCTGAACTTTTGCAGAGGGCCAGCGCTGTGAATTATCTCCCGTTGCCTTGCAACGTTGTGGTTTTCATTTGGCTTCGAACAGTCAACTGCGGAAGTGCCTTGTGCAACGCGGAAAATTCATTATACCTGCCATCTTTAATTTGGCTCGTTAAAAAAAGAAGATAATCGTCTCATTTTTTATTTATTTTTCGGCTCATTTTCCTGATGCAACTTGTGAATGCCCCCTATTCCTGCGTGTGACGCTGCCAGGAAACCTTTGCCGCCCAGAGTGGCTGGGAGAATCCAGTCAGATGGGTGGGGGTGGTACAGATTATTATTTGCCAAGCTGGTGCTTGCAAGAAGGAGCCGGGTGCGAGAGAACTCTCCTTTCCTGCGGTTTCCAGCAACTGGTAATCGCAAGCGTTAGGAACAACTTTCTGATGGTAGGAACCATTCCAGTGGTGGAACAGACACCCTCAGAAGGTGGTGGACCTTCACTGGAGGTTTTTAAGCAGGGATTGAATGGCCAGTCTTCAGCTGAGATTCCTGCATTGCAGGGGGTTGGACTACATGACCCCTGGGGGTCCCTTCCAACTCTTCAAATCCATGACTCTAAAAAAGAAAAAGAAAAAATACATACACAATACAAACTACAAAATACAAAACAAAAAAGACTTATACAATACATAAAACAACAAAACACGTATTTAACTATTTTAATCTTTTTTAATATCTTACTTGGGGGACTTCCTCACGCCCTCTCTTCTGCGTTCATTTCAAATATACTGTAGTAACTTTATAACTACCTACTTTAACTCTTCTTTTACAACTAATCTTAATCCTTATTTATCATCTTGTATCTATAACAGAAATACAAAAAATGAAAAAAAAACACAATTCTATCTTCTTATGTCCTATTTTAAACTAACATTTTAATGCTATCACCTATAATGTCCACCGATTTCAATTTCAGATATCTAACTTTTCGCGTCGTTTCAAATATTCTTTGAATTTCTTCCAGTCTTCTTGCACCTTCTCCTCCCTCTGGTCTCGGAGTTTCGCGGTCAGTTCTGCGAGTTCCATGTAGTCGATCAACTTCATCTGCCAATCTACCACTGTTGGTAGTTCTTCTGTTTTCCAGTTTTTAGCTATTAAAATCCTTGCAGCTGTTGTGGCATACATAAAAAATGCTCTATCTTTGTTGGGGATCTCATGATTGGTCATGCCCAGCAGAAAGGCCTCTGGTTTCCTAGTAAATGTGTTTTTCAACACTTTTTTAAGTTCATTATAAATTTTCTCCCAGAAGACCTTTAATAATAATAATAATAATAATAATAATAATAATAATAATAATTTATTATTTATACCCCGCCCATCTGGCCGGGTCTCCCCAGCCACTCTGGGCGGCCTCCAACAAATATCAAAATACAATACAGAGTCACAAATTAAAAACTTCCCTAAACAGGGCTGCCTTTAGGTGTTTTCTGAATGTCAGGTAGTTGTTTATTCCCTTGACTTCTGACGGGACTTTACCTTTGGGCACGTCCACCACATGTGATAGAAGGTACCTTCTACTTGTTTGACTTTACCTTTGGGCACGTCCACCACATGTGATAGAAGGTACCTTCTACTTGTTTGACTTTACCTTTGGGCACGTCCACCACATGTGATAGAAGGTACCTTCTACTTGTTTGACTTTACCTTTGGGCACGTCCACCACATGTGATAGAAGGTACCTTCTACTTGTTTGACTTTACCTTTGGGCACGTCCACCACATGTGATAGAAGGTACCTTCTACTTGTTTGACTTTACCTTTGGGCACGTCCACCACATGTGATAGAAGGTACCTTCTACTTGTTTGACTTTACCTTTGGGCACGTCCACCACATGTGATAGAAGGTACCTTCTACTTGTTTGACTTTACCTTTGGGCACGTCCACCACATGTGATAGAAGGTACCTTCTACTTGTTTGACTTTACCTTTGGGCACGTCCACCACATGTGATAGAAGGTACCTTCTACTTGTTTGACTTTACCTTTGGGCACGTCCACCACATGTGATAGAAGGTACCTTCTACTTGTTTGACTTTACCTTTGGGCACGTCCACCACATGTGATAGAAGGTACCTTCTACTTGTTTACACTTCCAACATTCATTGCTCAAACCATGATGCATCTTAGCTAGTTTCACTGGTGTTAAATACCATCTGTATATCATTTTCATAATATTTTCTCTTAATACATTACATGCAGTAAATTTGATAACTTCCCTCCACAACCTCTCCCAATCCTCCAACATTATGTTATGCCCCACATCTCTTGCCCAATCAATCATTACCGATTTCACCATTTCATCTTTTGTATGCCACTCTAGCAACAAATTATACATCCTGGAAAGATTCTTAGTATTCGGTTCTGTCAGTTCTGTTTCCAACTTGGATTTCTCTGATTGAAAGCCTTGTTTCCTATCTAATTTAAAAACTTCATTTATCTGATAATACTGCAACCAGTCAGATACCTCCTCTTTCAATTGTTCATAACTTTTCAGTTTAAAGTTCTGACCTTCTTGTTCCAGTATATCAGCATACTTTGGCCATTTTGCAGGCATATTGGGTCTCTTATAGGCCTTAGCCTCCGCTGGTGACAACCATCTAGGGGTCTTTCTCTCAAAAAGTGGCCTTTTGTTTCCGTTCAGCTCTGTGACAGCCAGGGATGGATTTCCCCCTTCGCTGTGTCTGCATCAGGGCCCCATGCGGTGGAGAGAGGCCAGCCCCGTTTGCAGCCCAGCCCGAGCTTTCCACCCCCCCCCCCGATAATTTTAATGTTTAGCTATGCACAGCCCTCGTAGTTTGACTCTCATTTGCAAGGACGTGGCGTGCCTGGCGTGCTCTGGTCCATGGGGTCACGAAGAGTCGGACACAACTGAACGACTGAACAACAACAACAGGCCATAATCATCACAATTACAACAAACAAAGGCTTGACGTATCTCACTTTACAGGTCATGAGTCTATCTCATAAAATAAACTCCAGTAGCTAATGAAAACAATTGCTTGCATAAATGGACTTTTCCACGATATTCTGATTTTTCGAAACAAAATCGAAAATTCTTTCTAGTAGCACCTTAGAGACCAACTGAGTTTGTTCCTGGTATGAGCTTTCGTGTGCATGCACACTTCTTCAGATACCAATTTTTTTTTCGAGTTTCACCTGTATTATCTGCGTCTATTGTAAACCGGCTTTCATTACAAGATGCCTGCAGTTGTTTTTAAACGTTTTCATTTGTGCAGTTTCTTCCGACGGTGTTTTTGCAGTGTAAATCGCAGAAAACTGCAGAAAGCAATTAAATAAATAATAATAATAATAGTAATGGACGCCCACTTAAAAATAAATAAATCTCAGGGTGGTTTGCAGAAAAAAGTACAAGATGAAAACACAAGTCAATAATTAAAACAATGCCCAAAGGGACAACAACCGTCCCCTTCCCACAGACCCATTTAAAAGGCTGTAGAATATGAATCAGTCCAAGGTCTGGTGGAAGAGGAACGTTTGGGAGTTTGGGTGTGTGGTGGGTTCGTGTAAGGGAGAACGTGGCCCCAAAGCTTCCCATTTTAGACATTTGAGTTCTTCTCTAGCTTCACCTCAATAGTCATTCCCCTGTTTTAAACCTCTCTTTCTCTCTCCCCCCCCAAAAAAATTCCTTTTGTTGTTGCCGTAGATTCCAGAAGCATGTCCACACCTACCGGATCTTGCCGGACGAAGAGGATTTCCTGGCCGTGCAGGTGAGCTCCGTGCCTCTCGCCGCCTCCTTTTGCAGAGTTTGTGTAGATTCCGTTGCTTCCGGCACGGCGATCTGCGGCTGTGTGTACCCAAAACGCTGTCGTTTGTTCCCGGATGGATTTGTCTGCACGCTTTTGAAGGAAATGGTTTCGGGTGTGTGTGTGTGGAGGGCATGGGCATTTCCAATAACAGGGGAGAATCCCGAAATCAGTTCTGAAAGACGAATGCCTCCTCACGGTACTGCAGCCTTAGAGGCGCACTCCCAAGAGGTTTCGAACTACCCTTCTGCGACGAACCTCCACTCCAGACTCTCCCCTCGTTACTAAGTGATTTTTTAATCAGGTGTTCTGGGTCAGATTACAATGCACCCCACCTGTCCCTCTGAGGTCCGTCTGTTATTTCAATCCCCTTTTATCTATAATCTGGGGATCCCTTAGTAACGGGAGTTTTCCTGTCCAGCGGCCGTGGCCGGTTATATCCTCTGCTCAGGGCTTCAGGGGTTAACCTCTCCTTTGCCTACAGTTCGGGGTCTCTCTTTCATTAGATCCCCTCACTATACCAGTTAGCTAAGCCCTCTTAGCAACTCTGTGGCAATACCAGGGTTTCCGCCCGCTAGCCCCTCCTGAGGAACTCCAAGACACAAACTATCGCCTTTCAGGTTAGTTTTGTCCTTTCCCTGAGTTCACCTCCTCAAGAGCCTATATAGCTCGCTGGACCAAATGAACGACGATATTTTCTTAGCTCAACAATAAGAGGTCTTTATACCTTACAGAAGGGGACCCAGGTGGCGCTGTGGGTTAAACCACAGAGCCTAGGACTTGCCGATCAGAAGGTCGGTGGTTCGAATCCCCATGACAGGGTGAGCTCCCGTTGCTCGGTCCCTGCTCCTGCCCACCTAGCAGTTCGAAAGCACGTCAAAGTGCAAGTAGATAAATAGGGACCGCTCCGGCGGGAAGGTAAACGGCGTTTCCGTGCGCTGCTCTGGTTCGCCAGAAGCGGCTTTGTCATGCTGGCCACATGACCCGGAAGCTGTCTGCGGACAAACGCCGGCTCCCTTGGCCTATAGAGCGAGATGAGCGCCGCAACCCCAGAGTCGGACACGACTGGACCTGATGGTCAGGGGTCCCTTTACCTTTACCTTTATACCTTACAGAACATAACGGTTTCAGTGATGGTTCATAAGCTTAGTTTCATAACAGTGTAAACTCTTTCTCTCAGCAACATCTACACATCTTCAACGATCCTAACCTAACCTAAACCTAACCTGGCCCCACGCCCTCCTTCTTCCAGTCACCACTCTCTCTACACACTAACAGCTGCTCCCTCCTTTTAAAGAGCGGAATGTCCCGCCTCCCAAGGGGTGTCTGCCACTCAAACTGGGGTGCCCATTAACTCCTAAAACACCGTGGGTTTCTGAACAGCCCCTAACTTAGATCTGATTCATTACATTCCTTCCCATCAGCCTCAACCAGCAGGGCCAGTTCCCATCACCTCCCATTGCCAAATGGCAAGTGGTGCCCAGGAATTATGGGAGTTGTAGTCTGGAACCCATCTGCCACGGATGCTTTTGCTGAAATTCCTGCATTGCAGGGGGTTGGACTACATCAGGCATAGGCGAACTCGGACCTCCAGATGTTTTGGGGCTACAACTCCCATCACCCCTAGCTAACAGGACCAGTGGTCAGGCATGATGGGAATTGTAGTCTCAAAACATCTGGAGGGCCGAGTTTGCCTATGCCTGGACTAGATGATCCTGGGGTGGTGTGTGTGTGTGTGTGTGTGTGTGTGTGTGTCCCTTCCACACCTGCAGTTCTACACCAGTGTGGTGTAGTGGTTAAGAGCGGTAGACTCATAATCTGGGGAACCGGGTTCGCGTCTCCCCTCCTCCACCTGCAGCTGCTGGGTGACCTTGGGCTAGTCACACTTCCTTGAAGTCTCTCAGCCCCACTCACCTCACAGAGTGTTTGTTGTGGGGGAGGAAGGGAAAGGGGAATGTTAGCCGCTTTGAGACTCCTTCGGGTAGAGATAAAGCGGGATATGAAATCCAAACTCTTCTTCTTCTTCTTCTTCTTACGATTCCGTGATTCTATGAAACATCCAGAGTCCAAAATGGCATAAGGCTGCTGTTCGCAAACAATGCGGTTCAACGGGACTCCCTGTTATAGAATCATAGAAGCTGTAGAATTGGAAAGGGACCCCCCCGATGGTCATGTAGTCCGACCCCCACAATGCAGGGATCCTAGACTCCTAGAATCCTAGAGTTGGAAGAGACCCCAAGGGCCATCCAGTCCAACCCCCTGCCAAGCAGGAAACACCATCAAAGCATTCCTGACAGATGGCTGTCAAGCCTCTGCTTCAAGACCTCCAAAGAAGGAGACTCCACCACTCTCCTTGGCAGCAAATTCCACTGTCCAACAGCTCTCACTGTCAGGAAGTTCTTCCTAATGTTTAGGTGGAATCTTCTTTCTTGTAGTTTGAATCCATTGCCCCGTGTCCGCTTCTCTGGAGCAGCAGAAAACAACCTTTCTCCCTCCTCTACATGACATCCTTTGATATATTTGAACATGGCTATCCTATCCCCCCTTAACCTTCTCTTCTCCAGGCTAAACATACCCAGCTCCCTAAGCCGTTCCTCCTAAGGCATCGTTTCCAGGCCTGTGCCCAGTGTGAGTCTCGAACCCACAACTCTGAAATTAAAGAGCCTCATGCCCTGCCGACTGAGCTATATAACCGTTTAACATTCAGGGCGACGTTCGGCGCCGTGCAGTGTGGAAAAGAAGGTGGCGCTTGCCCAGGGGGTTTATGCCCAGCCTCCTTGGCTGGAGAAGACAGAAGATTGGGGGGGTGGGCTCAGCACTGTGCGCCTGTGAGCTCAGGGCAGGAGGTCCCCAGGGACGTGGGCGACGCTTCTCCCTCCTGACCACGGAACGGGCTGTCTCTGGGGCAGAGCAGGGGTTGGCAAGAGCCCTGAAGATGCCCACACACTGCTGATCTTGGCAGGAAGTCTGCCTGGCCCGGGCGATGGTTCATTTATAGCACAACAGTAACCTCATTGTGCCGTCCAAGCCGGCAGGAAAAAGTGAGCCCTGGAGGAGGGGGGTGGGGGGGCGCGGCTGAAAGGAGGACATTCCCCAGGTCCGCCCCCCCACCCGCTTGCTGCCCAGCTTGTGTTGCGGCAAGAGCTCTGATGCAGAATCCTAAGCGAGACCAGGAGGCGGCCCTCTCTGCCTGCGCCACGGCTGGGGAAAGGGGGTGGGTGGGTTTTGCGGTGGGTGCTGGTGGGGGTGGGGTGGGGTAGGAAAGCTTCTTCCCTCGCCTGGGACGGCCCCAGCCGTCAACTGATCGGAGCGGCGTTCGCCCTGGCCAAGCAGGGAATTCTAAGCAGGCATTTCCTGTTTTGCGCCGCGGAGGTTGGAGAGGCTTTTTTAAATGGTTGGAAATCAGTTTTGTAAGCCTTTCTGTGTCCATATCGGTTTCGGGGGGGGGTGCGCGGAGAAGCACACATGCACCGGCAGGGGGTTGGACTAGATGACCCTTGGGGTCCCCTCCCAGTTCTGTGATTCTGTGTGGCACCCATCCCTGCAATGCTGAAATAATCTCAGTTTGTTGCACAGAAAAGCCTGATCCTGCGGCCTCTGGTCCTTGGGCTTGTGGGAAGGAAAATCTTCTTCAAAGAGGCACTGATTCCCCCCCCCACCGCCTCCTCTCTCTCCCCCCCCCCCGCTCCTTACACTTGGCTTTTTGAGTTATCCGGCCATTGCTTGACCTCACTGCTTCCGTTTGCAAGCTCCGAAGCGCTCAGAATCCGCTTTAAAAAAACCAAAACAAAACGGGAAGTGGAGATTCTCAGAGCCGAGCTGGGCGCTAACCTCTGCAAACAGGGTATTGATTTGGGGGGGGGGTGCTCAGCCCTTCTCTCTCCACACCCCCCCCCCACTCTCTCAGCAAGTGACCCTCGCCGCCGTTTGGTTTCAGAGCCTGGTTGTGGGAGAAAGCTTTTCAAAACAACTCTAAGAGGATTTGGGGGAAGGATTGTTAGGCCGTGGGTGGTTTAGACACCCCCCCCCCCGTTTCTAACATGTAGGACCCCCCCCCATCTAGAGATGCCCGGGATTAGAGCGAGGGGCGTCTCTTTTGCATGCCCCTCTGCCATCGAGCTCTTCCCATGTTTGTGGGGTTGGTAAAAACAACTTTTATCAAGTGCTGTTCAGGATTCGGGGGGCTGAAACTGCTGCGAAGCCGCCCCAGTGCAATCCTGTCTTCATAGGCACAGGCCGGGCCGGGTTCAGGGTCTTCTCCCGCCTTGGGCGACCTGCCAGAGGTGTTTCGTGATGGAGCTAGAAGCCCTTTTTTGCAGTCACAAGGCACAGACTGATCTTGCGGCGACCGACCTCTGTCGCTTCCTGGTTCCTGAACAGCAGCTTCTGTCCTTCTGATCTCCTCCCGGCGGTGACGCTTGTGGGTTGGCGGCGCCCGAGGAAGTCTGCCCGTGACCTTTGTGCCGTGGGGAGCTGTTTGGCTCAGAGCACGGCCTCGTGGACAAAGGGACCTGGGGAAGGCCGGTGTGTTATCTGTATGAGGTTCAAGGAGATCTGACAGCAGCAGAAGGGTGGAAATAGAGGACAGAGAAGTGTCTCTGATACTTGGAGGTCCATGCCCAACCTTCCTTATAGATAAATCCTTCCAGTAGCACCTTAGAGACCAACTAAGTTTGTTCTTGGTATGAGCTTCCGTGTGCATGCACACTTCTTCAGATACACTGAAACAGAACTCACCAGACCCTTATATATAGTGAGAGGGTGAGGAGGGGTATGACTCAGAAGGGTGGTGGGAATGGGGGATTGGCTGATGGGTGCGGAAAACCTGTTGATGACTGCAATTGGTCTTACAGGAAAAAGCAAGGGGTGAGATGGCTAAAGATAGCTTTGTCATGTATAATGAGATAAGAATCCAATGTCTCTATTCAGACCAGGTCTCTCTGTGGTTTTAAGTTTGGTAATGAGTTGCAATTCAGCAACTTCTCTTTGCAGTCTATTTCTGAAATTCTTTTGTAATAAGACGGCTACTTTGAGATCTTGTATTTTCCTTGCTTTTTCCTGTAAGAACAATTGCAGTCGTTAACAGTCGTCAGCAGGTTTTCCGCACCCATCAGCCAATCCCCCATTCCCACCACCCTTCTGAGTCATACCCCTCCTCACTCCCTCACTATATATAAGGGTCTGGTGACTTCTGTTACAGTATCTGAAGAAGTGTGCATGCACACGAAAGCTCATACCAAGAACAAACTTAGTTGGTCTCTAAGGTGCTACTGGAAGGAAATTTTTTTATTTTTTATCTTGTTTGGACTATGGCAGACCAACACGGCTACCCAACTGTAACTTCTTTATAGATGATACTTCTCTGTCTGCCCTGCATTCAAAATGACTGGTGGATTATGATGGACTAATTTTGCATTACATTGGGACCTTGGTTCTCAAGCTTAATCCGTTCCGGAAATTCCGTTCCAAAACCAAAGCGTTCCAAAACCAAGGCACGCTTTCCCATAGAAAGGAATGCAAAATGGATTAATCCGTACCAGGCTTTAAAAACACACACCCTAAAACAGCAATTTAACATGGATTTTACTATCTATCGAGACCACTGATCCATAAAAGGAAAGCGATAAACAATGTCCTGCTCCTTCCTTTCCCTGCAGACATCTCAAGGGGTCCAGGTGAGGCGGTTCAAGACCCTGAGCGACCTCATCACCCTCTACCTGCAGCCGAACCAAGGCCTCGTCTGCACGCTGCTCTTCCCTGTGGAACGGGAGAAGGACAAGGAGAATGCGGAGGACAGGGACTACTCAGGTACAAGCAAACCTTTGAACCCCAACCCACAGGTGGTCGACCTTGTCTGCTCCCCTCTCGAAAGCCCTTTGCACCAATGGGGACAGGAAGACCCTTACCTTAGGGCGGTGTTGGCCAAACTTGGGTCTCCAGCTGTTTTGGGACTACAATTCTGGGTTCTGTCTTGGGCCCAGTCTTATTCAACATCTTCATCAATGACTTGGATGATGGGCTTGAGGGCATCCTGATCAAGTTTGCAGGTGACACCAAATTGGGAGGGGTGGCTAATACCCCAGAGGACAGGATCACACTTCAAAATGACCTTAACAGATTAGAGAACTGGGCCAAAGCAAACAAGATGAATTTTAACAGGGAGAAATGTAAAGTACTACACTTGGGCAAAAAAAAATGAAAGGCACAAATACAGGATGGGTGACACCTGGCTTGAGAGCAGTACATGTGAAAAGGATCTAGGAGTCTTGGTAGACCACAAACTTGACATGAGTCAACAGTGTGATGCAGCAGCTAAAAAAGCCAAGGCAATTCTGGGCTGCATCAAGAGGAGTATAGCATCTAGATCAAGGGAAGTAATAGTACCACTGTATTCCGCTCTGGTCAGACCTCACCTGGAATACTGTGTCCAGTTCTGGGCACCACAGTTCAAGAAGGATACTGACAAGCTGGAACATGTCCAGAGGAGGGCAACCAAAATGGTCCAAGGCCTGGAAACGATGCCTTATGAGGAACGGCTTAGGGAGCTGGGTATGTTTAGCCTGGAGAAGAGAAGGTTAAGGGGTGATATGATAGCCATGTTCAATCATATAGAGGAGGGAGAAAGGTTGTTTTCTGCTGCTCCAGAGAAGCGGACACGGGGCAACGGATTCAAACTACAAGAAAGAAGATTCCACCTGAACATTAGGAAGAACTTCCTGACAGTAAGAGCTGTTGGACAGTGGAATTTGCTGCCAAGGAGTGTGGTGGAGTCTCCTTCTTTGGAGGTCTTTAAGCGGCGGCTTGACAGCCATCTGTCAGGAATGCTTTGATGGTGTTTCCTGCTTGGCAGGGCGTTGGACTGGATGGCCCTTGGGGTCTCTTCCAACTCTAGGATTCCATGCATTCTCATCATCCCTGACCACTGGTCCTGTTAGCTAGGGATGATGGGAGTTGTAGTCCAAAAGCAGCTGGAGACCCAAGCTTGGCCAACACTGCCGTAGGGGATCACTATTCTGACCCAGCCGAGGCCTGAATGCTGTTGCCCGATGGGAGGCAGAGAAGCCCTCAGGGGCCAGGTGCGATACAGCGCTTGACAGTTTGGGACCAGCTTTACCTACAAGACTGACCGCTTCGATCAGCAGAACTGGCCCTATTACAAGCGCCACATAATTCCTGTTCCACATTTGTAAGAACTTGATATTCAAGTGTATATAATTTTTTTTAAAAAAATTAAATATACAGATAACTTTGGAACTCCCTGCCTATTGGCCCCAGGAAGGCACCCTCGCTGCCCTCTTTCCGGCACCTGCTAAAAAGCACTTTTGTTCAAACAAGCCTGCCCATGTGTTTTGGAAGCTGGTCTGAGTTTTAATCTGCTTTTAGTTTATTGGTATTCCAACTTTCCAGATGTGTTAATTTATTCCTTCCTGATAGTTTTATTGTTTGGGTTTTTTTTTATGTACAACCTGGAAGTGTTTCCGTAGCGTGCGTGACCCTTGCATGCGCAGAAGCGTTCTGCGCACTTTGCGCATGTGCAGAAGTGCTCAAATCGCGCTTCTTCTTGGTGTTTTTTTTTTTGGTGCGTTTGTGATACGCACGCCCGCGTTACATACCGCGACCCGGAACGGATCGCGTACGTAACCCGGGGTTTCGCTGTATTAAACAAAACAACAACAACCCTGCCAGCCCACACATTGCAGCTTGGTGATCCTGTTTCAGCCGACCATTTGCCTTCTGCCTTCCACAGATGGGGAAGACGAGAAGCCCCCGCTGCCGCCCCGATCCGGGTCCACCAGCCTTCCTATTGGGAGCACTGCCGCCGGCCTGGCTAGCAACGCCCCTGCTGTGCAGGACGGAACACTTGAAAGGTAAGTAATAACCTTTCCGCATCTCCGGAACTCCCTGCCACTTGACATCAGCCAGGCTTTACTCCTTTCGGCTAAAAACATTTTTGTTTCGCCTACCCACAAATCCTGATATGTTTTTAATTTACCGTATTTTTCGCTCCATAAGATGCGCCTTTTCCCTCCTGAAAAGTAAGGGGAAATATCTGTGCGTCTTATGGATCGAATGGTGGTCCATGGAGCTAAATTGCCCAGGGGCCAAAAGCAGATTGTGCTTTTTATTTTACTAAGAGAAAAGGGGGTGTTGAAAGGACCCCGCTCAGCAGCTGATCAGCAGGAGATCGGGAGAGAGATAAGAGTCCCGGCTCCCTTTCAGCCCTGCCCTCCATTGTTGAATGTGCTGCAGAGGGAGGTTGTTTGTTTCCCCAGCGACATGTGACTGGCTGATTACATTATCTGTCTGGAAACAGTAGAAACTGCTCCCTTTCCTTAAGATTTTTCTGAAATGTGAGTTGAACCCCATAAAAATGGGGCTTTTCCTCTTTGCTTTTCCCCCTTTGCAAAAGGAGATTTGCTTTTCCCCCTTTGCAAAAGAAGCTGCAAAACATTTAGCTGATCCTCAAAAAAACAGTACTTTACCCTTTGCAAAAAAGCTGCAAAACTTTTAGCTGATCCTAAAAAAACAGGGCTTTACCCTTTGCAAAAAAGCTGCAAAACTTTTAGCTGATCCTCAAAAAACCAGGGATTTTCCTTTTGCAAAAAAAGCTGCAAAACTGGTTTTTTGAGGATCAGCTAAAAGTTTTGCAGTTTTTTTTGCAAAGGGAAAAACCCTGTTTTTGAGGATCAGCTAAAAGTTTTGCAGCTTTTTTGCAAAGGGGGAAAAGCAAAGAGGGAAAGCTCTGTTTTTATGGGGTTCAACTCACATTTCTGCAGCTTCTAAAGGAAAGGGAGCCTTTTCTACAGTTTCCAGACAGATAATCTAATCAGCCAGTCCCATGTCGCTGGGGAAACAAACAACCTCCCTTTTCTCTTTCGTAAAATAAAAAGCATGATCCTCTTTTGGCCTCCAGGGACCACCATTCGCTCCATAAGACGCACAGATATTTCCCCTTACTTTTTAGGAGGGAAAAAGTGTGTCTTATGGAGCGAAAAATACGGTACCTGTAAGAAAATAAAGAGCATTTGATCTTATGCACGGAATGCCGAAGAATACGGTAGTTGGTCTCTAAGGTGCTACTGGAAGGAATTTTTTAATTTTGTTTCGATTATTATTATTATTATTATTATTATTATTATTATTATTATTATTAATTATTCCTCTTACAGCAGCACCAACGGGCTCAGCACCGTTTCCCATGAGTACCTGAAAGGCAGTTACTCCCTGGACCTGGAGGCTGTGAAGGCTGGTGCCAGCAGCCTCCCCCACCTGAACAAAACCCTGGTCACTTCCTGCAAACGCCTGCACAGGTGAGATGGGAAAGGGGAGCAGAGCAACGTCCACCTGCCTGTTGACATAACATGCGGCTGATGAATTGTGCTTTGGGTAAACAGAGGTGGGAAGAGGGTTGCTGCGAGGGCCAGCTCTCCAAATCAGGGCTCAGAGCGGCTGGAAACCACAAAATAAGCAGGAGCTGTGCTTGGCGTGGCATGCAGTTAGTTCAGACTAGAACTAGAGATGCAAAATTTCCGGACATTTTGAAGCTCGGAAAAAACCGGAAATTTTCGGAAAAATTGGGAAAAAAAGCCCCGCTACATTTAGCACTTCTGTTTTTCTTTTCCAGATTGAAATTCATTCTGTTACTTTAGAAATATAAATTTTAACTATGGACAATTTTAACAGGCATAAAATTATCACAACTAGCATATTAAAAGTGTAGTGTATCCAAACAATTATTACAAACAGAAATTACTTTTAAAATAATAATTCATTTGTATTTGTAACAAATGGAGCAACAATCTCCTGAGCTGTTTACTAGTTTATGTGGAACAAACAAACAAACAAACTCCACAAAACAAGTTTTAAAAACTCAGAAGTAAGAATTATTCATATTTCCTCTCCATAGTGTTTAAAAAAAACATTCTTATAAAAAGAACTGAAGAAGGAAGTGGGACTAAATTTCAATGAATGGGCATGAAATTTAATCAGAATCATTTTCTGGGCTGTAATGATCAGTATCAGTATCGGTTTCTGCTTCTGCATCTACTATGTTGTGTCTGTCATTGTCACAGTTATTATGGACTTCTAAAAACTGAAGGTTTGTTCGGATTGAAACATTTTTTTTCAATTTTTCTGGAAAAAACAAAAAAAAGGCTTCAGGAAAAAACCGGAGGAAAAAACGGGTTTTTCCCCTGAATTTCCCCCGATTTTTTTCCGGGCCTTCGCACCTCTAGTTCAGACAATTAAAGAACTGACGAGAGCATGGGGGTGGGGTTTAAATAATGATATTGGACAATGATATTGGAGGGAGATGGAGAGGTGCCTGGTGGGTGATCCCGAGATGGCGAAGGAAAATGGTTAGAAGGGGGATAGGGTGAAAATATTTAAAATATAACTAGGACGGCTCATCATGGTACCCTGAACTCAGTGTGTTAAAGAATTTATGATTTTGAACTAGTGAAGAGATATGTGAATTGATTTATTAGCAGCAGTTTAAGTAAAATAAGAAGTAAGATTTGTTTTAAGAAGTAATATGTTGTATGATGAAGTAAAATAAATATTAAGAAGTTATATTTTGGATATTTTGATGATGATAGAGAAAATTTTTAGAGATGAGAGGTTATTAAAGTAAATTAGAAAGGGAAGCAAAGGAGAGAAAACGGGGGAAGTCCCCCAAGTAGATTCAAAACTAGATTTTTTTTTTAACTAGTAAAGGAATGTTGGTATTCCAGGTGAGGTTTGTATCTTTGTTTATTCTGTTTTAATTGTTGTATGTTGTATTTGTTTCATTGTATTGTTCTTTTCTTGTCTTTGTGGAAAACCAATAAAATCTTTGTAAAAAATAATAATAATAATTTTTAAAAGCTTCACAGTCTGAGAAATGTCTGGGTTGGTGAGCTAGAGAGAGAGAATAAGGTGAAGCAGGAAGGAAACATAAAACCTGCTTCTTGTTCTTCCAGCGAGGTGGACAAGGTTTTGTCTGGCTTGGAGATCCTGTCTAAGGTGTTTGACCAGCAGAGCTCCCCAATGACCTCCTGGATCTTGCAGCAGGTGGGTGTGGCGATTGGAAAGAGAAGAGGCTGCCCCCCCAAAAAATAACTGAGGGGTTGGAGCAGCTTTTTCTGCAAGGAAAGATTAAAAGCGGCTTTCAGAGAGCAAGTGTGGTGTAGTGGTTAAGAGCGGTAGACTCGTAATCTGGGGAACCGGGTTCGAGTCTCCGCTCCTCCACATGCAGCTGCTGGGTGACCTTGGGCTAGTCGCAAGGTAAAGGTAAAGGGACCCCTGACCGTTAGGTCCAGTCGTGTCCGACTCTGGGGTTGCGGCGCTCATCTCGCGTTACTGGCAGAGGGAGCCGGCGTACAGCTTCCGGGTCATGTGGCCAGCATGACAAAGCCGCTTCTGGCGAAACCAGAGCAGCGCACGGAAACGCCGTTTACCTTCCCGCCGGAGCAGTAACTATTTATCTAATTGCACTTTGTCGTGCTTTTGAACTGCTAGGTGGGCAGGAGCAGGGACCGAGCAACGGGAGCTCACCCCGTCATTGCGGGGATTCGAACCGCCGACCTTCTGATCGGCAAGCCCTAGGCTCCGTGGTTTAGACCACAGCGCCACCCGTGTCCCAGTGGGGCAGGTAAGGGCACAGCAATTAGCTGACCCTGGGGGCTTGCAGAGCACGGGGTTTTTGCGAGTGCCGATGATGATCAGGTTCGCCGAAAAAACCTGTGTATTCATTACCAGCCCATCCTTGTGTGTTTTTCCTGGTTTGCTGCTTTAAAAAGCTTTAGAGGCCAAATTCCACAAAGTCCTGGAACAGGACCTGACTCTGGCACCCCCAGAATCAGTTCCCGGGCCCCCGAGTGTCTCCTGCCCCTCCTGTGCCAGAAAGCTTCTCCCGGGTCTTTGTTTTTCCAACCTTCCTTCTTATGGTCCCCAGACCGCCAGCCAAACCGGAGAGCAAGAGTTGGAAAGCCTCATCTTGAAGCTATCCGTCTTGAAGGACTTCCTGTCCAGTATTGAGAAAAAGGTGAGTATACCCCTAGAATTCCCCAAGTAATAAATAATAATAATAATAATAATACCCCACCCATCTGGCTCTGGGCAGCTTCCAACAGAGTATTAAAATGCAATAATCTATTAAACATTAAAAGCGTCCCTAAACAGGGCTGCCTTCAGATGTCTTCTAAAAGTCTGGTAGTTGTTTTTCTCTTTGACATCTGATGGGAGGGCGTTCCACAGGGCGGGTGCCACCACCGAGAAGGCCCTCTGCCTGGTTCCCTGTAACTTGGCTTCTTGCAGCGAGGGAACCGCCAGAAGGCCCTCGGATCTGGACCTCAGCGTCCGGGCTCTTCTAAAATTCTGCAGCGTAAACACACACACACACAGGCACCTATTTTCTTTTCCCCCCTTTCCCTCACCTTGGGAATAAAATGAAAAATGAAAAAAAGCAAAACCAAATGAGGCAGTGCAAATTTTATTCTGCAGCCGCAGACCTAGGAATGACAACTTCTGCGAAAGCAGCTGAGCTTGTTGCCTTTATAACCAGGTTGCTAATGTCCTTGGAGCAGAATTTGGGTGGACGGGACGGGGGAGTGGGGCTCAGTAACAGAGAGAGGGGCTGCTGGGGGGCGGGCAGAGGTCACACACATCATGAAGGTGAAAGAATTGGGGGGGGGGTGTGTCTGTGGCTGAAAGATGCCTGTATCCAGTGTATGTGTGTGTGTTGCAGGGAGTCCTGCTCTGAATGGGGGGGGTGGATTCAGATGCATCTCTTTATGGAGCCCAGGCTCTTGCCACCTCCTGTTTTTAATAATAATAATAATAATAATAATAATAATAATAATAATAATAATAATAATTTTTTATTTATACCCCGCCCTTCCCAGCCAAAAACCGGGCTCAGGGCGGCTAACACTAATTAAAATCACAGCAAAAACATAAAAACAATCAATTTAAAATACAGATTAAAATACAAATTTAAAAATTCAAAATTAAAACTGCAGTCTCATTTCCAAATAGCCCACCAATAAAAGAATGAAGCATAAGTATGAAACAGAAACCAACCCAAAGGCCAGGTGGAACAGCTCCGTCTTGCAGGCCCTGCGGAAAGATGCCAAATCCCTCAGGGCCCTGGTCTCTTGTGACAGACTGTTCCACCAAGTCGGGGCCAGTACTGAGAAGGCCCTGGCCCTAGTTGAAGCCAACCTAGCATCTTTGTTGCTCGGGACCTCCAAAAAATTATTATTTGAGGACCTTAAGGTCCTACACGGGACATACCAGGACAGGCGGTCCCTTAGGTACGAGGATCCTAAGCCGCATAATTTTAATTGCTGTAGTGTAGGAAATAAGCAACTATCTTCTCGGTGGTGTCGCCCGCCCTGTGGAACTCCCTCCCACCAGATGTCAAGGAAATAAACAACTAGACTGGTGACTGGAAGCGGCCGCCGTAACCATATAACACAGGTCCCGAAAGACCCAGTACATTTCCGAGCACAATTCGAAGTGTCGGTGCTGACCTTGAAAGCCCTAAACGGCCTCGGCTCAGTAGACCTGAAGGAGCGTCTCCACCCCCATCCATACCAAGAACAAACTCAGTTGGTCTCTAAGGTGCTACTGGAAAGAATTTCCTATTTTGTTTCCACCCCCATCGTTCACCCCGGACACTGAGATCCAGCTCCGAGGGCCTTCTGGCGGTTCCCTCCCTGTGAGAAGTGAGGTTACAGGGAAACAGGCAGAGGGCCTTCTTGGTGGTGGCACCCTCCCATCAGATGTCAAGGAAATAAGTAACTGTCTGACTTTTAGAAGACACCTGAAGGCAGTTTAGGGAAATTTTAAATGTTTGAGCTTTTATTGTGTTTTTAATAACCTGTTGGGAGCCACCCAGAGTGGCTGGGGATGTCTGGCCAGATGGGTGGGGTGTGTGTGTGTGTAATTATTAATATTTCAACAGGGTTGTCTTAACTGTCTAATTTAATTGTCGACATTTACCTATTAACATCCACACAGCTGGTTTTACGCTTTGCAGACTGCTATAGAAGCCCGATTTGGGTTTAAGCGGAGTACAAATCGACGACAAGGATAATCCCGAGTTATTATTATGATCGTACTCTCTCTTTTTTTAAAAAGGAATTTATTAATTTTTTTAAAATACAAAGAAAATAAACATACAAAATACAAAATACACATACAAAACAAAAGACTACAATACACTACAATACAACCAAAATACAAAAGCAAAACCTAACAAACAAACATTTATTTAACTGTTCGTTCAGTCGTTCAGTCGTGTCCGACTCTTTGTGACCCCACGGACCAGAGCCCGCCAGGCACGCCTATCCTTCACTGCCTCTCGCAGTTTATTTAACTATCCTTATCTTATTCATAACCTTATTTTGGGACTTCCTTCACCTCCTCTCTTCTGCGTTCATTTCAAATATACTATAGTAACTTTATAACATTTTTAAATTCTTCTTTCTCCACTATTCTTAATCCTCATCTGTCATCCTATATCTATAATCTTATTCCTAACAAAAATAAACATAACACAATTCTCACTTCTTATACCCTATTTTCACCTAACATTTTATTACTGTCGCCTAAAATGTCCTCTGATTTCAATTTCAGATGTCTTAACGTTTTTTCGCGTCGTTTCAAGTATTCTTTAAATTTCTTCCGATCTTCTTGCACCTTCTCCTACCCTCTGGTCTCGGAGTTTTGCGGTCAGTTCTGCGAGTTCCATGTACTATTATGTTTGTTGTTGTTTTTATTTTTTTTTAATTAATAAATAATCTTTATTTGGTTCCAATAATATACAAACACACATACCAGCACACAATCAAACAGTAAAAACAATGAAATTATTCCCTTCCCCCATCCCACCCCTTTCACTCCCCCTCACTGGTACGTGATTTTATTTGTTCAGTACCTTATATTACCTTTTATAATCGTGTTATTACATCTTATATCCTTTATCCTTATTCTATATTTCCCAATTCTCTCATATCCCCTGTACGATTTACTCCATATTATTTGTTGTTGTTGTTCAGTCGTTCAGTCGTGTCCGACTCTTCGTGACCCCATGGACCAGAGCACGCCAGGCCTTCCTGTCTCCCACTGCCTCTCGCAGTTTGGCCAAACTCATGTTAGTCGCTTCGAGAATACTGTCCAACCATCTCGTCCTCTTTCGTCCCCTTCTCCTTGTGCCCTCCATCTTTCCCAACATCAGGGTCTTTTCCAGGGAGTCTTCCTTCTCATGAGGTGGCCAAAGTACTGGAGCCTCAACTTCAGGATCTGTCCTTCTAGTGAGCACTCAGGGCTGATTTCTTTGAGAATGGAGAGGTTTGATCTTCTTGCAGTCCATGGGACTCTCAAGAGTCTCCTCCAGCACCACAATTCAAAAGCATCAATTCTTCGGCGATCAGCCTTCTTGATGGTCCAGCTCTCACTTCCATACATTACTACTGGGAAAACCATAGCTTTAACTATACGGACCTTTGTCGGCAAGGTGATGTCTTTGCTTTTTAAGATGCTGTCTAGGTTTGTCATTGCTTTTCTCCCAAGAAGCAGGCGTCTTCTAATTTCGTGACTGCTGTCACCATCTGCAGTGATCATGGAACCCAAGAAAGTAAAATCTCTCACTGCCTCCATTTCTTCCCCTTCTATTTGCCAGGAGGTGATGGGACCAGTGGCCATGATCTTAGTTTTTTTGATGTTGAGCTTCAGACCATATTTTGCGCTTTCCTCTTTCACCCTCCATATTATACAGAATATCAATTCCAGAATAAGATATGGTCATGTATTCTTTTAATGTTTCCCATTCTTTTATTAACTCCTGATTAGAGCGACCTCCGAAGTTTACTTCCATGTACTATTCTGACCGTACTCTCAACCACCCCCCTTGCAGGCCTTGAAAGCTCTCCAGGACATGAGTTCCACAGCCCAGCCTGGCCTCGCCCTGCCTTCTTCGCGGAAAGCTAAGAGCATTCCTGTCCAGGCATTTGAGGTAAAAAAGCCAAGTCTTTTCCATCGCTCCTTAGGCTCAGACCGAGGCCCCGAGTTGCAGTTGTCTGCGTGCAGGGAAGGGGGCAGAAGGAGCTGCAGGTTTTTAGCCCTCCGGGGTGCGAAAGGAACACTTTGGGCTGAATGTCCCAGAAGCCAAAGAGGCGGCCGAAATTACTTTATGCAATTGCGGCGGCCAGAATTTTGGTGGCAAAAAGCTGGAAAGAACAAGAACTTCCAAAAATTCCAGATTGGCAGAGCAAATTGCAAGAATTCGCTGAATTGGCCCTACTAACTAATAATCTCAGAGGAAGATCTAAACAAAAATTTGCTGGAAAATGGGATATATACAAGAAATATGCCCAAAAGTATAATAACAACTTTACTTCCATGCCAGCTTTTGAGTGCTAAAGGATGGGCAAAGAGTTGAGGAAAGATGGATATATAACATGGCGGAATGTACTTGAAAATATCTGAACGAAGTAGAATTGTTTGATCTGCATTCAATAATAAGAGAGGTAGACGCATGGGGATTTGACAGGAAGTCTGATTTGTGAAATTAAAGTTTTGGTAAGTTAAGTCTGTTATGTATACGTAGGTAAGAGAGTCTAGGCATATATAGGTATGTATAAGTAAGTGAAGGTATGGATTATCTAGTTATATGCCTGGCTGATTTTTTTTTTCTTTTTTCTTGTTTCTATTTTTTCTATTTTTTTTATAAAAAAAAATTACCTTTAGTTTTCTCTTAAGATATAAACAATAAGACACAGACACGACTATGTGGGATGTTAAATTTTATTCAGTAATATTATATAATAATAGTTGTAATACTTTGTTACCTTTTTTTCTCTTTCTTTGTTAAACAAAATGAATTAATAAAAATTAAATCATAAAAAGAGGCAGCCAAAATTAACCCTCCCGGTCACCAGGTGGGCCAAGATTCAGTCACCTTTGCAACTCCTTCCACACGGTGGCAAAAAAAGAGAGTGTGTATTAACTTGCCGCATTCCCTCCTTTCCTGTGAAGCTGCCTGGCAGAGGCTTTCCAGGGTTTCAGGCAGGGGCTCGATCCTCCCTGGAGATGCCCCTGGGAAATTCTGCATGCAAAGACGATGCTCTCAGCTAAGGCCCCTTCCCCAATTACCGTATTTTTCGCTCCATAAGACGCACTTTTTTCCTCCTAAAAAGTAAGGGGAAACATCTGTGCATCTTATGGAGCGAATGGTGGTCCCTGGAGCTGAATTGCCCAGGGGCCAAAAGCAGATAGTGCTTTTTATTTTACAAAGAGAAAAGGGGGTGTTGAAAGGACCCCGCTCAGCAGCTGATCAGCAAGAGATCGGGAGAGAGATCAGAGTCCCGGCTCCCTTTCAGCCCCGCCCTCCATTGTTGAATGTGCTGCAGAGGGAGGTTGTTTGTTTCCCCAGCGACATGGGACTGGCTGATTAGATTATCTGTCTGGAAACTGTAGAAAAGGCTCCTTTTCCTTTAGAAGCTGCAGAAATGTGAGTTGAACCCCATAAAAACGGGGCTTTCCTCTTTGCTTTTCTCCCTTTGCAAAAAAGCTGCAAAACCTTTAGCTGATCTTCTAAAAAACCAGGGCTTTTCCCTTTGCAAAAAAGCTGCAAAACTTTTAGCTGATCCTCAAAAAACAGGGCTTTTCCCTTTGCAAAAAAAGCTGCAAAACTTTCAGCTGATCCTCAAAAAAACAGGGCTTTTAGAGGAGGAAAACCAGGGGAAATTTTTTTTTCTTGTTTCCTCCTCTAAAAACGAGGTGCGCCCTATGGTCCGGTGCGCCCTATGGAGCGGAAAAATACAGTAATTGAGGAGGCAGCGGCAGTGAGTAGTGGTTAGAGCATCAAACCAAGGCCTGGGAGACCAGGGCTTGGATCCTTACTTGGCCACAAAGCTCTTTTGCCAGGTGACCTTGGTCCAGCCGCTGACTCTCGGCTCAGCCTACCTCGCAGGGTTGTGGTGAGCATCAGCGGGGAGGTGGAGAGCTGTGTGCCCTGCCTCGAGCTCCTCGGCCTATAGATGCGGTAAACATAAATAGATGCACGAATAATGGCCTTGTGTGTTGAGGAACATCTCATGGGTCATCGTCCCTTCTCCCCATCCCTCCCTCCCTCCCTCTCAGGTGAAGCTGGACCTGACCTTGGGCGACCTCACGAAGATCGGGAAATCTCAGAAGTACACCTTGAGCGTGGATGTGGAAGGTGGGAAGCTTGTTGTGCTGAAGAAGCAGAAGGACTCCCAGGAAGACTGGAACACCTTTGCTCACGACAAAAGTAAGGAGGTGCCCCAAGTGTGTCTTTCACTGGAGACCCCCCCCCCCCGCCAGCTGCGACCCTCTTAGGAACTGAGTCTCCTTTGTGGTCCCTGCCTCATCTTCCCCTCCAGATAGGAATAGGAATAAGAATAATTTTATTGGCCAAGTACCAACATACTTGGAATTTTGCTTCGGCTACATTGCAATATAAACGTACCTTATACAACACTTTCCCACTCACAATACAATGACGCAGCAAAGGAACCCCTTCCGCTACGTAACTACGAATTTAACAATTTAATGGCGCAAGGGAAGAAACTGTTCCTGTGCCTAGCCGTTTTTGTATATAAAGCCCCGTAGCAACGTCCAGATGGAAGTAAATCAAACAGATGGTGACCGGGATGCAAAGGATCTGCGACAATTCCCTCTGCTCTTTTCCTAACTCGGGTAGCATAAAGTGTCTCTATTGAAGGCAAGCTGGCACCAATTACCCTTTCTGCAATTCTTATTGCTCATTGGAGCCTTTTCTTGTCCATCTTGGAGGCTGGGCCGTACCAAGCAGCAATAGAATTGATCAGATGATCAGGTTGTGGCCTTTTGAGGAATCCACCTCAAGGAAGAAGTCCTCTCCAAAGAACAATTTATTTGGGGAGGGTTTCATCGTCATGTTTAGGTGATTCTCCTGCCTCGACCTGATGGCTTGAGCTGCCCCCTGAAACATCTTCTCGTGCATTTGAGAACCTGCCTACAGGGAACATGCTGTCTCAACCCGGTCCCCTGCCCGGCGATGTGTTGGACTACAACTCCCATGAGCCTCAGCATCTTACGGCTCTGGAGGCCAAGGCTGTTGGGAGTTGTAGTCCAAACAGGTGTCAGGGGGAGGCAGCAGGTCGGCAAAGGCTGCATTAAACTCCTACCCGTCTATCTAGAAATGCACAGCAGGTGAAACAGCCCAAAAGCCAATTCCTAAGTCTTGATCATGTATCTGTAGAAGCTTGTTGTAGGAGCCTGTTTGGCTTCATCCTTTCAAATTAATGAGTTTTGTTAGTTTTTTTCCACACCGTTTAGGTTAGCTAACCTGAGTTTAATTTATATTAAACAGTTTTGGGAGGAATTCCCCCTACTGCTCTTGAGTTTTTGCAGCCTTGAAAGCCTTTTTCATTTCCTATAGTCTTTAGAATTAATTTCCCTCTGAGGAAACAAACTACATCCAGTGAAACGAGAAAAGAGCCGGCATCTCGTTAGGGTTTTCAGTTTGATTTATAAGTTATATATATATTCTTGTTTAACTCGTTACATAGCTATTTAGGGGCTCTCACCCTGAATTTTTTGGATTTGAGTTTAGTTTGGGTTTATATCCTTATAGTATCTCCATCTCGTTTCAGGGATTGTCACGGCTGAGTTCTTTATACTTTTTTTGGTCATTATATCCCGTGACTGTTTCTTGTCTCTTTTTTTTTTGTTAATTCCTAAGGGAAGGCTAACTGGAAAGGGGGAAGCCAACATTCCTTGCGCATCGCAAATTTATACACCCCTTCACTGTAAAAAAAGAGAAAACCCTCCCAAGCCGTTCACAAAAAAAAGATAAAGCAATAAAACGAAAAGGTTGCAACAATAATTTACGACTTTCGAAAAGTTTAAATAGCAACAGACTGAAAACGTTAAAGCTCACGCCAGCTTTCTAGACACCTGGGCAGGCTCGTCTAAACCAAAATGTTTTTAGCAGGCGCCGAAAAGGGTACAATGAAGGTGCTTCCCTGAGGTCAAGTGGCAGGGAGTTCCAAAGTGCAGGCGCTGCCACGCTAAAAGATCCGAGTTCTTACAGATACTTTCTCCCCAGTCCGCCAGCTGATAAAATCTCAGCGGGTGCAGAATAAGCTGGGAATCGTCTTCGAGAAGGAGAAGGAGAAGACTCAGCGGAAGGACTTCATCTTCGTTAGTGCCAGGGTGAGTCCGGCGTGCCGGCGGTCAAGATCCCCTTGGCCACAGGGCTATGGAAAGGTCAGGCAGAGGAGCAGCGGCCGGCACCAGGTCCCCCCCCCCCAGCGAGCTTCTTGGCCAAGTGGGTGATTTGAACCCTGGTCTCTCCCACGTTCTAGCCGCTGCAGCACCATGGGCTCTCAAGATTTACTTATAAATCTTGGAGGTTTTGTACAGGTTGTCCTTCTCCCACCTGCGGCCCTCTGCAGTCCCTGGCTATGCAGCTCTCTCGGTGTGTCTCTTCTGGTCCCCTCACTGCAGTGCTAGATTTACGTATAAGCTAAACCAGCTCTAGCTTAGGGCCCCGCTCTCTTGGGGGGAAAACTGGATGTACATTTCCAAAATATAAGATGAAGATCAAATCAAATAAAACCTACATCCAGCAACCGTGTTTTGTGTTGTGTAGGCTCCTGTGATGTAAGTCATGGGCCCCGCCTGCTAGCCTGCTCCCTAAAATATCACCGCTTTGCTCATTTCTATATATAGGGTGCCGACATTCTGCATGGACTCTGAAACATCATTGCCTCTGACCATAGCTGTCAACTTTCCCCTTTTTTTAAAGGGAAATTTGCGGAGAGGCCTCTGGCCTCAAGAGGGCTAGAAACGTGCTGCTTTAAGAATAAATACGGAAACGGAGGGATTGCCTAGGAAGTGGTTTTGCCTGCTTGTGTTTCTCTAAGGCTGTTCTCTTCCAGAAGCGCGAGGCCTTCTGCCAACTCCTGCAGCTGATGAAGAACAGACATTCGAACCAGGACGAGCCGGACATGATATCCATCTTCATTGGCACATGGAATATGGGTCAGTCTCTCCATCGGGATGTGTGAACCTTTCCTGGGCTGTCACAGGTGTCGGGGTCTAGAGAGGAGCCGCGGGGAGCAGCCTGCTGTTTTATTTATTCCATAAAATGTATAGCCCCCTCGATGGCAAACGAAAAAAAACAAAACAAAAACTTCAAAGCGGTTTACGGAAAAGGCAAAACAGAATTGCCAATAAGAAGAATAAATTGCAATAATGTAAGAATTTTTGGAAAGTTAAAATAAGCTAAAAGCAGATTAGAACTCGCACCAACTTTCTGAAAACCTGGGTAGGCTTGCCTGTAAACAAGAATGCTTTTAGCCCAAAAGAGAACAGCGAATGTTCCTGCCCGGCGTCAGTACAAAGCCCACGACTTTGGCACATTTTATTGTTGTGCTTTGGGAAAAGTAAATGACAAAAAATAAAAAGGGGGTGGGAAGCGGCTGGGGGTCTGGGAAAATAGACTCTGGCGATCCCACCCACCATTGCACCCAATATCTCTCAACTACAGTCGTACCTTGGATCCCGAATGCCTTGGTACTCGGACATTTTGGCTCCCAAACACCACAAACCCGGAAGTGAGTGTCCTGGTTTACGAACGTTCTTTGGAAGCCGAACTTCCTGACAGGGCTTCCGCGGCTTCCGATTGGCTGCAGGAGCTTCCTGCAGCCAATCGGAAGCCGTGCTTTGGTTTCCGAACTTTTTGGAAGTCAAACGGACTTCCGGAACGGCTTCCAAGGTACGACAGCATATGCAGTTTTGGCTTTAGACGCAATCCTCGGAACGGCACACCGCTTACCGTAATGCAAATTCAAAAATACAGTCGTACCTTGGAAGTCAAACGGAATCCGTTCCGGAAGTCCGTTCGACTTCCAAAACGTTTGGAAACCAAAGCGCGGCTTCAGATTGGCTGCAGGGAGGTCCTGCAGCCAATCGGAAGCCCTGTCAGGACGTTCGGCTTCCAAAAATAGTTTGCAAACCGTCACTTCTGTTTTAGTGGCGTTGGGGAGCCAAAACATTCGGGAACTAAGCTGTTCAACTTCCAAGGTACGACTGTAATGCAAATCGCACGAATTCAAAACATTTCCACAGTCTTAAGAACCAGGAACATCCGTGCTCCTGCCAAAAAGACAAAAGAACACTCTCTGCAAAAACATTAAGCGGAAACAGAAATATTTAAGCAGAACATTCGCCTTATAAGGTCCCAAGCCGAGCGGTAGAGTAAGGCTAGGGGGGAAGTTGGTGAAGCTGGGTGGTCCCAGCAGATTCCTCCCGACTCCCCCCCCCCCCCCCGCTGCAATGACTGGCCAATGGTTGGACGCCTCTGGGAGAGCCCACTGGGGGTGGAGAGCCCTGCTTCTGATTGGCCGGTTCCCTCTTCTCCTCCGCAGGCAGCGTGCCGCCTCCCAAGAACATCACCTCCTGGTTCGCCTCGAAGGGTCTGGGCAAGACGCTGGACGAGATGACGGTCACCATCCCCCACGACATCTACGTCTTTGGCACCCAGGAGAACTCCATGGGAGACAAGGAGTGGGTGGACTTTTTGCGCGGAGTCCTCAAGGAGTTCACGGAAATAGAGTACCGTCCGGTGGGTGCCCAGGAGGAGGCAGAGGGGCCGCCGAGGTGGGGAGGGGTGTTGGGGAGCATGTTTTTCTCCCTCCCCAGCCAGGTCTTCCCATAAGAACGTCAGGTGAGCCTGCAGGATCAGACCAATGGCCCGGCTAGTCCAGCACCCTCTTCTTGCAGCAGCCAACCAATGGGAAGCTCACAAGCTGGACCTGTGGGAATATACTTTGCAGGTGCATTTGCACCTGTGGTTATTTATGTTTATTTGTGATCGTTTGTGCTTATTTTTTACTGTGTTCTTCCGCCTGGAGGGAAAGGATCCCTCCGCGGGGCTAAGGCTCCAGTTTTGAATTTAGTTAATGGGCGGTTAATCTTCTTCCCGCCTAAATTAGGGCAGCAACAGAGTTCTTATTGGTTACTGTGTTAATTATGACGTTGGTTGTTCCCCTAATAAATAGCCGCCGCTCCCTGTTTGGGTGTGGTGGAAAAAGTGCGAGGCAAGCCCAGTGAGAAGAACGTTGCGTGGCAAGCCTAGGCAAACCGAAAGCGAAACCATCCACGCAGGGCAGCTAAAGTCATTTCCAACAGACTGCAGTCTCCGTCGTTTTATTTCATTTTCGTTTGTCTTTTACCATTTAAAACCTTTTATTTGGCCGTTAGTTTTTGGCCACCTTTTGGTTTAGCTATTTATTTCACGGATCATCTCAGAGGTTACAGACGCTCGCAGAGGACCGACGAGGCATCCATCAATCGAACTCACAGCTCAACCTTCAGGTTCAAGCCGGCAGACACCTGTTTTCACGGCGCAGTGGGAGCTGGGCTCCAGAATTACCGGCCGTCCCGTCCGCAGGCTTAGCTGGTGCCCAAAAGGCATCGGTGATCCCCACAGGGACCTGAGCACAAGAGCAGCCCTCTCGCCTCCTGTGGTTTCCGGCAACCGGCGATCAGAAGTATTGCTGCCTCGTGATTGTGGGAACAAAATAAAAAAAATTCCTTCCAGTAGCACCTTAAAGGTAAAGGGTAAAGGGACCCCTGGCCATTAGGTCCAGTCGTGGACGACTCTGGGGTTGCGGCGCTCATCTCGCTTTACTGGCTGAGGGAGCCGGCGTACTGATTCCGGGTCATGTGGCCAGCATGACTAAGCCGCTTCCGGCGAACCAGAGCAGCGCATGGGAACGCCGTTTACCTTCCCGCCGGAGTGGTACCTATTTATCTACTTGCACTTTGACGTGCTTTCGAACTGCTAGGTTGGCAGGAGCAGGGACCGAACAACGGGAGCTCACCCCGTCGTTGCGGGGATTCGAACCACCAACCTTCTGATCAGCAAGCCCTAGGCTCTGTGGTTTAACCCACAACGCCACCTTAGAGACCAACTAAGTTTGTTATCAGTTTGAGCTTTCGTGTGCATGCACACTTCTTCAGATGCTTCAGATTGTGGCAGAGCAAAGCCATTGTGGCTAGAATCCACCAAGAGCCCTCTCCTCCTCCATGAATTTGCTCTTTTATTTTATGTTTAATAATTTTTTAAATTTTACAATTTTATCACCACCACAGTCATTATTTCAAAAAACAAAATGCATTATAAATCCTCAACCCACCCCTCTTCCCTCAACTTCCTTTTCTGTTTTTTGGGGGGCATATTATCTCTCCCTGCTTATTGGTTCTTCTCCTATCGTTTTAACATCCTGTTTCTATTTCTACATTTGTTTTGTTAATTGCAAGTGTTTAATCAAACCCTGCAAGTGAGTCCATTTCTTTACATTGGTTCTGCAAATATAACATAAATGGTTCCCAGTCCTTCTTAACATCTCTGTTGTCTTTATCTCAAAGTCTTTTTGTTACCGGTAGTTTTGCCATTTCAGTGTATTCCATCAGGAGCCACTGTGGTGTAGTGGTTAAGAGCGGTAGACTTGTAATCTGGTGAACCGGGTTCGCTTCCCCACTCTTCCACATGCAGCTGCTGGGTGACCTTGGGCTAGTCACACTTCTTTGAAGTCTCTCAGCCCCACTCACCTCACAGAGGAAGGGAAAGGAGAATGTGAGCCGCTTTGAGACTCCTTCGGGTAGTGAAAAGCGGGATATCAAATCCAAACTCCTCCTCCTCCTCCTCCTCCTCCTCTTCTTCTTCTTCTTCTTCTTCTTCTTCTTCTTCTTCTTCTTCTTCTTCTTCTCTTGTTGGTATTTCAGTACTTTTCCATCTTTGGACTAGCAATATCCTATAGCATACATGAACAGTTTTTTCTTCTCTTTTGGCAAATCTTCAGCTGAAATGACTAACAAAAAAAGCTTCTGGATTTTTCACAAAAGTTATCTTAAACATTTTCTTCGATTCATTATAAATCATTTCCCAGTATTCAGGGGTGGAGGAAGGCTCCGCGCTGCCCTGGGCGGTAGCGCAGAGGAGGCACCCCCCTGGGGGCGGGGCATCCTGACGTTGTGTCGCGACGTCACAACATCAGGGCGGAGTGCGCATGCACAAAATGTCGCACGTGTGCACTCCGTTGCTGGGCCCCCGCCGCCGCGGCGATGTTGCAAGGCCGCCAGGTGAAAAGGCAGCTTGTGGGGCTGCCGTGCGGTGGAGCGGCCTCGGTCCGCGGCTTGCTCGGGGGCCGCCGGTGGGGCGGGGCAGCCCAAGTGTCATCCCCCCCCTAGAACCCGGGGCGGCCCGCCCCCCCTTGCGACGCCACTGCCAGTGTTTTTAAATTAATTTACAATTCCACCACATATGAAAGAGCGTGCCCTCTTTCTCTTTTCATTTCCAACACTTATCGGAACCTGTTTGAAACATTTTTGCCATCTTTACAGGCGTAATATACCATCTGTACATAATTTTCATATAATTCTCTTTTAGCAGTAGACAGTCGGTGAATTTTAGACTCACTTTCCATAACCTTTCATGGTCTTCCATTTGTATATTGTGTCCAATATCTTGGGCCCACTTAATCATTGCACTCTTCACCTCCTCATCTTTAGTTTCCCATTCTAATAATAATAAGTTACACATTTTCTTTAGAAGTTTGGTATTCTCCTCTCTAATTTCTCTTTGGAATCTAGATATGGTATAACTAAATCCATTTGCCCAACCCTCTATTAAAGCCATCCAAATTGGTGGCCATCGCTTCCTCCTGTGGCAGAGAGTTCCACAGTTATAACTAAGTCCTTCCTTTTCTCTGTCCTGAACCTTCCAGCTTCCAGCTTCCTTGGATGTCCACAACTTCTAGGGTTATGAGAGAGGGAGAAAGACTTCGCACTACGCACTTTCCCCATCTTATGAACTGCCATCGTGTCTCTTCTCGCTGTCCTTTTCGCTAAAACCGGAAGCCCCAAATCCTGCAGCCTTTCCTCGTGGGGGAGCAACCCCTCCGTCCAGTTTTGGCTGGCCTTTTCCGAACCTTTTCCAACTCTGCAATGTCCTTTCTCTTTTCCAACTCTGCAATGTCCTAGTAATGTATGGAAGTGGGAAGTGAGTGGAAGTGAGAGCTGGACCATAAAGAAGACTGATCGCCGAAGAATTGATGCTTTTGAATTATGGTGCTGGAGGAGACTCTTGAGAGTCCCATGGACTGCAAGAAGATCAAACCTATCCATTCTCAAAGAAATCAGCCCTGAGTGCTCACTAGAAGGACAGATCCTGAAGTTGAGGCTCCAGTACTTTGGCCACCTCATGAGAAGAGAAGACTCCCTGGAAAAGACCCTGATGTTGGGGAAGATGGAGGGCACAAGGAGAAGGGGGCGACAGAGGATGAGATGGTTGGACAGTGTTCTCGAAGCTACCATCATGAGTTTGGCCAAACTGCAAAAGGCAGTGAAGGATAGGCGTGCCTGGCGTGCTCTGGTCCATGGGGTCACGAAGAGTCGGACACAACTGAACAACAACCACAACTATGTCCTTTCTGAGGTGAGGTGGCCAGAATCCCAACCCAGGAAGCCCAGAGTTGCATCCCTCCCTCCTCCTGGCCCAGTACCAAAACAGGGCCCTCCATGCACATCGGAGGCCGCCGACCTGCTTTTGTCCCTCCTCTTAGGAGCCAATGTGGTGTAGTGGTTAAGAGCGGTAGACTCGTAATCTGGTGAACCGGGTTCGCGTCTCCGCTCCTCCACATGCAGCTGCTGGTTGACCTTGGGCTAGTCACACTTCTCTGAAGTCTCTCAGCCCCACTCACCTCACAGAGAGTTTGTTGTGGGGGAGGAAAGGAAAGGAGAATGTGAGCCGCTTTGAGACTCCTTCGGGTAGTGAAAAGCGGGATATCAAATCCAAACTCTTCTCTTACATTGTGCACCCTCTGACCCAGAGAAGGGGAGAGGACCAAAATACTGCCTTTGCCATGTTGCAGACAGGAGCATGCAGGGGAGACATAGTTCAAGTTGCCAAGAGCATCGTGTCCTGCTCTGGTTCCCTTAAATCTCCAGTGTCCTAGACTTCTGGGGGGGGGAAATATAACGAAATTAAGAGTGTGTTGAGAAACACATTTATTTTAAAAAAAACCAGAGGCCTTTTTGCTTGGGATAGTGGGTCAGGAAATTCCCAGGAAATATATTACGTTTTTTTCCTGTATGCCACGACAGCTGCCAAAATTTTATTGGCCAAGAATTGGAAGACGCAAGAGATTCCAACAATAGATGAATGGCAAATGAAGGTTACGGACTTTATGGAACTCGCCGAAATGACTGGGAGACTACATGATCAGAAACAGGAGACGGTGGAAGAAGACTGGAAGAAATTTAAATTATATCTTTAAAAAATATTGTAATACAGAGTATTTTGATTCCTTAGAAAAGAAATTTAAGGCTAACAGCATAAAATTAGGATTACGAGTTAAGAAAAAAGATAAAAGTGTAAGAAATAATGGACAAGTGAGAAAGATGTTTATATAATTAATGATGTTTAATCAGTTTGGTCAATAAACTGCTAAAGATGTATTATAAGAAAATTTAGTAGAAAGGGAATGAAGAAAGTCATCATATAATGTTAATAGAAGATGGAATATAGAAAAAATAATTTTTCCCTTGTTTCCCCCCCCCCCTTTTTAAATATTCTGTGTTTTTTAGTGTTTGTTGTGGGGTTGTTTGATTTTTATTGTGTATTTGGTATCAGTGTTTGTATTGTATTTTGTATGTTTTATAAAAAGATTTTTTTTGGGGGGGGGGGATAAATCTCCAGTGTCCTCAGCTGAAAAACGCCGTCTCCTTGTTTGCCTCTTTCCAGATCGCCATGCAGTCCCTGTGGAACATCAAAATAGCCGTCCTGGTGAAACCAGAACATGAGAACCGCATCAGCCATGTGAGCACCTCCAGCGTGAAAACCGGGATCGCCAACACTCTGGGTAAGGAGAGCTGTCCGAAGGGAGGCTAGGCTGCTCCACATTCCCCCCCCCCCCAGCAAGAGTCTTGGGTAGGAATAAGATAAGTTATTAAGATTTCTTTATTGTCATTGTACAAGTATGTGATGGCTATCAAGAGGTGATATGATAGCCACGTTCCAATATATCAAAGGATGTCATATAGAGGAGGGAGAAAGGTTGTTTTCTGCTGCTCCAGAGAAGCGGACACGGGGCAATGGATTCAAACTACAAGAAAGAAGATTCCACCTAAACATTAGGAAGAACTTCCTGACAGTGAGAGATGTTTAGCAGTGGAATTTGCTGCCAAGGAGTGTGGTGGAGTCTCCTTCTTTGGAGGTCTTGAAGCGGAGGCTTGACAGCCATCTGTCAGGAATGCTTTGATGGTGTTTCCTGCTTGGCAGGGGGTTGGACTGGATGGCCCTTGGGGTCTCTTCCAACTCTAGGATTCTATGATTCTAGATGCCCTAAAGCGAAGCCCACAAACAAGACCTGAGCACAAGAACAGCCCTCTCCCCACCTGGGGTTCCCCTTGACTGGTATTCAGGTCTAAACCCCCTCCAGCTTTGTCCTCCATTAATCTGTCTGATCCTCTCTTGAAGTCACCCACGTTTGTGGAAACGGGAAAGTTGCAATGAAGCAGCACTGGAGGAGTTTGTGCAATTCTCCTCTCCTGCCTAAATGCCTGCCGCCTGTATCACCTCAATTATTTTGCTTCCTAGGCAATAAGGGGGCTGTCGGGGTCTCCTTCATGTTCAACGGCACGTCGTTCGGGTTTGTGAACTGCCACCTCACCTCCGGCAACGAGAAGACAGCCAGGTGAGTCCTTTCATCGCCACACCAAGCACCGTATTTTTCGCTCCATAAGACGCACTTTTTTCCTCCTAAAAAGTAAGGGGAAATATCTGTGTATCTTATGGAGCGAATGGTGGTCCCTGGAACTGAATTGCCCAGGGGCCAAAAGCAGATAGTGCTTTTTATTTTACAAAGAGAAAAGGGGGTGTTGAAAGGACCCCGCTCAGCAGCTGATCAGCAAGAGATCGGGAGAGAGATAAGAGTCCCGGCTCCCTTTCAGCCCCGCCCTCCGTTGTTGAATGTGCTGCAGAGGGAGGTTGCTTGTTTCCCCAGCGACATGTGACTGGCTGATTAGATTATCTGTCTGGAAACAGTAGAAATGGCTCCCTTTCCTTCAGAAGCTGCAGAAATGTGAGTTGAACCCCATAAAAACGGGGCTTTTCCTCCTCTGCAAAAGGAGCTTTGCTTTTCTCCCTTTGCAAAAAAGCTGCAAAACTTTTAGCTGATCCTAAAAAAACAGGGCTTTTCCCTTTGCCACAAAGCTGCAAAACTTTTAGCTGATCCTCAAACAAACAAACCAGGGCTTTTCCCTTTGCAAAAAAGCTGCAAAACTTTGAGCTGATCCTCAAAAAAACAGGGCCTTTAGAGGAGGAAAAACCAGAAAAATATTTTTTTTCCCTTGTTTCCTCCTCTAAAAACGAGGTGCGCCCTATGGTCCGGTGTGCCCTATGGAGCGAAAAATACGGTAGACTGGAGGGCTCTTGAGCATTTTGGAACGGGGTTGGGGACAGAACTGCTGGGCTGTGAAGAGCCTCAGCCAAGTATACCTGAAGGAGCATCTCCACCCCCATCGTCCAGCCAGGACACTGAGGTCCAGCTCCGAGGGCCTTCTGGCAGTTCCCTCCCTGCGAGAAGTGAGGCTACAGGGAACCAGGGAGAGGGCCTTCTCGGTGGTGGCGCCCGCCCTGTGGAACGCCCTCCCGTCAGATTTCAAGGAAATAAACAACTACCTGACTTTTAGAAGACACCGGAAGGCAGCCCTGTTTAGGGAATTTTTAAATGTTCGATGTTTTATTGTTCCAGTTATAGGTAGGTAGCCGTGTTGGTCTGCCATAGTCAAAACAAAATAAAAAATAAAAAAATTCCTTCCAGTAGCACCTTAGAGACCCACTAAGTTTGTTCTTGGTATGAGCTTTCGTGTGCATGCACACTTCTTCAGATCTGAAGTCTCTAAGGTGCTACTGGAAGGAATTTTTTTTTAAATTTTTTAAATTTTGTTTGGACGATGTTTTATTGGTTTTTTAATATTCTGTTGGGAGCTGTCCAGAGTAGCTGGGAAACTCAGCCAGATGGGTGGGGTGTAAATAATAAATTATTACTATTATTACTATTGGAGGGACGCGGGTGGCGCTGTGGTCTAAACCACAGAGCCTAGGGCTTGCTGATCAGAAGGTCGGCGGTTCGAATCCCCGCAATGACGGGGTGAGCTCCCGTTGCTTGTTCCCTGCTCCTGCCCACCTAGCAGTTCGAAAGCACGTCAAAGTGCAAGTAGATAAATAGGTACCACTGTGGCGGGAAGGTAAACGGCGTTTCCGTGCGCTGCTCTGGTTCGCCAGAAGGCGCTTAGTCATGCTGGCCACATGACCCGGAAGCTGTACGCCGGCTCCCTTGGCCTATAGAGCGAGATGAGCGCCACAACCCCAGAGTCGTCCACAACTGGACCTAATGGTCAGGGGTCCCCTTTACCATTATTATTATTATTATTATTATTATTATTATTATTATTATTATTATACGAAAATAGATACATACAAACCAACATACATACAAACATACCGACCAACACTACAAATACAAATACAAAAAAGAGAAAAGAAAAAAAAACTATACACATAAAATATACTTACAACTATATCTTCCATATTCATTTTTGACAAATAATCACATTATGATATGACAGTAATTAATTTAAACCCATATATTCATACTTTTTAGCCGTCCTGTTCATAACAGTAAGGCTAAATCATTAGATAATTTTATTCTTTGACTTCCCTAATCCACCTCTCCATTAAATTCTAATAGATATTTAATAAATAAATAAGAAACACGTAAAAGTACGACTCTGACCTCGATTACCTTTTCTGTCTGTTTTTATTCCGTTCCTTTGCTTTTTAATTTCATTTCGTTACTATGCCATTTCTAAACCATACAAGAGATTATTATTATTATTATTATTATTATTATTATTAATTGACGTGTTTCCTATGGAGCGATTCACAAATGAAAGGAAATAAGTAAACTCTGCTCAGAAACCCTGCGCAGAACCGGCTTCTTTTTTCCGCCACGCTCACACGCACCCCTGTCCTCTTTCTCTCCCGCCTCCACCGTCCAGGAGGAACCAGAATTACTTGGACATCCTGCGTCTCCTCTCCCTGGGCGACAAGCAGCTCGGCTCCTTTGACATCTCCCTCCGCTTCACTCACCTCTTCTGGTTTGGCGACCTCAACTACCGCCTGGACATGGACATTCAGGTGAGGAAGCCGGGGTGGGCTTGTGCGGGGCCACGAGAACTTAAGAAGAGCTGGCTGGACCCCTACTATAGAGGAATGGCTGTTGTTATGGAATATTAGATATTAAAGCCAATATTAGATATTGTTGATCATGGGAAATTAACTGACGCGATGAACAGGATGATGTGAAGGGAAGGCCGCCCAGAGCATTCTAGGGGGCTCCTTTTATTGAAAACTCACAGCTAAGTTAACCATTAACATACACAGAGAACTCCAAAGACCAAATAAGGAAAGGTG
Organism: Lacerta agilis; assembly: GCF_009819535.1. Classification (NCBI taxonomy): domain Eukaryota; kingdom Metazoa; phylum Chordata; class Lepidosauria; order Squamata; family Lacertidae; genus Lacerta; species Lacerta agilis. Next base: position 3,177,493 of record NC_046315.1, read on the forward strand.
TGCCTTCTGATACCAAATATGGAAACCCCCTCCTAATGGCACACCTTTTCCTCCCTTCATCGAGTACGTGACCTGATGCATGCTTACAGCTCTATCACTCACCCCCTCCTCTAAACACCTCATGATCCCCAGTACTTTTCCACCTATTCCTTTGTTCTCCTGCTCTGCCTAAACATGTGTTTCCCAACTTGGTGCCCACAGAGCCAAATGGTATGCCAAATGAAGCTCTGTAGCTTACCTAATTTAGTGTGGTATGCCAACACTGTATATTAATTATTCTAATTATTCTATCTAGACAAGAGCGGCGTGGTATGCCAACGCCTGGCTAAACTATAATTCCCACAAATGGCGGCAAAAAATGGTGGGGTATATGGAAATTGCGAAATTGACTGCTAGAATTCGGCAATCAGGAAGTGAATCATTTGAAAATGAATGGGGGAAATTTATGTCATATCTGAATAGGACGTGTGGAATTTGAACTGTGGAATAAGACTCGTGTGCATGCACACGAAAGCTCATACCAGGAACAAACTCAGTTGGTCTCTAAGGTGCTACTGGAAAGAATTTTTTGATTTTGTTTTGGCTTAATATATAATTCTTTATTGGAGGTATAAGATCCACAATGTAAAAAATACAATACGAAGATTACAATTTAAAGACATAATTTAGATTACAAGATTGTAACAATAAAGAAGTGTAAAACCGCAAGAACTAATTAAGACGAAGAATAAAGCAGAGGAAGAAGGGGGGAAGCGGGGGGGGATGAGGGAGGGGTGGGATTAATTGTTGGTGGATTTGTATGCTAAAGGGAATTCAAAATATAATAATGTAAATGTAATAGTACTGTATAAGATTGGTTTTATGTTTATTTAAGAAACCAGTAAAAAAAATTATGAACCAAAAAAAAAAAAGAGCTGGCTGGATCAGGCCCGTGGCCCATGATCGTATCCAGAACCCTCCTCTCACCACCATGGGGAACCTGCAAGCAGGATCTGAGCAGGAAAAGCATCTCTCTCCTGATTGCAAGTTTCCAGCAACTGATATTTAGAAGCACGTCGAAAATGTTGTCTATAAGAATAAAACAAAATTATTATAATTATACTAGCTGGCCCGGAGACGCGTTTCTGTGGTTTTTTTTGTTTTTGTTTTTAATTCTCCTGACCCCGAGAGTATTCTGGAAGCTCCTGTTTTCATTCTTCCCTGTCCCTCTAGAGAAGGGGTCAGCAACCTTTTTCAGCCGTGGGACGGTCCACTGTCCCTCAGACCACGTGAATGGACGAATTCCTATGCCCCACAAATAACCCAGAGATGCATTTTACATAAAAGAACACATTGGTCAGGGGTATTGATCACTTGGGACTGCGTGTGGAGGAGGCCGTCGGAGATGGCAGGAGGCTTCTGCGGCGGCTGCTAAAGGCAGGTTTTTGTTTTTTTGGCAGGTTTTTGTTTTTATGCTTTCAGGCGCCTGTTATGGCTGCGGCTGAAGGGCGCAGAGTGCGGTCCTGAGGTGCCTGTAATGGCGGAGGTGGGCTCTCTTTGGTGGGAGGGTGTCAGCGGTGGGTTAAATGGCAGACCGGGGGGGGGGTTTGGCGCAGATTCTGTGACGCTGGCGAGTGATCTGCGTTTCTATCGGTTACGTTTTGAGTCCTCAGTGCTTTTCCTGCTGATGCATAATGCGTGCGCCAATTTTTTTTTGCCTTGATCCTGTATTTTAGGCATGACAGGTGTGGTTTTTTTAAAAAACAAAATCGAAAATTCTTTCCAGTAGCACCTTAGAGACCAACTGAGTTTGTTCTTGGTATGAGCTTTCGTGTGCATGCACACTTCTTCAGATACACTGAAACAGAAGTCACCAGATCCTTAAATATAGTGAGGGAGTGGGGAGGGGTATTACTCAGAAGGGTGGTGGGAATGGGTGATCAGCTGATAGGTGTGGAAAACCTGTTGACGACTCTTAACGGCTGCAATTAGTCTTGCAGGGAAAGGCAAGGGGTGAGATGGCTAAAGATAGCTTTGTTGTGTATAATGAGATAAGAATCTAATGTCTTTGTTCAGACCAGGTTTCTCCATGGTTTTAAGTTTGGTGATTAGTTGCAATTCAGCCACTTCTCTTTCCAGTCTATTTCTGAAATTCCTTTGTATTAAGACAGCTACTTTGAGATCTTGTATAGAATGTCCTGGGAGATTGAAGTGTTCTCCTACTGGTTTCTCTGTCTTGTGATTCCTGATATCAGATGTATGTCCATTTATCCTTTGGCGTAGGGTTTGGCCTGTTTGTCCAATATAGAGAGCTGAAGGGCACTGTTGGCATTTGATTGCATACACAATGTTGGAAGATGAGCAATTAAATAGTTTTTTTAAAAATTTTTATTATGCCAGATCCTTCCTTGATGGTCAAGTTACGCTTTGTCCTAATTTGATGCTGTTTGGTGCAGCGGTTACGGAGAACATAGGTTTCCAGCGTACACGCAATGGGAACATTTATACATATATATATATAGATGATTATACTATATATATTATTATACTATTATACTACATATTATTATTATTATTAAATAAAATAAACAAGGAATATTCTGTGTTATGTTGGAGGGGATGCCAGGAAACAGGGAATCATGTTCACATGTGTAAATATGTAAAAATTTTCTGGCAAAGGGTGTTTAAGTAGATAGCAGAAATCACTGGGTTAAAGCTGACCAAAAGTCCAGAGGTAGCATTATCATCAATTTACGACGGGGTGGAAGGTTCGCAGGCTATGAAGGACTCGCTCACAAAATTTATTGACAGCTGCACGAGTTGTTATAGCTAGGAAGTGGAAGGGGCAAGCAGAATATAAAACGGAAGAATGCTATAAAGAGGTGTGGGGTATAGCTATTAATGATAAATTAACATGTGCCATTAAGGTAAGACGGGGGGAATATGCAGGAGGAATGATTCCGAGGAGGTATGGAGGGTGTTCGTAGAATTTGTATTGTCCAAACCAGGGGTCCCGGGGGCCAGATGCGGCCCAATCGCCTTCTAAATGCGGCCCCTGGGCGGTCCGCGAATCAGCATATTTTTACATGAGTAGAATGTGTCCTTTTATTTAAAATGCGTCTCTGGGTTATTTGTGGGGCCTGCCTGGTGTTTTTACATGAGTAGAATGTGTGCTTTTATTTAAAATGCGTCTCTGGGTTATTTGTGGGGCCTGCCTGGTGTTTTCGCATGAGTAGAATGTGTGCTTTTATTTAAAATGCGTCTCTGGGTTATTTGTGGGGCCTGCCTGGTGTTTTTACATGAGTAGAATGTGTGCTTTTATTTAAAATGTATCTCTGGGTTATTTGTGATGCATAGGAATTCGTTCATATTTTTTTCCAAAATATAGTCCGGCCCCCGACAAGGTCTGAGGGACGGTGGACCGGCCCCCTGCTGAAAAAGTTTGCTGACCCCTTGTCTAAACGGAAAGGGGCCAAACCATCGCAAGAGGAGTTGAAATTTTGGGAGGTTGGATAGTTACAATGGAATGGTCTCGGTGGTAGGGTGCATATTTTTATACTTATTTATTTAGGATTATTACTTTGTCAATAATAATAATAATAATAATAATAATAATAATAATAATAATAATAATAATAAATAGAAGCACGGCTTCTATCCATGGCTAATAGCCATATATAGCCCTCTCTTCCTTCGTGAATTTCTCCAATACTGGCTATCACTTCCTCTTGTTGGAAGGTTTTTCAGTAGTTTTAACTATGCGCTGCATGAAGAAGTACGTCTATTTTAAAACCTGCGCTGAACTTCCAGGAGGGAGCAGGGACTTGTGGAGGAACAGAGAAAGATGGCAGTGCGCTTGGGCACGCGCAGAGGGCATTTCCACAGGCACAGCTAGGCTCTGCTCATCTGAAGCCCAAACGAGATGCTTTTGAGGGGTGGCCTGGGTCTAGGTTGGCCCTGAGATGGGCGGGTGGGGGGCGCGATCCTCTGCTTGCCCCCACTGCCAGAGGAAGTAATGGCCTCTGAATGCCAGTGGCCAGGAATTGCACAGAAGGAGACAGGTCTTCTGGGTCTCCCATTATGGGCATCTGGCCAGCCACTGGGAGGACAGGATGCTGGGCTGGGAGGGGGGCTGCTTTGGCCTGATCCAGCAACTGGTCTCTCCTTATGTTCTTAGGACTCAGAAAGTTTGGCTTCCCGGCAGTTCTTTAGCTGTGGTTCCTGCATTGCATGGGGTTGGACCAAAGCAAACGAGATGAATTTTAACAGGGAGAAATGTAAAGTACAACACTTGGGCAAAAATAATGAAAGGCACAAATACAGGATGGGTGACACCTGGCTTGAGAGCAGTACATGTGAAAAGGATCTAGGAGTCTTGGTAGACCACAAACTTGACACGAGTCAACAGTGTGATGCAGCAGCTCAAAAAGCCAATGCAATTCTGGGCTGCATCAAGAGGAGTATAGCGTCTAGCTCAAGGGAAGTAATAGTACCACTATATTCCGCTCTGGTCAGACCTCACCTGGAATACTGTGTCCAGTTCAGGGCACCACAGTTCAAGAAGGATACTGACAAGCTGGAAGGTGTCCAGAGGAGGGCAACCAAAATGGTCAAAGGCCTGGAAACAATGCCTTATGAGGAATGGCTTAGGGAGCTGGGTATGTTTAGCCTGGAGAAGAGAAGGTGAAGGGGGGATATGATAGCCATGTTCAAATATATCAAAGGATGTCATGTAGAGGAGGGAGAAAGGTTGTTTTCTGCTGCTCCAGAGAAGCGGACACGGGGCAATGGATTCAAACTACAAGAAAGAAGATTCCACCTAAACATTAGGAAGAACTTCCTGACAGTAAGAGCTGTTTGACAGTGGGATTTGCTGCCAAGGAGTGTGGTGGAGTCTCCTTCTTTGGAGGTCTTTAAGCGGAGGCTTGACAGCCACCTGTCAGGAATGTTTGATGGTGTTTCCTGCTTGGCAGGGGGTTGGACTGGATGGCCCTTGGGGTTTCTTCCAACTCTAGGATTCTATGATTTTATTGACTAGAGGACCTTTGGGGGTCCCTCCCAACGCTACAGTTCTACAATTCTGATCTGTGGCATCTCCCCCCCCCCCCCAGGAGATCCTCAGCTACATCAATCGCAAGGAATTTGAGCCGCTCCTCAGGGTGGATCAGCTCAACCTGGAGAAGGAGAAGCACAAGATCTTCCTGCGATTCAGTGAGTGGCTGATCTCCCCCCCCCCACACTGTCTCCTCTCTTACTCCAACTATAGGAGTTGTGTGTTGCAGCCGCTGTTCTCCATCTCAGCTTTGGGTGATGAGCCTTAAGGTCCCCAGATTGTTTTCAACAACTCCCTTTTAAAGGAAGGTTGGGTGGCTCACTTGCCGGCTAGCATCCGTAATAGTAGAAGGCACAGCCTGTGGAACTCCTTGCCACAGGATGGGTGGAGAGGGGTGAACAAGCTGAAGCATGGTGTCACCTCTTGAGATAAAAGGGCTATGTTATTAATAGTGAATAACACTCATTATCATAGCTGTCAACTTTTCCCTTTGCTTGCGAGGAATCCTATTCGGAATAAGGGAATTCCCCTTTAAAAAGGGGGGGGGGAGTTGACAGCTATGCTCATTACCTAAATAGCTTTTCTAATCTTTTTTATATTCATTATCTCAGTAACTTTTTCAGCCGGCCGCATTCTCCTCCACCTGCCAGCGAAGGGCGAGGAGGTCCAGGCTTGAGCTGAGCTTTGAACCTGAAACTTCATGTCTTGCCATTACTACCATATTTTTCGCTCCATAAGACGCACTTTTTTTCCTCCTAAAAAGTAAGGGGAAATATCTGTCCGTCTTATGGAGCGAGTGGTGGTCCCTGGAGCCGAATTGCCCAGGGGCCAAAAGAGGATCATGCTTTTTACTTTACAAAGAGAAAAGGGGGTGTTGAAAGGACCCCGCTCAGCAGCTGATCAGCAAGAGATCGGGAGAGAGATAAGAGTCCCGGCTCCCTTTCAGCCCCGCCCTCCTTTGTTGAATGTGCTGCAGAGGGAGGTTGTTTGTTTCCCCAGCGACATGGGACTGGCTGATTAGATTATCTGTCTGGAAACTGTAGAAAAGGCTCCCTTTCCTTTAGAAGCTGCAGAAATGTGAGTTGAACCCCATAAAAACGGGGCTTTTCCTGTTTGCTTTTCCCCCTTTGCAAAAAAAGCTGCAAAACTTTTAGCTGATCCTCAAAAAACAGGGCTTTTCCCTTTGCAAAAAAGCTGCAAAACCTTTAGCTGATCCTCAAAAAAACCAGGGCTTTTCCCTTTGCAAAAAAAGCTGCAAAACGTTTAGTTGATCCTCAAAAAAACAGGGCTTTTCCCTTTGCAAAAAAAGCTGCAAAACTTTTTGCTGATCCTCAAAAAACCAGGGCAAAAAAAGCGGCAAAACTTTTAGCTGATCCTCAAAAAACAGGGCTTTTACCTTTGCAAAAAAAGCGGCAAAACCTTTAGCTGATCCTCAAAAAACAGGGCTTTTAGAGGAGGAAAACCGGGAAAAAATTTTTTTTTCTTGTTTCCTCCTCTAAAAACGAGGTGCGCCCTATGGTCCGGTGCGCCCTATGGAGCGAAAAATACGGTAATTTAGAAAATTCAAATTGCAGCCTCTTAAAGCGTCAGGTGGAAGTTTAAAATCATGTAACAACCATAATGCAATAGCCACTCGCAGGAAAATAAATGCAACGTAAAACGGAAGCAGCAGAACCTCTGCATTCACATGTCACAATAAACCATGGACAATTGTGACTTGAAGAAACCTCACCTGGCCTTTCGCTTCCTCCTCTTCTGCTTTGGCATCAAGGAGACTGGAAGCTTTTGCTTTCTACTAAACGTAGCTTAGTATCATGTCTGAACACAATGTGGTGAATGCCAACCTCGGTTTGTTGAAGAAAGCCAGCTTCACGAACCACGGTGTGGAACCGGTTTGCCATGGTTCAGGCTAGCCACGGTTTGCTGGGCTTGTGCAGCAGCCGGTCTCTGGTTTGTCTTCCGCTTTCCCCAGGCGAGGAGGAGATCACCTTCCCCCCCACGTACCGCTACGAGAGGGGCTCCCGGGACACCTACGTCTGGCATAAACAGAAGCCCACCGGGGTAGGTGCTGCCAGCCCGAGAGGGGAAGGGCTAAGTTGGGACATGGGGGTTGGCCGCAAATGGGAGAGGGGGGGTGGGCAAAAATGTTTGGTTGCTGTGTTGGGTGGGGTGGGGTGGGGTGGCAGAGTTCAGCTTGCAGCCTGTCCCTGGGAACATAGGAAGCTGCCTCATCCTGGGCCAGACCCTTGGCCCACCCAGCTCCATATTGCCTGCACTGACCGGCAGCAGTGGCTCTCCGGGGTTTCCCACCGGGATCTCTCCCAGACCGACTCCAGGATTGAACTCCGGGATGCGTTCTGCTTGAGTGCAAGATTGTTTAGTCGGAGGAGTGTCAAAAGCAAAGAACGGGCGGTTGGGCTTTCCGCGCCCGAGAGTTTCCTTTCCAAAGAAAACCCCGATCCTTGTTCCCAGGTACGGACAAACGTTCCCTCCTGGTGCGACCGCATCCTCTCGAAGTCCTATCCAGAGACCCACATCAACAGCAACTCTTACGGTGAGTTCTGCGCAGTCGGAGGCTGCCGATGCTTCTGGGAACCAGCTGCTGGGAACCTCGGGAGGGGAAGAGGTGCTCTGGGGCTCGGATCCTGCTTGCATCTGGTCGGCCCCCGTGAGAACAGGATGCTGGACTAGATGGGCCTGATCCGGCAGAGTTCTCCTGACGCTCTTACCCTTCTTTGTCAGGATGCACGGACGACATTGTGAGCAGCGACCACTCCCCTGTCTTTGCGGCATTTGAAGTTGGGGTCACGTCCCAGTTTGTTTCCAAGAAAGGTACTGGGAAATGGCGAGTGGGGTGCATTGCGGGCGCTTGAGCGGAGAGGGGGTTGAGACGGCACAGGCGTACGGCTGTAGAACTGCAGAGTTGGAAGACACCTCCGAGGGTCAGGTGGCCCAGCCCCCTGCAGCGCGGGAATCCCAGCTAAAAACATCCCATAATAATAATAATAATAATAATGAAATACAGTCGTATACCTCTGGTTACGATTGCTTCCTGTTGCGTTCGTCACGGGATACAAACGCGCCGAACCCGGAAGCACCGGAACGGGTTACTTCCGGCTTCGGCGGTTCGCGCATGCGCAGAAACGCCGAATCACGTCGCGCACATGCGCAGACGCGGCGCTTCAGGACACGCGCTGCTCATGTTGCGAACGGGGCTCCGGAACGGATCCCGTTTGCAACCAGAGGTACCACTGTAATTTTTTTAAAAAAAATTATAGCCCGCCCATCTGGCTGGATTTCCCCAGCCACTCTGGGCGGCTCCCAACAGAATATTAAAAACTCAATCAAACATTAAAAACTTCCCTAATCCGGGCTGCCTTCAGATGCCTTCTAAAAGTCAGGTAGTTGTTTCTTTCCTTGACATCTGACGGGAGGGCGTTCCACAGGGCGGGCGCCACCACCGGAAAGGCCCTCTGCCCGGTTCCCTGAAACCTTGCTTCTTGCAATGAGGGAACCGCCAGAAGTCCCTCGGAGCTGGACCTCAGTGTCCGGGCTGAACGATGGGGGTGGAGACGCTCCTTCAGGTATACTGAAGAGTCCCAGGCAGGTGGCCCTCTGACCGGTTGTATACAGTCCCCATTTCCCACTGGTCCTTGGTGGTTTGGCCTCCCGAGGGAGGGGACCTGTCCAGGGTCTCCCCCTCCAACGCATCCCACCCTCCGTCTCTCCCCCCCACCCTCCAGGTCTCTCTAAATCTTCAGACCAGGCCTACATTGAGTTCGAGAGCATCGAGGCGATTGTGAAGACGGCTAGCAGGACCAAATTCTTCATAGAGTTCTACTCTGCCTGCCTAGAAGGTCGGTGTGTGTGTGTGTGTGTTGGGGTGTGTTTGTGGAAATAGCCACCCTGGCTGAGGCTGACCCTTAACTTCCATCCCGCCCCCCCTCCAGAATTCAAGAAGAGCTTTGAGAACGATTCGCAGAGCAGTGACAACATCAACTTCTTGAAAGTGCAGTGGTCGTCCCGGCAGCTGCCGACGGTGAGCCGGCTCTTCCCCCCATGCCCTCCTGCCAGCGTCTGACAGTTTGGGGGTGCAGAAGGTCCCTGAGCTGCAAGAGGCAGAGAAGGACCTCAGGGGCCTATTGGAAAGGTGGGGGGTGGGGTGAGAGGAGCCTCTCCTGAGAGGTGCACTCCATCTAGGTAAAGGTAAAGGGGCCCCTGACCGTTAGGTCCAGTCACGGACGACTCTGGGGTTGCGGCACTCATCTTGCTTTACTGGCCAAGGGAGCCGGCGTACAGCTTCCAGGTAATGAGGCCAGCATGACTAAGCCGCTTCTGGCGAACCAGAGCAGCGCACGGAATCGCTGTTTACCTTCCCGCTGGAGTGGTACCTATTTATCTACTTGCACTTTGACGTGCTTTCAAACTGCTAGGTTGGCAGGAGCAGGGACCGAGCAACGGGAGCTCACCCCGTCGTGGGGATTCGAACCGCCGACCTTCTGATCGGCAAGCCTTAAGCTCTGTGGTTTAACCCACAGCGCCACCTGCGTCCCATCTATGTCCCGGGTAGGACCTTAAGGTCCTCAAATAATAACTTTTTGGAGGTCCCGAGCCACAAGGATACTAGGTTGGCTTCAACTAGGGCCAGGGCCTTCTCAGTACTGGCCCCGACTTGGTGGAACAGTCTGGCACAAGAGACCAGGGCCCTGCGGGATTTGGCATCTTTCCGCAGGGCCTGCAAGACGGAGCTGTTCCACCTGGCCTTTGGGTTGGTTTCAGTTTAACCCTGATGTTTTATTCTTTTGGTGTGGTTGGTGGGCTACTTAAAAATGAGGCTGCAGTCTAGATTAAATTTTAATTTGTATTTTAATGAATTGTTTTATGCTTTTGTTGTGATTTTATTGGTGTTAGCCGCCCTGAGCCTCGTTTGGCGGGGAAGGGCGGGGTATAAATAAAAATTTATTATTATTATTATCTAGTCCATCTGGTCACCGGTATTGTGCCAATACCTCTGGCGCCTACCTGACGTTTGTTGGAGGCGCATTCCAAGGGGCAGGTGCCACCACGCTGAAGGCCCTGCTGTTAGTGGACTTAAGACGCCCCTCTGGAGCAAGCAGAGCCACTAAGAGTGTTTCCCCGGAGATTCAAAGGCACCGGGCAGGGACACACAAAGTAAACCTGCTCCAAACAGTCGGTGGGTTGACGCTCCCGTCGGCCTCGACTGACCTCCTCTCGTTCTTCCGCCCGCAGCTCAAGCCCATCCTCTCCGACATTGAATACCTTCAAGACCAGCACATCCTCTTGACGGTCAAATCTCTGGATGGCTACGAGTCCTATGGTAAGGAGCTGGGCAGTTCCTGGAGGTGGTGGTGGGGAACCAGGTGCGTGTCAGAACCAGGCGCGCTGGACCTAGAAGTGGACTTCCGTCCGTGCATGGCAGTCTAGACAGGAAGGCTGGACTTCTAGATCTGCAGGATCACAGTTGCTGTTTTGCTATCCGCTTGCAGATTGAATCAGTTCGCCGGTTTCAAGACTCATAGAATCATAATCATAATAATTTATAATATTAATTAATTAATTAATTTATACCCCGCCCATCTGGCTGGGTTTCCCCAGGCACGCTGGTTGGCTCCCATCATCATCATCATCACCATCAACCGATAAAACATCAAACATTAAAAGCTTCCTTAAACAGGGCTGCCTTCAGATGTCTTCTAAAACTCAGACAGTTGTTTATTTCCTTGACATCTGATGGGAGGGCGTTCCACAGGGCAGGTGCCACCACCAAGATGGCCCTCTCCCTGGTTCCCTGTAACCTCACTTTTAACAGGGAGGGAACCGCCAGAAGGCCCTCGGGGCTGGACCTCGGTGTCCTGGCTGAACAATGGGGGTGGAGACGTTCCTTCAGGTAGGGGCCAGCGTGGTGTAGCGGTTAAGAGCGGTAGTCTCGTAATCTGGTGAACCGGGTTCGCGTCTCCGCTCCTCCACATGCAGCTGCTGGGTGACCTTGGACCAGTCACACTTCTGTGAAGTCTCTCAGCCCCACTCACCTCACAGAGTGTTTGTTGTGGGGGAGGAAGGGAAAGGAGAATGTGAGCCGCTTTGAGACTCCTTCGGGTAGTGATAAAGCGGGATATCAAATCCAAAACTCTTCTTCTTCTTCTTCTTCTTCTTCTTCTTCTTCTTCTTCTTCTTCTTCTTCTTCTTCTTCTGTGCCAAGGCTGCTTAGGACTTTCAAGGTCAGCACCAACACTTTGACTTGTGCTCGGAAACGTCCTGGGAGCCAATGCAGATCTTTCATAGAATTGCGCAGCTGGAAGGGGCCCAAGGGGTATTCTAGTCAAGTAGAGTTTCAGTGTCAGGGATGTTTTAGCTGGGATTCTTGCATTACAGGGGGTTGGACTAGATGACCCCTGGGGGACCCTTCCAGCTCCTCACCTATGATTCTAAATCCCTGCAATGCAAGGATCACAGCCAAAGAGTCACCGACAGGTGGCCACCCAACCTTCTTTGAAACCATCCCAGGAAGGAGAGTCCACCAACTCTGAGGGGGTCTGTTCCCCTGTCAAATAGCTGTTACAAGCCAGAGAGTTCTTCCCGATGTTTAGCTGGAATCTCCTTTCCTGTAACTTGAAGCCATTGGTTCAGGTCCTCCCGTCTGGAATAGGAGAAAAAAAAGCTTGTTCTCTCTTCCACGGGACAGCCCTTGAGATATTTGAAGATGGCTCTCACATCTTCTCTCGGTCTCCTGTTCTTCAGGCTATACATCCCCAACTCCCACAAACCTCATTGATTGATGGATTGATTTCTGTACCACTGAATGAATTAAAAATATCTCTAAGCGGTGTACAAAAACCGAAGCGACAACCCAAGCAAAACATTACGCAAACACACAGCTGCATTTAAAAATGTAGGAAATAACGGAGTTACAAGAACTCGGGCCACAGTAATGGTTTGATTAATTTCAGTTCTACAAGCGTTTTTGTAAATTTATTTCTTAGTATTTGTGTGTCGAGTGGCAAGATTAATTTTCTTTATATAACAGGTTCAAGATGACTGGAGTAAATTTCTGAAATATTTAGAAGTCTGTAATTATGTAAATCACTAACAGGTGTGATATAATACTTGCAACCTAGTAGAAAGTATGAATAAAGATGAAGGTATTGTAATATGGAAAATAGAATTTGGGATTTAAGGGAAAGCGGATGAATGATGGAATCTAAGAAAACTAAAGTAGAGAAGGAAGGAAGTCAGAAAACTCGGCGGAGTTTAGGTACTATTGTAAAAATTGTATCTGACAAATGTGTGTTAAGTTTTGTTTATTCTTGGAAAACAAAATATATATTTGCCTGTATATATGTATGTGTGTGTGTGTGTGTGTGTGTGTGTGTGTATATATATATATATGTGTGTGTGTGTATGTGTATATATATATATACATACATATATATATATATATATATATATATATATATATATATATATATATATATATATCTCATATATTTGTTTATATAATTGTTAGATAACTTTGGACTGTTGTGGCAATAATTTACATAGGGTCTCTTATTGTTGCGGCTGAAGAAGGAAGAATTTCCGAAACAGGGTCTTGTCCTGCCGCTTTGTTTCCACTCGACACACAAATACTAAGAAATAAATTTACAAAAGACTTGTAAAACTGAAATTAATCAAACCATTACTGTGGCCCGAGTTCTTGTTGCTCCATTATTTCCTGCATTTAAAAATGTGACATTCATGCAAAGTCGCTTAAGATAATATATAAATCAACGTCGGTTCGTTTTTCTTAACGACGCAAACGGATTCTCGCGCAGGGTCCGAACAAACTCTCAGCTCACCCGCAAAAGCCCAACCCTCGTTGGGCTGATTGACTAATATGCCTTAAATCGGGGGTCAGCCCTCGGGACGCAGCCCTGTCAACAGAGGGGGCCGAAGCCGGAGTTTAAACTTCGCAACAACCCTGAGCGGCAGGCCAGGCGGGTGGCAGTTGCAGTCCGCGGCAGCCGGAGGGCACCAGGTTGGGGGTGGGCCCTCTCTTGCCCCTCGCCCTGACCCACCCTGGGCTTGAGGGCATCCTGATCAAGTTTGCAGATGACACCAAATTGGGAGGGGTGGCTAATACCCCAGAGGACAGGATCACACTTCAAAATGACCTTAACAGATTAGAGAACTGGGCCAAACCAAACAAGATGAATTTTAACAAGGAGAAATGTAAAGTACTACACTTGGGCAAAAAAAATGAAAGGCACAAATACAGGATGGGTGACACCTGGCTTGAGAGCAGTACATGTGAAAAGGATCTAGGAGTCTTGGTAGACCACAAACTTGACATGAGTCAACAGTGTGATGCAGCAGCTCAAAAAGCCAATGCAATTCTGGGCTGCATCAAGAGGAGTATAGCATCTAGATCAAGGGAAGTAATAGTACCACTATATTCTGCTCTGGTCAGACCTCACCTGGAATACTGTGTCCAGTTCTGGGCACCACAGTTCAAGAAGGATACTGACAAGCTGTAAGGTGTCCAGAGGAGGGCAACCAAAATGGTCCAAGGCCTGGAAACGATGCCTTATGAGGAACGGCTTAGGGAGCTGGGTATGTTTAGCCTGGAGAAGAGAAGGTTAAGGGGCGATATGATAGCCATGTTCAAATATATCAAAGGATGTCATCTAGAGGAGGGAGAAAGGTTGTTTTCTGCTGCTGCAGAGAAGCGGACACGGGGCAATGGATTCAAACTACAAGAAAGAAGATTCCACCTAAACATTAGGAAGAACTTCCTGACAGTAAGAGCGGTTCGACAGTGGAATTTGCTGCCAAGGAGTGTGATGGAGTCTCCTTCTTTGGAGGTCTTGAAGCGGAGGCTTGACAGCCATCTGTCAGGAATGCTTTGATGGTGTTTCCTGCTTGGCAGGGGGTTGGACTGGATGGCCCTTGGGGTCTCTAGGATTCTATGATTCTTCTTCCCCACCGCAGGCGAGTGTGTCATTGCCCTCAAGTCCATGATTGGCAGCACTGCCCAGCAGTTCCTCACCTACCTGTCCCACCGTGGCGAGGAGACGGGCAACATCCGTGGCTCCATGAAGGTGCGGGTCCCAGCGGAGCGGATGGGGACCCGCGAGAGGCTCTACGGTGAGGAGGAGCAGCAGGAGAGGGAGGGGGCTGCCAGCACGGGGGGGACGACGGGGGTTGTGATGGGGTAACCCTCGGCTCTCCACAGTGTGCCCGGCAAAGGTGGGTTTTTATTTTCTGGGTTTTTCTATGCTGCAAAGCACCTTGGGACCTTCTGCTGAAGACGATCGTAACAGCAATTTATTATTATTTATTCCATCTAAATCAGACCAGCAAAATAAAATAAGAGCTGGCGAGACTTATCAGCAAGGCTACGAGACGTTAACTGATGAAAAATTTATCAGAGAGTGGGACGTATACAGACTATGCAAAAGAACATTGCCAAAATATTAATCTGTTGGCAGGTTTTGATTGAACTTCGGTGCACAAATAGGATATTATAAAATAATTTTTAGAGTAAGCTAAATAACGCGGAGAAAAGGAAGTTAAGAGTGCGTGTCGAAGGAATTTAATCTGGGAAGATTGGAGGTCGTGTTAAATTTAATTACAAATTGATGTACAAAGCAAGTATCAGTTAAGGAATGAACGACTGTTTTGTTTCTGTTCTTCTGTTTTGTTTTCAGCATCCATCGAACATTTCTGTTATAAAGTTTTTAACCAATACATTAAAGCATTTAATAAGAAAAAAGTAGATGATGCTGATAATAACAGTAATTTACCGTATTTTTCGCTCCATAGGGCACACCGGACCATAGGGCGCACCTCGTTTTTAGAGGAGGAAACAAGAAAAAAAATATTTTTCTGGTTTTCCTCCTCTAAAAGCCCTGTTTTTTTAGGATCAGCTAAAGGTTTTGCAGCTTTTTTTGCAAAGGGAAAAGCCCTGGGTTTTTTTGAGGATCAGCTAAAAGTTTTGCAGTTTTTTTGCAAAGGGAGAAGCCCTGGTTTTTTTGAGAATCAGCTAAAAGTTTTCATC
Source organism: Lacerta agilis (assembly GCF_009819535.1). Lineage (NCBI taxonomy): Eukaryota > Metazoa > Chordata > Lepidosauria > Squamata > Lacertidae > Lacerta > Lacerta agilis. The sequence goes on from NC_046315.1 coordinate 3,192,582, forward strand.
TTTTTGCAAAGGGAAAACCCCTGTGGTTTTTTTTTAGGATCAGCTAAAGGTTTTGCAGCTTTTTTTTGCAAAGGGGAAAAAGCAAAGCTCCTTTTGCAAAGGGGGAAAAGCAAAGAGGAAAAGCCCCGTTTTTATGGGGTTCAACTCACATTTCTGCAGCTTCTAAAGGAAAGGGAGCCTTTTCTACAGTTTCCTGCAGACAGATAAACTAATCAGCCAGTCCCATGTCGCTGGGGAAACAAACAACCTCCCTCTGCAGCACATTCAACAATGGAGGGCGGGGCTGAAAGGGAGCCGGGGGCTCTCATCTCTCTCCCGATCTCTTGCTGATCAGCTGCTGAGCGGGATCCTTTCAACACCCCCTTTTTGTAAAATAAAAAGCATGATCCTCTTTTGGCCCCTGGGCAATTCGGCTCCAGGGACCACCATTCGCTCCATAAGATGCACAGATATTTCCCCTTACTTTTTTGGAGGAAAAAAGTGCGTCTTATGGAGCGAAAAATACGGTACTATTATTTATTGCATCTATAACCCCTAAGGAGGGCGTGTGGCTCACCCCCTTCCTCATTTAATCCCCCGCGACAACCCGGGGGGGGGGGTAGGCCAGGCTGAGAGGCAGGGACTAGCCCCCCGAGGTCACCCACCCAGTCCAGAACTCTAACCACTACGCAGCACTGCTGGCGATGAGGGTGAAACGCGGTAGATGATGACAGATGCTAGCTTCTGCTGGGTGGGTCAGCTTCTAAAGCAGAGGGTGGGGAACCCCCAATCGGTAGGCCAATCCTGGCTCCACTAGCAGGGATACCCCCACCCCCCGAACGAGAGGGCTTTAAAAGAAGATGGGACATATTCGGGGAAGGAGAGAGCTATTAGCCAAGGTGTCTCTGCTCTGCTCAGCGGTGCTTCGGAACAGCAGTTTCTAGAAAACTCAGCAGAGGAGAGTTGCTCTTGTGTTCGAATCCTGCTTGCAGGTTTCCAACCGCCATCTGGTTTGCGGCTTTGAGAACAGGATTGAACATTCTTCAATTTCTTCAGCCCTGTGCAAATCGCGGTTTTATTCCGTTTTGGAGAAATGGTAGTTTTGTGCAAACGGCCTTGATCTGCTGCGAGGCGGGGAGGTTCCCTGCAGGGTTGGATCGGCACTCAGAGCCTGCTCCCCTTCCCTCCCCGCAGAATGGATCAGCGTCGATAAGGACGAGACGGGAGCCGCCAAAGGGAAACTTCAGCCGGTGGCAACGCGGACCAACCTCGACTACACCAAGTAAGGCTCCGGGAGCGGGGCCGCCTTGAAGCAGTCTGGAGGGGAGAGGGGCAGGATTTGCAATGACTAGGCAGGATCAAAGCGGCAGGGCAAAACCTCTCTCCTTTTCAAAAGCAAAACCTGATGGCCTGCCTCCATTTCGCCTTTTTTCTCCTTGGAGCTCAGTATGCGGCTCTCCGCACAACAATCCTGCGAGGCAGGCTAGCCCAGTGAGCTTCATGGCCAAGTGGGGGATTTGAACCCTGGTCTCCCAGGTCCTAGTCTGACACTCTAACCACTGCGTCACACTGCCACATTTTTTTTTAATAAGATTTTATTATTTTACCATGAAACAAAACAGAAACAACATTAAACATACATAAACACAATAAAAACATAATACACAATCAACAATATAAAACACAACAATACCATACAAAAAAGAAAACTTATACAAACCTTGCCAAATACTTATCTTTGTTTCTCAACTTATTTTAACTTCTTAGGGGGGACTTCCCCTGGTCCCTCCTCTGTCTTCAAAAACATATATACTCTTAAGGTAGCTTCATTTCTTTTCCCATTAACTCATACTCAATATTCTAATGATCTTTAAATTTATCTAAACCGAGATATTTCTTAACTTATATTCTGTATCTTAACACCTTCTTATACAAATCTATCACATCAAAAATTTCTTCTAAAACCATTATAACTAACCTTAAACTTCTAAAGCCGATTCTTTTATATATTTCTGCACAAATATTCAAACATTCAGTTTATCATGCTTAACTAAATAGTCCTTAAATTTCTTCCAATCTTGCGACACCTTCTCCTCCCTCTGGTCTCGGATTCTGGCGGTCAGGTCTGCGAGCTCCATATACTCCATCAGCTTCATCTGCCATTCTTCAATTGTCGGTATCTCTTCACCTTTCCAAGTTCTTGCCAATAAAATTCTAGCCGCTGTCGTGGCATACATAAAAAATACTCTATCCTGACTGGGTATCTCTTCATTGGTCATGCTCAAGAGAAGTGCCTCTGGTTTCTTACAAAAGGTAATTTTCATTACCTTCTTAAGCTCATTATAAATCTTGTCCCAGAAGGCCTTTACCCCTGAACACGACCACCACATATGATAAAAGGTACCTTTCGACGATTTACATTTCCAACACACATCCGACATTTTGGGATTCATTCTAGCTAACTTAACTGGTGTCAGATACCATCTATATATCATTTTCATTACATTTTCTCTTAAGCTATTACATGCAGTAAAGTTGATACCTTTCTGCCACAATCTCTCCCAGTCATCCATCATAATATTATGACCCACATCTTTTGCCCAGTCTATCATTGTTGATTTAACCAATTCATCTTTCGTATGCCACTCTAGCAACAAATTATACATCTTGGAAAGGTTTTTAGAGTTCGATTCGATCAGTTCTGTTTCCAGTTTTGATTTTTCCACTTGAAAACCAATTTTTTTGTCTAATTTAAATGTTTCATGTACCTGGTGATATTGCAGCCAGTCAGGGACTTGACTTTTGACTTGATCATAACTTTTCAACTTAAATGAGTCCCCTTCCTGCTGCAATATGTCCATGTATCGTAACCAACTTGCAGACATGTTTGGTCTCTTATAGGCCTTGGCCTCCACTGGTGATATCCATCTAGGAGTCTTTCTCTCCAGTAAGTCCTTATATCTAATCCAAACCTGATACAGAGATTTCCTGATTATGTGACTCTTAAAGGTTCTGTGAATTTTAACTTTGTCATACCAAAGGTATGCATGCCAACCAAACATGTTATCGTGTCCTTCCAAGTCCAACACATCTACATTCTCTAATTTAAACCAATCTTTTAACCAGCAAAAGGCAGCTGCTTCAAAATAAAGTCTTAAATCCGGCAGGGCAAAGCCTCCTCTCTCTTTAGAGTCTGTCAAAACCTTAAACTTAATTCTCGGCTTTTTGCCCTGCCATATAAACTTCGATAGGTCCCTTTGCCATATCTTAAAACAGTCCATTTTATCCAAAATCGGTATGGCTTGGAATAAAAACAGCATCCTTGGTAGGACATTCATTTTAATCGCGGCTATTCTTCCCATTAACGACAATTTCAATCTAGTCCATATCTCCAGATCTTTCTTTATCTCTATCCACAGTTTTTCATAATTATCTTTGTACAGGTTCACATTTTTTGCTGTGAGATTGATACCTAGATATTTTACAGATTTAACAAAGTTGAGGCCTGTGCCCTCTTGTAATCTTTGTATCTGTTCTGCACTCATATTTTTACTTAAAACTTTGGTTTTCTGTTTATTTAATTTGAAGCCAGCTACACGTCCGAATTGTTCAATTAATTCCAAGGCTTTGGGGACACTGCTTTCTGGTTCTTGTAGGGATAGCATCAAATCATCTGCAAAGGCGCGTAGTTTGTATTCTTTCTCTCCCACCCTAATTCCTTTTATCTGTTTCTCTTTTCGTAACATATTTAAGAGGACCTCCAGGACCGTAATAAATAATAAAGGGGAGATAGGGCACCCTTGTCTTGTTCCTTTTTCAACTTCAATTTCTTCCGATATCACACCATTTACTATTATTTTTGCTCTTTGTTCTGTATAAATGGCTCTAATACCATTTAAGAATCTTTCTCCAACTCCCATCTTTTCCAAATTCTTTTTCATAAACATCCAAGATATCTTGTCAAAGGCTTTCTCCGCATCAATAAACAGTAGTGCTGCCTCTGTATTTATGTTTCTTTCCAGTTTTTCTAAAATGTCCACAATAATTCTTGTATTGTTGCTTATTTGTCTTCCTGGAAGGAAACCCGCTTGATCTTTATGTATATAATCTTTCAGCACTCTTTTTAATCTTGTAGCCATAACATTTGCAAAAATTTTATAATCCACATTCAAAAGGGAGATTGGACGATAATTTTTCATTTGCATTCTGTCCGTATCAGGTTTTGGGATCAGTGTGATAAAGGCTTCTTTCCACGTCTCTGGCGCCCTATCTCCCTCCAATATTTTGTTGCAAACTTCTTTCAAAGGCTGCGAAAGCCAATCTTTGAGAGTCTTATAAAACTTTGCTGTTAGTCCATCTGGTCCTGGTGCCTTTCCTAGTTGCATGTTCTTAATTGCGTCCTCAATCTCTTGGGTCGATATTGGGTGGTTGAGGGTTATTAGTTTGTCCTCTGGGACTTTTTGCAAACTATGTTGTTGCAGAAATCGGTCTATCTCTTCCTCTTTTATCCTCTCCTCCTTGTACAGTTGCTTGTAAAATTTTTGAAAACACTTTCTGATTTCCTCCGGGTTCTCCACTATTTTTCCGTTTACTGCTAAATTGCCAATGACATTTGCCTTTTGTCTTTTCTTCAGTTGCCAAGCTAGTAGTTTTCCACATTTATTCGCAGATTCAAATGATCTTTGTTTCATCATTTTCAATTTCCATTCTGTATCTTGATTCATAATTTTAGCATACTGGGATTGTAAGTATTTAATTTCCTTCTGAATTCTTAGAGATTTAGGATGTCCTCTTAACTCTTTTTCTTTAACTTTGATTAATTTCAACAGTCTTTCCATTTCCGCATTTTGTAGTTTTTTCTTTTTTGCTTTTTCACTTATGAGGAATCCTCTCATTACCGCCTTACTTGCATCCCAGGCAATTCTTTTTTCTACTTCCGAATTCCAATTGATTTGAAAATATTCCTTCATCTTTTTCACAGCTCTTTCTACCAGCTTGGTGTCTCTCATTACCACGTCATCCATTCTCCATCTGAAAGAACCCTTGGAGACCATTTTGAGAGTTACCTGTACAGGGTTATGGTCCGAATAAGTCTTTGGGCCGATTTCCGCTTTTTGTATTTTCGGTGCCAATTCGTTCGATATCCAGATGTAATCTATCCTCGACCATGACTGCTGAGATTCACTGAAATAAGTTGCCTCAGTATCGGTGGGGTTTTTTAGCCTCCAGGCATCCTCCAAGTTTAAATTGTCCACCATTTCGAAGAAAGTCTTAGGTAGTTTCCCATCATTTGTTAATTTAGTTCTTTGGGATCTATCCATTAAAGTGGAAACTGCACCATTAAAGTCTCCAAGGCAAACTAATTTATAATCCAAATAATCCAACAGCAGGTCATGTATTTTTTTGTAGAAAATTGACTTTCCATCATTTGGTGCATAAAGTCCCAGAATCAAAAAATTTTCGCCTTGTATTTTGATTTCACACACTGCCACATTTTTAAGAGGCTTGGGTGCCCAGCTTTCAAAGGGTGCCATTGCATGCAATTGCCCTTTTAAGTAAACCACTTGCCGAGATATTTTTTGATAGGTATCCAGTCTTGCTGAACAAAAAAATAAAATAAAAGCCGGTGTTGACCAGCTTTTTGCTGTTCCACTCAGGCCCTGCGTGTGGGACCCCTGTTTGGCCCCTGTGGTCAATTAGTCTGACCTAGCAGCTAGAAATTCTTTCCTTCTCCACGTTCCTAGGGAGTGTGGTAGGGAAAGGGATTCAGGCAGCCTCCTGCAACTTCTGGGCCTAAAGGCCTCATCGTTGCGCCTTCTCAAACATTTCCATCCGCTAGATCTGTGGGGCGCAAACATTCCCCTGGGGACGCCCCGGCGATGGCCGCCTGCCCCGTTGGGAAGCTCTTAGATGATCTGGAGAAGCCCGGCACCCAGACAGCCAGCCGCCCACCGGCTCCCCATCGCGGCACCTCCAGAGACGCCGAGGTATCCCAGGGCAGGTGAGTCACCTGCGAATGGATCGTAGAATCATAGCAAGTGTTGGATCTTCAGGAAAGGGGCGAACCCACCCCAGCAAGGGAAGCGAATGGAGTCACCGGCAGTGTCCCAAATCGACCAAGGACTCGCACCTGGTCCTCAGCAGCTTAATGGGGCTACCTGCCCGTTATTATCACGGTTGGGGACATGAGTCTAAACCTCTGAGCCTCTTCGGCTTGCCGATCAGAAGGTCTGCGGTTTGAATCCCCGCGACGGGGTGAGCTCCTGTTGTTCTTTCCCAGCTTCTGCCAACCTAGCAGTTCGAAAGCACACCAGTGCAAGTAGATAAACAGGTACCGCTCTGGCGGGAAGGTAACCGGTGTTTCCATGCGCTCTGGTTTCCATCATGGCGTTCTGTTGCGCCAGAAGCGGTTTAGTCATGCTGGACACATGACCCAGAAAAGCTGCCCGTGGAGAAACACCGGCTCCCTTGGCCTGGAAGCAAGATGAACGGTGTGGGAATGTTGTGGGTAACAAGAGAGGATATATTGATTAATATTATCCTTCCTAACAACGCGGGTGGCGCTGTGGGTTAAACCACAGAGCCTAGGGCATGCCGATCAGAAAGTCGGCGTTTCGAATCCCCGTGATGGGGTGAGCTCCCGTTGCTCGGTCCCTGCTGCTGCCCACCTAGCAGTTTGAAAGCACATCAAAGTGCAAGTAGATAAATAGGTACCACTCCGGCGGGAAGGTAAACGGTGTTTCCGTGCGCTGCTCTGGTTCGCCAGAAGCGGCTTAGTCCTGCTGGCCACATGACCCGGAAGCTGTATGCCGGCTCCCTCGGCCAGTAACGCGAGATGAGCGCCGCAACCCCAGAGTCGGACACGACTGGACCTAATGGTCAGGGGTCCCTTTACCTTTAACTCTCTTAAGAATCTGTTAAGTTCTGTTATTCCTGGTAAGACCCCTTGGATTCCTTCCTTAAAAGAATAAAGACACAACAGTCTTGTTCATAAGTAGCAATGAGAAGTTTACTCGCGAGCAGGCAGAGCAAAGTGTGATTGGTCCCTGAAGGCAGGCTTTAGGCTTAAGGTTACAAATATGTACATATAGGTTTTTGCCCCATATGGGAGATAACCCAGGGACTGCCGGATGAGAGAGCCAGCAGTCCAGTCCAGGTGAAACAGGAAGCAGGCAGGACGAAAAAGAAGGGAAGGTGGCTACGTGCCTTGGCCTTTTACCAGGTCTGGAAAGGTCATGCCCACCTACCAGTCACATGCAAAGGAAGGATGCTCCACCCAGGTGTGACAGGAAGTTCGACATTCCCCTGCATGTCCACTCTAGCAAAACAAGGAATGTTGGACTTGACTGCTCCGGAGAATTACATCCCACAAATGTCGCACCCCATAGTCGCCTTTGACTGGACTTAACCGTCCAGGGGTCCTTTACCTTTTATTGTCATGGTGCAAAGTAATTGCTTTGGTCCAAGGAGACTCCTGCATTTCAGGGGGTCGGACGAAACGACCCTTGGGATCCGTCCCACTCTGCAATTCTACGTTTTATGTCAGGGGTCAGCAACCTTTTTCAGTCGTGGGCCGGTCCACCTTCCCTCAGACCATGTGGGGGGCCAGACTATATTTTGAAAAAAAGACTGAACGAATTCCTGTGCCCCACAAATAACCCAGAGGTGCATTTTAAATAAAAGGACACATTCTTCTCGTGTAAAAACACCAGGCAGGCCCCACAAATAACCCAGAGGTGCATTTTAAATAAAAGCACAAATTCTGCTCCTGTAAAAACACCAGGCAGGCCCCACAAATAACCCAGAGGTGCATTTTAAAGAAAAGGACACATTCTTCTCGTGTAAAAACACCAGGCAGGCCCCACAAATAACCCAGAGATGCTTTTTAAATAAAAGGACACATTCTGCTCATGTAAAAACACCAGGCAGGCCCCACAAATAACCCAGAGGTGCATTTTAAATAAAAAGGACACATTCTTCTCGTGTAAAAACACCAGGCAGGCCCCACAAATAACCCAGAGGTGCATTTTAAATAAAAAGGACACATTCTGCTCATGTAAAAACACCAGGCAGGCCCCACAAATAACCCAGAGGTGCATTTTAAAGAAAAGGACACATTCTTCTCGTGTAAAAACACCAGGCAGGCCCCACAAATAACCCAGAGATGCTTTTTAAATAAAAGGACACATTCTGCTCATGTAAAAACACCAGGCAGGCCCCACAAATAACCCAGAGGTGCATTTTAAATAAAAAGGACACATTCTTCTCGTGTAAAAACACCAGGCAGGCCCCACAAATAACCCAGAGGTGCATTTTAAATAAAAGGACACATTCTACTCCTGTAAAAACACCAGGCAGGCCCCACAAATAACCCAGAGATGCTTTTTAAATAAAAGCACAAATTCTGCTCCTGTAAAAACACCAGGCAGGCCCCACAAATAACCCAGAGGTGCATTTTAAATAAAAGGACACATTCTTCTCGTGTAAAAACACCAGGCAGGCCCCACAAATAACCCAGAGGTGCATTTTAAATAAAAGGACACATTCTTCTCCTGTAAAAACACCAGGCAGGCCCCACAAATAACCCAGAGATGCATTTTAAAGAAAAGGACACATTCTTCTCGTGTAAAAACACCAGGCAGGCCCCACAAATAACCCAGAGATGCATTTTAAATAAAAGGACACATTCTGCTCATGTAAAAACACCAGGCAGGCCCCACAAATAACCCAGAGGTGCATTTTAAATAAAAAGGACACATTCTGCTCATGTAAAAACACCAGGCAGGCCCCACAAATAACCCAGAGATGCATTTTAAATAAAAGGACACATTCTTCTCGTGTAAAAACACCAGGCAGGCCCCACAAATAACCCAGAGATGCATTTTAAATAAAAGGACACATTCTGCTCATGTAAAAACACCAGGCAGGCCCCACAAATAACCCAGAGGTGCATTTTAAATAAAAGGACACATTCTGCTCCTGTAAAAACACCAGGCAGGCCCCACAAATAACCCAGAGGTGCATTTTAAATAAAAGGACACATTCTTCTCGTGTAAAAACACCAGGCAGGCCCCACAAATAACCCAGAGGTGCATTTTAAATAAAAGGACACATTCTTCTCGTGTAAAAACACCAGGCAGGCCCCACAAATAACCCAGAGATGCATTTTAAATAAAAGGACACATTCTGCTCTTGTAAAAACACCAGGCAGGCCCCACAAATAACCCAGAGGTGCATTTTAAATAAAAGGACACATTCTTCTCGTGTAAAAACACCAGGCAGGCCCCACAAATAACCCAGAGGTGCATTTTAAATAAAAGGACACATTCTTCTCGTGTAAAAACACCAGGCAGGCCCCACAAATAACCCAGAGGTGCATTTTAAATAAAAGGACACATTCTTCTCGTGTAAAAACACCAGGCAGGCCCCACAAATAACCCAGAGATGCATTTTAAATAAAAGGACGCATTCTTCTCGTGTAAAAACACCAGGCAGGCCCCACAAATAACCCAGAGATGCATTTGAAATAAAAGGACACATTCTTCTCGTGTAAAAACACCAGGCAGGCCCCACAAATAACCCAGAGGTGCATTTTAAATAAAAGGACACATTCTTCTCGTGTAAAAACACCAGGCAGGCCCCACAAATAACCCAGAGGTGCATTTTAAATAAAAGGACACATTCTTCTCGTGTAAAAACACCAGGCAGGCCCCACAAATAACCCAGAGGTGCATTTTAAATAAAAGGACACATTCTGCTCATGTAAAAACACCAGGCAGGCCCCACAAATAACCCAGAGATGCATTTTAAATAAAAGGACGCATTCTACTCCTGTAAAAACACCAGGCAGGCCCCACAAATAACCCAGAGATGCATTTTAAATAAAAGGACGCATTCTACTCCTGTAAAAACACCAGGCAGGCCCCACAAATAACCCAGAGATGCATTTTAAATAAAAGGACACATTCTGCTCATGTAAAAACACCAGGCAGGCCCCACAAATAACCCAGAGATGCATTTTAAATAAAAGAACACATTCTACTCCTGTAAAAAACACCAGGCAGGCCCCACAAATAACCCAGAGATGCATTTTAAATAAAAGGACACATTCTACTCATGTAAAAAGACACTGATTCCCGGACCGTCCATGGGCCAGACTGAGAAGGCGATTGGGCCGTATCTGGCCCACGGGCCTTAGGTTCCCTACCCCTGTTTTATGTGATACAACCTAAGCACAAAAATAAAATTATTGGATGAAAAAGCTTTGTTTTCTTCCTATGTGCCTCGGCTGCCCCTCCTGTTTTCTGCCCAGGCCCAGGCCGGACGCCCCCACGGATCCCGACGGGCCCCCCCCCGAAAAACAGCTTCAACAACCCGGCCTACTACGTCCTGGAGGGGGTCCCACACCAGCTGCTGGTCTCGGAGCTGCCCCCGGTGACGGCGGCCAAGCCCCCGGCCCCCAGGAACAAAGTCCAGATCACGGTGCCCGTCCAGGCTGAGCACCGGCGGCCGCAGCAACCCCCCTGCCGGGCGGAGGAGAGCTCGGAGGAGGAGGAGCAAGGGGTCCTCAACCTGCCGCCCCCCGACTTCCCGCCACCCCCCTTGCCCAAGCTGGTGGAGTTTGACGTCTCCGGGGACTCCTTCTACACGCCTGCGGGGACCCGGGGGGAAGAGCACGGGGGGAGCAAGCCCCGAGCGACCGTGGCCTTCAACGAGCCCCTGGAAGCCAAGCCCCCCAAGGTGCACCCGAGGCCGGCTCCGTCCCTGGGGCCAGGCTTCCTGATGGAGCCCCCCAATGCCCCCCAGGGGCCAGGGGGGCCCCTGGACGACCGCTCCTGCTCCGTCCTCCAGATGGCCAAGACCCTCAGCGAGGTGGACTATGCCGGCGGCAGCAACGGCGGAGCGCTGGGGAGGGAGCAGTCGGGGCGGCCCCCGGCCCACCCCCTGACCAAAGCGAGGCTGGATCTGCCCCACCACCGGGGCATGCACCCCGACTACAGCCGGCCCATCGCCTTCCCGCCACGGTCCATTCGCGAGAGCATCGAGGAAGACTTGGCAGGAGAGGTACGTGATGGGGATGGGGTGGAGGGAGGGAGGGAGGGAGGGAGGGAGGGAGGCCCCCCCCGCCAAATGGGAGGTGTGCTGTGCCCATTGGGGAATCGCCCCAATCAAAATGAGTTTCCTTGGGAAACAGAGGTGCCATTTGCAGAATCCACTTTCTTCTTTGGAAACAGGGAGGGGGGAGCAAGCAGAAGAAGTTGGGAAGGGGTCGGGAGAGGCAGCTCTGGGGGGGGGGGTCAGCCTCTCTGGCCAGCAAGGCCCAAATTGCCCCAGATCTTCTTCGCCCCTGGACCCAAAGCAAAGTGGGGAAATCTCCAGGATTGACAGGGTTTGAAGGTCTCACGAGGATCCATATTTGCCCGCGCTGAATTTCTGCCTTTCCACATAGGCGCTTGCGATGCCGTGAAACCTCGTGTGCATCTCTCCTCCTCCTCTTCCTCTTCTCTTCCCCTCCCTTTCTTTAAAAGCATTTGGATACCACTTAATATTTCAGAAATCTCCGTGGGGCGGTGTGCCGTCTAAAAACAAACTAAACAACTGTAATTAAAACTTGAAAACAAAAACACATCCTGAAACCAGTGTAATAATAATAATAATAATAATAATAATAATAATAATAATAATAATATATTTGTACCCCGCCCATCTGGCTGGGTTTCCCCAGGCATCTGCCTGTCCCGAGAGACAATGGAGTGCTACTCCGGGGGTGAACTCAAACTGCTGGGGAATCGCAGCACCTGCTGTGGCCGCAGAGACTGGAAACTTACCTATAACTGCTGCCTCCTGTGTTTTTGCTGCACCAACAACACAGGAGTGACCTCCCCAGGGTGCAAGTCTGGGCAGTGGTTGTGGAGGTGCTGGATCTGCCCAGACAACAAGACCTCCGATCACGTGCAGCTCCATGAGACAGCCCTTGAGATATTTGAAAATGGCTATCCTGTCTCCTCTTGTCTAAGCTAAACATACCCAGCTCCTTCAACCGTTCCTCACAGGGCTTGGCTTGCAGGCCCTCAGTCCTCTAGGTCGCCCTCCTCTGCACACCTTCCAGCTTGTCAATTTCCTTTGTCCGGTGTGTCTGTCCCCCTTGCCGCCCCTCAGACCCTTAGCCAGGACGGCCGCAGCAGCTCCAGGCAGAGTGAGTCCAGTGTGGGCGAGTGGCTGAGAGCGATCGGCATGGAGAGATACGAGGAGGGCTTGATCCACAACGGCTGGGACGACCTAGAGTTCCTCAGGTGAGTCTCCTCCAGGGCACCCCCTTCCTCTTCGCAGCGGCCCAGGACTCGGTTGCCAAATCCGGGAAGACGTCCAGTCTCGAGAATTTGGAGCCATTGGCCTGATCCAGAAGGCTTTTCTTCTGGTTTTGTGTTCAAGGGTTTGGCAAACTGCCTTCGTTGACGAGATCTCGCATAAACTACATTTCTCCAGCTATTAAGCATCAGTTCAAAGTGTTGGTGCTGACCTTGAAAGCCCAGCTGCTGGTCTCGGAGCTGCCCCCGGTGACGGAGCGTCTGAAGGAGCGTCTCCACCCCCATCGTCCAGCCTGGAGATTGAGGTCCAGCTCCGAGGGCCTTCTGGCGGTTCCCTCCCTGCGAGAAGTGAGGATACAGGGCCTTCCCAGTAGTGGCACCCGCCCTGTGGAACGCCCTCCCGTCAGATGGCAAGGAGATAAATAACTACAGTCCTACCTCGAGTTGCGTACGCTCCATGTTGCGTACGTTCGACTTACGGACCTCCATGACCCGGAAGTCCTCCCAGGAGCGTGTGCGACGCACGGGTGCGCAGAAGCGTTCTGCGCACTTCGCACATGTGCAGAAGCACAAAAACGCGCAAACTTCCGGTTTTTTTTGGGGGGGGGGTTGTGTTAAGCACGCCCGTTTTACGTAGCGCGATCCGGAACGGGGTACCACTGTATCTGACTTTTAGAAGACCTCTCAAGGCAGCCCTGTTATTGGGATGCTTTTCATGTGTGATATTCAGTTGTGTTGTTGTATTGTTGTTGTTGTTGTTCAGTCGTTCAGTCGTGTCCGACTCTTCGTGACCCCATGGACCAGAGCACGCCAGGCACGCCTATCCTTCACTGCCTCTCGCAGTTTGGCCAAACTCATGTTGGTAGCTTCGAGAACACTGTCCAACCATCTCATCCTCTGTTGTCCCCTTCTTGTGCCCTCCATCTTTCCCAACATCAGGGTCTTTTCCAGGGAGTCTTCTCTTCTCATGAGGTGGCCAAAGTACTGGAGCCTCAACTTCAGGATCTGCCCTTCCAGTGAGCACTCAGGGCTGATTTCCTTCAGAATGGATAGGTTTGATCTTCTTGCAGTCCATGGGACTCTCAAGAGTCTCCTCCAGCACCATAATTCAAAAGCATCAATTCTTCGGCCATCAGCCTTCTTTATGGTCCAGCTCTCACTTCCGTACATTACTACTGGGAAAACCATAGCTTTAAATAGACGGACCTTTGTCGGCAAGGTGATGTCTCTGCTTTTTAAGATGCTGTCTAGGTTTGTCATTGCTTTTCTCCCAAGAAGCAGGCGTCTTCTAATTTCGTGACTGCTGTCACCATCTGCAGTGATCATGGAACCCAAGAAAGTTGTTGTATAACCTGTTGCAAACTGCCCAGAGTGACTGGGACAACCCAGTCAGATGGACAGGATGCAAATATTGATTGATTGATATTATGAGTATCCAAATGGCGGAGCTCAAATGACCACTTTTTTTGCTATGTAGCATGATTTTACATCTTACACAAATATTGAGTCATGTGGTCACTCAGCATCATGGTTATAGACTGAGCCGAAGGCCTGGGCAAGCCTTTGAGGGTGGGCCAAGCCTCGGGGAAAGGTCTGTAGGAGGCAGCTAAGGGCTTAAAGGGGTCACTCCCCTGGGCAGAGATAATACCTTGGTAGAAAGGGAGCATGGAAACAGAGGTGCTGGGTAGCGTTTGGTTAGGAGCGGAGAGAAATGAGGCCTGGGAGCTTGAGGTTGGCATCGAATGTGAGAAAACCCCTGGAGGGATATCAGAAGAAGAGGGGTCCCAGCCGTGGGGCTGGGAGAGGTTGTCAGCATCAGTGGTTCTGTTTCGCAGCCTCTCACTTCAGGTGCTAAATGTTAAGGGACCCCTGACCATTAGGTCCAGTCGCGGACGACTCTGGGGTTGCAGCGCTCATCTTGCAGCGCTCAGCTTCCGGGTCATGTGGCCAGCATGACTAAGCCGCTTCTGGCGAACCAGAGCAGCGCACAGAAACGCCGTTTACCTTCCTGCTGGAGCGGTACCTATTTATCTACTTGCACTTTGACGTGCTTTCGAACTGCTAGGTGGGCAGGAGCTGGGACCGGGCAACAGGAGCTCACCCCGTCACGGGGATTCGAACCGCCGACCTTCTAATCGGAAAGCCCTTTGCTCTGTGGTTTAACCCACAGCGCCACCCGTGTCCCACACACTTCAGGTGCTGCAGAGCATTATTTTGGCCACTGGGGGGCACTCGTTCCCCACTCTGTGCAGCATCCGTTCCCTACAGGTGAGCTCTGAGCCCAAACTTGGACCATCTTTCTCAATGGTTCTGAAACTGTTCCAGGCCCACCCCCCTGCATTGGTTCCAAAATCTCATCCCCCGCTCTTCCTCCCCTACCGTGCAAAAGGCATTATCCAGAACAGCAGTTGGCACAGCCCACTAAAGGAAGATTGTTGTTGTTTAGTCGTGTCCGACTCTTCGTGACCCCATGGACCAGAGCACGCCAGGCACGCCTATCCTCCACTGCCTCCCGCAGTTTGGCCAAACTCATGTTAGTAGCTTCGAGAACACTGTCCAACCATCTCATCCTCTGTCGTCCCCTTCTCCCTGTGCTCTCCATCTTTCCCAACATCAGGGTCTTTTCCAGGGAGTCTTCTCTTCTCATGAGGTGGCCAAAGTACTGGAGCCTCAACTTCAGGATCTGTCCTCCCAGTGTGCACTCAGGGCTGATTTCTTTAAGAATGGATAGGTTTGATCTTCCTGCAGTCCATGGGACTCTCAAGAGTCTCCTCCAGCACCATAATTCAAAAGCATCAATTCTTCAGCGATCAGCCTTCTTTATGGTCCAGCTCTCACTTCCGTACATGACTACTGGGAAAACCATAGCTTTAACTATACGGATCTTTGTCGGCAAGGTGATGTCTCTGCTTTTTAAGATGCTGTCTAGGTTTGTCATTGCTTTCCTCCCAAGATAACGACGCGATAAAATCCAAAAGTAGTAGCAATCATAGAATTATGCAGTTGGGAGGGATCACAAGTGTCATCTACCCACTGCAGTGCAGGAATCCTTTGCCCAACGTGGGGCTCGAACCCACAGCCCTGAGATCAAGAGTCTCACGCTCTGCCAGCTGAGCTGTCCTCTGTTTTGGTTGCGCATTTATTCCAAATCCAGTTTAAACTATTCAGTTTAATGGATTCAGCGAGGCTGGTGGACCTGACCAAGTGGAGCCCCACAGCATCCTCCCCCCCAGGTAATCCTGCTGCCCCACCCACATGGGGGGAACCGCTGATCTCGCTCAGTACTGACTACCAAACCCAGAGGCAGTCAGTAAACTCCCCGGGCTGCCTTCAGATGTCTTCTAAAAGTCATATAGTTGTTTGTTTCCTTGACATCTGGTGGGAGGGCGTTCCACAGGGCGGGCGCCACCACCGAAAAGGCCCTCTGCCTGGTTCCCTGTAGCTTTGCTTCTCGTAGTGAGGGAACCGTCAGAAGGCCCTCGGAGCTGGACCTCAGTGTCCGGGCAGAATGATGGGAGGTATGGCGGCCCCTCCCAGTCCTTAGTCTAGCTGCCACATTCTGGATTAGTTACAGTTTCCGGGTCCCCTTCAAAGGCAGCCCCACGTAGAGCGCATTGCAGTAGTCCAATCGGGAGATGACCAGAGCATGTGCCACTCTGGCAAGACAGTCTGCGGGCAGGGAGGGTCTCATCCTGCGTACCAGATGGAGCTGGTAGACAGGTGGTTCATATGGGGGGAGGCTCCTGCCCAGAGGGGCCCTTGCGCCATGAACCAGGGGGTCCTCCGACCTTTCTATGGGATGGGATCTTGGGGCACAGTGGACATCGTTCCTTCTGGTTCCTGGGCCCTGAATCTCTATTTCTCTTCTCTCCCTCCAGCGACATCACCGACGAGGACTTGGAAGAAGCTGGCATGATGGACCCCAAGCACAAGCGCCTCGTTCTCGAGAGCCTGAGGCTCAGGAAGTAGCGGGAATTTCCCTGCCGCCGTCCGTCCCCCCGCAGGACGCCCCTCCTTCCTCCCTCCCTTCTGGTTTTGAGCCCCTTCTCCTTCTCGCCCACCCCGCCCACTCCTGCCACATGTGAGGTGTCGGGGCGGCTGGCAGAGCAATCAAGGAGCAGGTCTCCCCTCCACCAGCCCCCACCCCCCCCGGAGGGGAGGGACGACGATGGCAGAGCCAGACGGACACCCCAAAGGTGTCCCCGAGACTTGGAGCCGACTGTGAGGTTGCCGGAGACCCAGTGCTGGCGCTTCTACGCCCCCTCCTTGGCTCCTGCAAGGATCGGGACCCTCCCAGGCGGGAAACGGGGAAGCGCAAGTGGTCCAGGCCTGGGCCACTCCAGGGTGGTCCAAGCTAAGCATTTCAGATCAGCACCCTTAAACGCCCCTTCCCTCCTCTCTCTCCGCCCACAACCCCCTTTCCACCCCTTCTCTGTGCTGCTCGTTAAATTATTCTTATTTATTACAGCGAAAGAAGGATCCTTGCTTTTTTTTGTTTTCGTTTTGCCACGTTTTCCCCCCTCTCCTGCCCTCAATGGACCAACTCTGGTTTATCGGGCAGGATTTCCTGAAATGAGCGCCATCAACCCAGCCCCCTTTTACTGAGGCCAAGGGGCGGGGGGGGGGGTGGACGGTGCGGGGACAAATCTGCTGGCTGTGTTGCGCTCTGCTGAGTTGGGTCTTGGCTTTGTGTCTCTCTCCGACCCAGGAGCTGCCCTCGGGGGGCCTTCCAACCTGACTCTGGCCTCCTGGCTGTCTAGGCCCGGTTTTCTCTGGGGCCACGCAGACGGGAGATCTCTCCTTGCCCCGGAATCCCTCCAGAAGCATTTGGGTATTAATTTTTGCCGCCCAAGGGACGTTCCAGCCCCGGTTTGCTTCCCAGGGAGGATCCGCGTCACGCCCCACTTGGAAAGGCGTCTCCTTCCCGTGACCAGCCTGCGGTGGGGCGGTGGGGAGCCCGCCCTCTTCTTCCTCTCAAGCCTATTTTCTTGCCTCCCGAAAAATATTATGCAACCTTCAGGGGCTAACCAGGCAGCCCAAGGCGTTTGCTCACGTGCCTCTTGCTTTTTCTACGCGTTCAGCCTTAAACAGACCCCCACCTGTGTGAACAGCCCCCGTGCAAAAGGACCTCAGGTAGCCCCAAACGTGTGAGCAAGGCCAGAGCGGTAGCAGGGGGGGCGGGGCGGCAACTAGCCAGTTTTTTTTGCCTCCAGAGGGTCGGCATTGAGGCCCCCAGCCTGTGTGCCCGTGCAAATGTGCACAGGGGTTGTGTGCCAAACTGAGTCTTCGACCCGGGTGAAATGAAAGCCTAGCTTTTGCCCCTGGCAAGGAAGTCCGCCGGGCAAATCCTGCAGGGGTGCTTTGCAGAGACTGCGGAGCTCATTCAGACACGGGGGGGCCAGGTAGGCAAGCAGCACCCCAGAGCAGCCGGTCGAGTGGGGCACCATGGGACGCCTCTGCAAACCGGGACAAGTGCAGAACGAGGGAGGTGGGGGACGATGGCTCTGCAAGATCAGTTGCTCTGGGGCAGCGTTTCTCAAACTTGGGTACCCAGCTGGCCTTAGACTGGCCATCGTCCCTAGCTAGCAGGACCAGCGGAGTTGTAGTCCAACCACAGCTGGGGACCCAAGTCCCAAGAGAGACACTGCTCTGGGGAGCGGCTCACAGGGTTCTCCCCGCTTTACGGTTTGTGTCTCGATCAGGTCAACAGGCGAGGGTTCCTGGCTGTGCCCCTGCGTGAACCGGTTGGTGCTGGAGTCTACCTCAGCAGCCCCCTGCCGCCATTCTCCCCCGGGGTCCTCCCTTTGCAGGCCTCGAGGACACACGCGTGACCTGGGGCGTACAAGCGAAATGTTGTTGTCCTCCTCGCTTTCCCCCAGGGAGCCACCCGATCCCGGCATCTTTTACCCGAGTCAGCTGTTCCCACGGATTTTCCTTGTTTAGCTCGCTCTTTGTCCTTGATCCGGGGAAAGGCGACTCACGGGACGCCTTGCTCCCGTACGGATGCAAACCTCGGTGCCTGCAGGGAGACCGTTCCTAAGATCCAGGGCGGGGACCTGGATCTTGACGATAGACAGACTTGCAGAAGTCAGGAAGCGAGTTCTGGGTTCCAGTCTCGGTTCTGCTCAACTTTTCCCCTTGGGTAATTGCTCTAATATACCCTAGTGCCTTACTTTATAATATTGCTGGGGAGGGGGAGGGAGCGCTCCTACCTGCAGGAGGTTTCAAGGAAACCAGCTCCCTTTGCCAGAGAAACCGTGTGGGACATTTTCACACCTCGGTAAAAGGAGCAGCTCTCTGAAATTAAAATGAAGGATCTCCCTCTCTCTGTGTGTGTGTGTGTTTTGTTCCTCCTGCGAAATTTGCTCCAAGGTGTGGGTTCAAGTTGATCATTATTTCCATTATTAGCGTTTGGTGTGAGTTCTAACCCTACTAAATTCTACCGTGCCGTATTTTATAGACGTACTTGTTGTTTTAATGTTTTAATTTAAATTGTCGTTTGGGACACTTTGTATTCGCTTATTATTTCGTGGGCTGAACCAGGAATCGCGATGATTTGCCCTCGTCCCCCCCAAAACAAACCCCGTTATTTGCATTTCGTGTCCTTAGTTTGCCACCGCCTACATCCCGACGCAATAAAAGGGCTTGTTTGCTTAAAGAAGTGTGTCTTGCCTCCTTGTTTTCCTCCTCTCGTTTTTTTTATCGGCAGGATGAATCGCTTCTCGGGCGCGTTTTAAGTTGCACAGTTCCAGGCGTACGCAGTTGGAGGCCAGCAAGTTAAATCCAAGCAAGACGGAGAACTTAAAAACTCTTTTTGCCTTGGGTTTGCTTGGGGTTCCCCAATGTAGAAAGAGCTTTTAAAAACTCTCTGCCTTGCTTGATGGGCAAGACGCGATCAGTACGCAGACCCTGGGAAAACACTCTCCTCACCCCCTTGCTAGCTGTGGGGTAGGCTCAAAGGTTTGAGTGTATGCCATTTTCATAGAATCCTAGAGTTGGAAGAGACCCCAAGGGCCATCCAGTCCAACCCCCTGCCAAGCAGGAAACACCATCAAAGCATTCCTGACAGATGGCTGTCAAGCCTCTGCTTAAAACCTCCAAAGAAGGAGACTCCACCACACTCCTTGGCAGCAAATTCCACTGTCCAACAGCTCTCACTGTCAGGAAGTTCTTCCTAATGTTTAGGTGGAATCTTCTTTCTTGTAGTTTGAATCCATTGCCCCGTGTCCGCTTCTCTGGAGCAGCAGAAAACAACCTTTCACCCTCCTCTATATGACATCCTTTTATATATTTGAACATGGCTATCATATCCCCCCTCAACCTTCTCTTCTCCAGGCTAAACATACCCAGCTCCCTAAGCCGTTCCTCATAAGGCATCGTTTCCAGGCCTTGGACCATTTTGGTTGCCCTCCTCTGGACACGTCCCAGCTTGTCAGTATCCTTCTTGAACTGTGGTGCCCAGAACTGGACACAGTATTCCAGGTGAGGTCTGACCAGAGCGGAATACTGTACAGTGGTACTATTACTTCCCTTGATCTAGATGCTATACTCCTCTTGATGCAGCCCAGAATTGCATTGGCTTTTTTAGCTGCTGCATCACACTGTTGACTCATGTCAAGTTTACGGTCTACCAAGACTCCTAGATCCTTTTTCACATGTACTGCTCTCAAGCCAGGTGTCACCCATCCTGTATTTGTGCCTTGGAAACGAACCCCCGTGTCAGATGCCATCGTACTGCATTTTCTCATATTTATCTCTGCCGTTCTGATTCTCAGGCCTGGTGCTGGCTCTCTGCGACTTCAGACCACGCCAGGAACCCAATCCTAACTGGCCTGGAGGCACTCAAGGAGAAACCATTGCAATTTTGCATACACCATTTTTATTGGATTATGAGAATGGGCAGGGGGAGGGTGCAGTGGCTTCTTCCCTGCCGGCCAGTGCGTTTTGAAGTCCGCCCTGCCTGCTCAGGGCTGGGGCTTAGGCTGCCTTCGGCCTCGCCAAACACCCCCCCCCCCGCCGAATTCCTTCTCTCAAAAGGACCACTCGCACTCGTGGGAGTTCTTCAATAAATTAAGTTTATTTAGATTAGCATATTTTGCAAATGAGTTCAATAAATTACAGAACAGTTGTTGGTTTTTAAAAATAATAAATGGGGGGGGGGAGAGGGAGAAACCAAGCAAAACAAAGCCTAGAGAACCATCATCTTACAAGCGCCCACAGAGCTGAGCCCTGGGGGCTTGGAAGCTGCTCCTTCGTGGAGTTGGGGTGCCCCTTGGTCCCTTAGGATGCTAAGGTCTTGGCCCAAAAGGTACCCTCTCTCTGCTCGCTTGCAGGCCTCCTACAGCCCCACGTTTCCATACATCGTCATCCTGATGCTATCCATATCGCTCTCCTTTTCGGCACGAACCTGTCGCCCCTCCCTCCAAGACCCAGATGAGCACCGCAAGCCGAACCTGCTGTTTTGAACCTTCCCCCCCCATGGCTCAGGGAGTCCTAAGATGGCATCATTTCCTACAATACCGCCTTTGCGTCTCCAGCTGAGCCGCAGCTCCCCTCGGCCCTGCCGTTACTGAGGCCACGTGAAGAGTTTGGATTTGATATCCCGCTTTATCACTACCCGAAGGAGTCTCAAAGCGGCTAACACTCTCCTTTCCCTTCGTGCCCCACAACCAACACTCTGTGAGGTGAGTGGGGCTGAGAGACTTCAGAGAAGTGTGACTAGCCCAAGGTCACCCAGCAGCTGCAGGTGGAGGAGAGGGGACGCGAACCTGGTTCACCAGATTACAAGTCTACCACTCTTAACCACTACACCACAAATGGCTCTTAACCACACACCACCCGGGAGTCCTGGGTGGGGCTGTGAGCCCAGATTTCCCAGTTCCATGCTGCTGCCCCCCTCCAACTGTTGCTGTTCCACAATGAAACAGACCTCAGGGGGGACCCCAAGAAGGCCCAGACACCTAAAAAATGGAGCCCAAGCCCACCTGTCAACACGCCAATTCAGTTCGGCCCCAATGAAACCAGCAGCGAAGCTTTGTGTCTTGTTACCTTAAATCCCACCTGTTGCAAAGTCTGCCTGCTTAAATTTCTCCCCAGTGAGATAAAAAGAGCCTGCTGGATCAGGCCAATGGCCCATCTATTCCAGAATCCTGTTCTCACAGCTGCCTGTGGGAAACTGGCAAGCTGGACCTGAGCACAAGAGCTCCTCTTGTGGTTTCCAGCGACCAACGTTCAGAGGCGTTTCTGCCTCCGATTGCGGAGACAGAGCAAGTAGCCATCCCTGGCCGTCTCCTCCTCCATGAATATGTCTCTTCCTCTTATAAGAGCCACCCAGGTTGGTGGTCATCGCTGCCTCCCCGGGGGAAGGAGTCCCACATTTCAACTATGCGCTGCATTAAGAAGTAATTGACTTGATGTGGCAGGTCCCCAAATGCTGAAAGGGTCCGCAGGGTATAAAGCCGAAATATCCGTTGATGGGAAGGGGCGTGGGTCAGGGCAGGGGTGCAACAGAACTACTCCCTGGCGCACTCCTCCCCTCGCTGCAAAGCGCACCCTGGAGATTCTGAGACATGTGTCGCGAAACCACCATTTCATGAAAATACACTCTCTAACAATGAAAAACTGAAATGCATTGTTTCCCCAACAGCTTGGCTACAAACACAAAATCCTCTTTTGAACATTGTTGTTGTTCAGTCGTTCAGTCGTGTCCGACTCTTCGTGACCCCATGGACCAGAGCACGCCAGGCACGCCTATCTTTCACTGCCTCTCGCAGTTTGGCCAAACTCATGTTAGTAGCTTTGAGAACACTGTCCAACCATCTCGTCCTCTGTCGTCCCCTTCTCCTTGTGCCCTCCATCTTTCCCAACATCAGGGTCTTTTCCAGGGAGTCTTCTCTTCTCATGAGGTGGCCAAAGTACTGGAGCCTCAACTTCAGGATCTGTCCTTCTAGTGAGCACTCAGGGCTGATTTCTTTGAGGATGGATAGGTTTGATCTTCTTGCAGTCCATGGGACTCCAAGAAGATCAAACCTATCCATTCTCAAAGAAATCAGCCCTGAGTGCTCACTAGAAGGTGACAGTGCTCACTTTTGAACATACTGTGACATAAAAGGGACTCTTCTCCAGCCCACCTTGAGGCTTGAGCAAACGCCACCTTTCCACCTTCCTGAGTTGTGGTGGCATCCTTGGCACGGACCGCGAGGAAGTTCTCCTGGCCCACTGACTTGGGATGGGAGTTGTGCCATAGCACTGCCGCGTTCTTGCACACTTGCCTCGTCTTTTCACTGGGCCTCACGTGGGTTGTGCCACAGTGGCCGCGGAGCCTCCTCCGTTTCAACCTGCGCACTGGGCCACCCCAAGATGGGGCCATTAGCAGCTGGAAAAGCTACGGAGCCTGCAAGGGCGGAAACCCCCTAAATCTGAGTTTGTGAGATGGTGGGGCCCACTCAATGCTGTGGAGCTCATACGCCCCATGTCTGGGCCCAGAGTCTTTTCAGCATCTGGTGGCACCCGGTTTCCTTAATGGTGAACCAGTCCTGGCAGCACCAGCCCACCCACATCCAGAGGACCACATGTTCCTCATCCCCTGCTCCAGTGATAACGGGTTCTCTCAAAAGCGGCAGAACCAGGAAAGGTGTCTCCATGCCACCGATCTTAGTGGCATGTGACACTAGACTCAAAGCATTCATGGTCTGGCTCGACAGAAGGCAGCTACGCCCAACCGGGAGTGTGTGTGTGTGTGTGTGTGTGTGTGTGTGTGTGTGTGTGTGTGTGTTTTGGACTACAGTTCCCATCAGTCCCAGCAAGCATGGCT
This sequence comes from Lacerta agilis, assembly GCF_009819535.1. NCBI lineage: Eukaryota > Metazoa > Chordata > Lepidosauria > Squamata > Lacertidae > Lacerta > Lacerta agilis. Next base: position 3,215,682 of record NC_046315.1, read on the forward strand.
GATGGGAGTTGTAGTCCCAAACTCCAGGAAGTGGCACCAGGTTGGGGGAGATTGATTTAAGGCAACTTCACCCGAGTGCAGGGACCCAGGTGGCGCTGTGGGTTAAACCACAGAGTCTAGGGCTTGCTGATCAGAAGGTCGGCGGTTCGAATCCCCGCAATGACGGGGTGAGCTCCCGTTCCTCGGTCCCTGCTCCTGCCAACCTAGCAGTTCGAAAGCACATCAAAGTGCAAGTAGATAAATAGGGACCGCTCTGGCGGGAAGGTAAACGGCGTTTCCGTGCGCTGCTCTGGTTCGCCAGAAGCGGCTTTGCCATGCTGGCCACATGACCCGGAAGCTGTCTGCGGACAAACGCCGGCTCCCTTGGCATATAAAGCGAGATGAGCGCCGCAACCCCAGAGTCATCCACGACTGGACCTGATGGTCAGGGGTCCCTTTACCTTTACCTTTACCACCTGAGTGCTGTTTCACTCGTCTGCTCAAACAGCCCTTTTGCAATTGCGGCTGGGGATAACCCAAACCATTGCTGGGCTGTATCTGCTTCTCATCAATCCAGTTCCTGCCACCCCAGATTCCTTTCTCCAGAGGGAAACTGACTAGTCCGGAAGCTGCTTGCGGACTAGTCAATTCCACTTGTGGGGAAGCAGGCGGGACTGGGTCACTGCCACTTAAGTGGGGGTTGGAAGGACAACGGTGTTGATCTTGCTTGTTTTGAAAACGACAGTCTGCACACAGCCAGCGACTGCAGGGTGAGATCATACGTTGAGGCAGACGAAAGACCTTCTCGACAGTCGAAAGCTACTTGAGAGGCTGTGTGCATATGGAGGGGTGTCTCTTAGAAGCCCAGAGGCACAGTCTTATCTACATAGTCCGTGGAATACACTTTCTGTGGGTGGGTTTGCCAACACGGAACAGAGGCTGGCATCTCACCACCTGCCCTGGGCAAGGTCTCGTGCGGACCTCCCTCGATCCTTATGGCTAAAGCAAGGCGAATTGTCAGGCCCAAACGTCCCTGGGCAAAGCGGTTCTACGAGTGCTGGGGGGGCTGCTTCTCGCCTAGGCCCCCTCTGAGCGTGGTTCGCGTGGGTTGAAGATTTGTGGAAAGACTGGGGAAATTCCAGCATGAATAGCTCGCCCGTCTTCCCTCAGGATCGGACGGAGATCCGCTAATTCTCACCAATAGCAAGCAAGCAGAGGCAGCGGTGTCAGGAAAGGGATACATTTTGCCCCAAAGAGGCTTGCCCCCTTTTCACCGGACAGTGTCAGGTCCACCGTCCCGTCCCCCACTTGCAATAGGGAATGGTTTGGGGGGGGAGTTTGGCCATCAAGGAGACCATACGGCCAGCCTGCAACCCTGGTCTGCCAAATACCCCCGAATTTCTCTTTCTCTCTCCGGTTGGGCTGCTCAACCAAAATGCCGTCCCTTATTCCAGAGGCAGCAGGCAGGTTTGGGGGGGGGGGTGACCGGATGGCCCGCAAAAACCGGCCTCCCATTTGGGAGAAAGGTCAGGTCCGAAAAGTACCGGGGGATGCAAACAACTGACAAATCCCATCTCCATCTTCCTGCTGCGGGGAGTCCTACCTGAGCTGCAAACGCAGCCGTGTGTCCGTAAGTCAAAAGGAAGCTCCGAAATCTCAGAAAGGGGTAAACAAAGACGCCTGGAAGTTCTGCAGGGCAGGGGGGGGGGAGATCAGGCCTCCAGTTTGTGTGGGGTGGCCCAGTGTTGCTCGCATGTCCCCACATCTCCACTCAGTCTCTCGACTCCAGCCCAAAATTCCCGGCGAGTTCATGAAAAGGAAGCAGAGTTCGCCTCCCCCATCACTCGCCGCTTATCTGATCCCTTCTGGAAACAACAGAAATGGCTTGCTTAACACACCTGGGGTGGTTCCTTCCTGCTTCTTCTCTCCTTTGCTCACTGATGTCCACTTGGCCAAACTTGATTTTCCGCAGACGGTGAAGCCACCCACGGGGGAATCCGCTGTAACAATGCCCTTCTGATCTTACATTCCACATCGTCATCAGTGACTGTGCCGGCTGGCGAGACCCTTCGTGAAAACAGCTGGGCAGCCTTCGAAGCAAGCCAGCAAGTCACTGCCGGGGGTCAGGAGTCAGAATCACTTGACATCAGGAAAAGGAAACAAATTCTACTCTCTCGAGGACAAAATCTCTCGCGCAGAAACCAGCCAAGGTTGGAGGGCCAGGGCTGGGAGCAGCTGTGTCCCTTCCGATCGATGCTTGCTGGACTGCAACTCCCAGCAGCCAGCGTGGGGCGATGGGATTTGTAGTACAGCAAGATCTGGAGATGTTCCCAATACCTGATGCAAGCAAGACTTCATTTTTCCAGGCAGAGTTGGGGAATAGGCGATGCCTTGAGCAGGCCAGGAAAGACTGGCGAAATCTGCCAGAGATCTGGACACCGTCCAGCCCGGTGAAACGAATTCGTGGTTTCCTGGACACGGCGAGATGATGGCTGTTGTTCCCTTAAGGTTGAGCCGGGCCCCGCCCCGCAAGATGAAAACTAGCAGCTAAGGAAGGAGCAGAGGAGGGTGTAGGGGAAGCTATTCTGTGGGGCACCCAGCGGAGCAGGCTGGCGGAACTCAGTCCGAGGCGGTTAGAAGAGGTTGGCCTTGAGGGGGTTCGGCTTCCGGTGGAAGGAGGAGAGGACCCCAGAGAAGGGGCCCGACATGGTTTCGGCCGGCTGCCAGGCCTTCAGGAGGTCGGCCGTGTTGGTGGGCCCGTTGCTGGTGCTGACCCCGGCCCACAGGGGCGCCTTGAGGGCTTGGGTGGTGTGGCCGGGCCCCAGAGCTTGCTGCCCTGTGCCCGGGCTGGGGCTAAGGCTGCCGCCAGGACTGTTCAGGCTGCCCGCTATGGGCAAGGAGGCGGTGCTGTCCGGGGTGGGGCTGCAGTTGGACTCCTTGGACTCGTCGTCCTCCGAAGAGGAGCGGGGGTCCGGCTTCTTGCTGGCCGAGGGGCCGCCGTTGCTGCCATTCTGGCCCTTGGCGTTGGCCGCCCGCTCCTGCTTGCGGAATTTGGCACGGCGGTTCTGGAACCAGACCTGGATCGGAGGAGGAGGAGGAGGAGGAGGAGGAGGGGAGGACAGGTGAACAACAGGCAGGCATTTGGGGTGGGGGGGAGAGATGGGAAGGCTTGGTATAAGAAGAAAGGGCTGCGGCTGCTTGGCATGCAGAACGTCCCAGGTTTGATCCCCAATGATAACTCCTGTTAGGGCTAGGAGAGACTCCCTGCCTGAAATTATTATTATTATTATTATTATTATTATTATTATTAATAATAATAATAATAATAATAATTGTTATTCTGCCCTTCATTTGCAGATCTCAGGGCGGTTCACATCATAAAAATACTAATTTCCCCCCCCCCCTGATCAGTAATTCTGATAATTGTTCCAAAATTTGCATCATTGCATATAAATCGCCACAGGCACATTTAATACAGATCTGCGTCCACTTTTGGGGACATAAGTGACCACCCTGGTGAGAAGAAGGCTCTTTAAAATGAAATTCCTGCATTGCAAGGGGTTGGTCTAGAGACGATCCTCAGGATCTCCTCCAACTCTACAATTCAACGGTTCTATGATTCTGCGAAAATACATAATGGAGACGAGAACAGAAACTAAAACCATTATCCACGCCATCTCCCCAGGCTCTCCCACAAACACGTTTAAAAAGGAATACAAGACGTTAATCGGTGGAAGGGGAACGTTTTCTCCTGGCGCCCAAAGGTGCCTGCCTAATGAAAGCGCCAGACGAACCTCACGGCAGAGCTGCTGCCAGTCAGTGTGGGCAATACTAAGCTAGATGGACCAATGGTCTGACTCAGTATAAGGCAGCTTCCTGTTTAATTCAGCTCTCTCTGTCTGTCGTCTGTCTGTCTGTCTGTCTGTCTGTCTGTCTGTCTGTCTGTCTGTCTCTCTCTCTCTCTCTCTCTCTCTATCTCTCTCTCTCTCTCCCCCACCCCCAGAACCATGAGGACTAGAATACCTAAATTTATTTTTAGGAGCAGGGCTGCAGCTTTGCATGCAGAAGGCACCAAGTCGGATCACCTGCGGGATCAGAAGGGCTGGGAAAACCTCCGAGTGGTCCCCAAAGTGTGTGGGTGTGTGTGTGTGAATGACTATCCAACTTTCACAAACTGGATTTCAAATAAATGTGCCATTAATTGTTGCTGTTTCGAATTTTAGTGTGCTCTTTCTTTCCTTAGTGGAAACGGCTATTCTGAGTTATGCTTTTTTTAAAAATATAGGGTAAAATAGTGGGCACTGGGGACGAGATCATGGAACCAAGGGGGCAGGGGTTCAAAAAGGTTTGGGAACCACAGGGGGTAGACAATATTGAGCAAGTTAGGCTTTCTCTGCAGTGACCCACAGGGAAATGAGAGGCAGCGTGACATAGTGGTCGGTGCCGGATTTATGTATAAGCTAAGCAAGCTATAGCTTAGGGCCCCAAGAGGGCCCCTCAAAAAATTAAAGGGGAAAAAAAACACCTAGAATCATAGAAGAGTTGGAAGAGACCACAAGGGCCATCCAGTCCAACCCCCTGCCAAGCAGGAAAATTATAAGATAAAAAAATAAAATAAAACCTACATACAGTAACAGTGTTCGTGTGTTGTGTAGGCTCCTGTGATATAAGTCATGGGCCCTGCCTGCTAGCCTGCTCCCACAAATATCACTGGTTTGCTCCTTTCTATATATAGGGTGCCTACATTCTGCATGGACCGGTTGCATGGAAACACAGGCAAATTGCTTGAGATACCCATTAGGTCCATAAATTACCATATAGCATATATTCAACACAAAAAAACAGTGACCATTTGTTGTTGACAAAGGACAGCTGGACATATAAAGGGCCCCATTACCTGCAGTAGCTTCGGGCCTCATCAAACCTAAATCCGGCCCTGATAGTGGTTAGGACCTGGGAGGTAAAGGTAAAGGTAAAGGGACCCCTGACCATTAGGTCCAGTCGCAGACGACTATGGGGTTGCGGCGCTCATCTCGCTTTATTGGCCGAGGGAGCCGGCGTACAGCTTCCAGGTCATGTGGCCAGCATGATTAAGCCGCTTCTGGCGAACCAGAGCAGCGCACGGAAATGCTGTTTACCTTCCCGCTGGAGTGGTACCTATTTATCTACTTGCACTTTGACGTGCTTTCAAACTCCTAGGCGGGAAGGAGCAGGGACCGAGCAACGGGAGCTCACCCCGTCACGGGGATTCGAACCGCCGACCTTCTGATCAGCAAGCCCTAGTCTCTGTGGTTTAACCCAGGGTTCAATTCCCCACTGGGCCATGAAACTCATGCGGTGACCTAATGCTGGTTCCTGCCTCTCAGCCTAACCCTACCTCACAGGGTTGTTGTGAAGATAAAACAGGGGGGAGGAGGATTATGCCCTCACCCTTGAGCGCTTTGGAGGAAAGTTGGGATATAAACACAATAAAGAAGACCGGGGATAGCTCAGTCGGTAGAGCACAAGGCTCCTAATCTCAGGGTTGTGGGTTCAAGCCCCATATTGGGCAAAAGGTTCTTCCAGTGGAGGGGGTTGGACTAGATGATCCCCAGGGTCCCTTCTAATTCTACAGTTCTAAGGTTATTTAATTTAAATGCAATGAATTAATTGCTCAGAGCAATTGGGGCTCCCAGTGGATCGGCCACTGTGTCCCGTCCCCCCAATCTCTAGGAAAATGATTTATTCCCCACCCCCCCCCTTAAAAAAAATGGATCAGCATCGCAGCTGACAGGAAAAAGCCTCTCACCTGCACCCTGGCTTCTGTGAGGTCTATTTTGAGGGCCAGCTCTTCCCTGGTGTAGATGTCAGGGTAGTGCGTCTCCGCAAAGACTCTCTCCAGCTCCTTCAGCTGCGAGCTGGTGAACGTGGTGCGAATCCTGCGCTGCTTCCGCTTCTCGTTGATGGTGGAAGGGTCCGAGAAGAACTTGTAGGGAACTGGTTGAGGAGAGAGGAGAGAGAGAAAGAGACCCCGGCTTAGGAGGAGGAAGACGGGGTCACGTGGCATGGCCCAGCGGCCCGCAGCATTCCTGCATTGCAGGGGGTTGGACTAGAGGACCCTTGGGGGTCCCTTACGACTCTGCAAGTCTAGGATTCTGTGCTGCTGAGCTCACCCCTTGTCCGTTTCCAGTATTGCGGGTTTGGATCAGCCTTCCCCAACAGGGTGCCCAACAAGATGTTCTGGACTGTCATTCCCATCAGCCCCAGTTGGCACAGTCGTGGCTGGGGATTATGGGAGTTGTAGTCCCAGTGCTGTGGAAGGCTAGCTTGGAAGGTAACTGAGGTTCCCCTCTGCATCCCCTTTGGCTTCAACTGTAAAATAAGAAGTGTGACCTTCAGCAACACATTGCCTCTCAACCTCACGTTCCACCGCCCCAAATCTACAAAATGGAGATAATTCTATGATCCTACCTTACAGGGTTCTTCTAACAATCTCTCTGTGTAAAGCACTTTGTACACTGCAAACAGTGAGCTCCCAGGGAGATTCACAGCGTTAGGAATAGCATACAAAACTCTAAATGACTTGGGACCCAAATACCTATGTAAAATACCTCCTTCTCAATAACAATGATCTTGGGTCCTCTGTTTCATTGTGTTTTTAATATTTTGTTGGAAGCCGCCCAGAGTGGCTGGGGAAACTCAGCCAGGTGGGCGGGGTATAAATAATAAATTATTATTAGTCTTATTATCATTGGCAGGTGAGGCCTTGTGGGTGGTGTGACAGGGCCTTTGCGGTGGTGGCTCCCCATTTGTGGAATGTCTCCCCTGGCAAGGTGCATCCGTCTCTCATTGATGGCCGAAGGATACTGTTCCTAGCAACCCTGAAATTGTCAGCTGGGAAAACGTGATTGCTTTAAAGCTCCAGTTACAGGTAGGTAGCCGTGTTGGACCTGCCATAGTCAAAACAAAATGAAAAATGAAAAAAATTCCTACCAGTAGCACCTTAGAGACCAACTAAGTTTGTTCTTGGTATGAGCTTTCGTGTGCATGCACACTATTAGCCATCACCTGGGTGACACCTGGCTTGAGAGCAGTACATGTGAAAAGGATCTAGGAGTCTTGGTAGACCACAAACTTGACATGAGTCAACAGTGGGATGCAGCAGCTAAAAAAGCCAATGCAATTCTGGGCTGCATCAATAGGAGTATAGCATCTAGATCAAGAGAAGTAATAGTACCACTGTATTCCGCTCTGGTCAGACCTCACCTGGAATACTGTGTCCAGTTCTGGGCACCACAGTTCAAGAAGGATACTGACAAGCTGGACCGTGTCCAGAAGAGGGCAACCAAAATGGTCAAAGGCCTGGAAACGATGCCTTAGGAGGAACGGCTTAGGGAGCTGGGTATGTTTAGCCTGGAGAAGAGAAGGTTAAGGGGTGATCTGATAGCCATGTTCAAAGATATAAAAGGATGTCATAAAGAGGAGGGTGAAAGGTTGTTTTCTGCTGCTCCAGAGAAGCGGACACGGAGCAATGGATTCAAACTACAAGAAAGAAGATTCCACCTAAACATTAGGAAGAACTTCCTGGCAGTAAGAGCTGTTGAACAGTAGAATTTGCTGCCAAGGAGTGTGGTGGAGTCTCCTTCTTTGGAGGTCTTTAAGCGGAGGCTTGACAGCCATCTGTCAGGAATGCTTTGATGGTGTTTCCTGCTTGGCAGGGGGTTGGACTGGATGGCCCTTGGGGTCTCTTCCAACTCTAGGATTCTATGATTCTATGATCATACCAGCCAAGTGGCTTAGAGTTCAGAATAGGATCCTGCAAACTGACCAGAGCACAACATGTGTCTGGGGAGGGGTCCCTTCCCCCCCCCCATATCAATAGAAGAAAGAAATTTTAAAAGCTGAGATGCTAAACTGCTAAACTGGTACCCAAGCTGATGCTTACATAATTAAAGCGAAGATGCAAATGTGTGTCACCGACCATCACTAGGGGAGCAACTTCATAACACAACCGCTAAGATAATATAATCATTTAATAATATAACTGCTTCATAATATAACCACCAACTTCTCTGAAGAGTGGGGGAGTTAAATGAAGAAGTATGCATAGGTTTTCTAAATTCTACCAGCATTTTAAAAACATGTGGCAATTCTGCCAGCACCCAAGACAGCCGCACCCCTCAAAATTCATTGTACTTTAAGAGAGCTGTGGAAGAAATGGAAAACCGCACCAATAGCTGTTGTTCTTATAGATGCATGCAATCTTTTAGAGCTACACAGAATTCCTTGGCAAAATGAGTCTTGAAACTTATCCTCGGACGACACCTGCAGGTGCTGGACAGACATCTTCAGATAGCCCCCAATGCTGTTTACAGCTGGTCATCAATGACACACATAAATATAACCGAGAAATCATGTTGTTCTTGTCTCCTCTCCTGGCTATTTTATAATTAAATTGCTGGGAGTTTGTCAGCCGCACTCAAGTAGATATGCTGTCATAGACAGGCATGCTGTAAATTTCTTAAACTATGGAAAGAACTATGGTGCTGGAGGAGACTCTTGAGAGTCCCATGGACTGCAAAAAGATCAAACTTATCCATCCTTAAAGAAATCAGGCCTGAGTGCTCACTGGAAGGACAGATCCTGAATTTGAGGCTCCAGTACTTTGGCCACCTCATGAGAAGAGAAGACTCCCTAGAAAAGACCCTGATGCTGGGAAAGATGGAGGGCACAAGGAGAAGGGGACGGCAGAGGATGAGATGGTTGGACAGTGTTCTTGAAGCGACTGACATGAGTCTGGCCAAACTGCGGGAGGCAGTGGGGGATAGGCGTGCCTGGCGTTGTCTGGTCCATGGGGTCACGAAGAGTCGGACACGACTGAACGACTGAACAACAACAACATGGAAAGAAAGATTGGCTTTTAAGGACACACCTGAAATAGGAATTATCCAGCTCTGCTCAGCTCACCTCAACACCTCCTCTAGAGGCCAGGCATTAAACCTGAGTCCTTCTGCAGGCCAAGCATATGCTCACAAATGCAACAGGTGTGCTGGGGGTGTGTAACGTGGCTCATGGCCTGCTGCAGAAGGTAAAGGTAAAGGGACCCCTGACCATCAGGTCCAGTCGTGTCCGACTCTGGGGTTGCGGCGCTCATCTCGCTCTATAGGCCAAGGGAGCCGGCGTTTGTCCACAGACAGCTTCCGGGTCATGTGGCCAGCATGACAAAGCCGCTTCTGGCGAACCAGAGCAGCGCACGGAAACGCCGCTTACCTTCCCGCTGGAGCGGTCCCTATTTATCTACTTGCACTTTTGATGTGCTTTCGAACTGCTAGGTAGGCAGGAGCTGGGACCAAGCAACGGGAGCTCACCCTGTGGCAGGGATTCGAACCGCCGACCTTCTGATCAGCAAGCCCTAGACTCTGTGGTTTAACCCACAGCGCCACCCAGGTTTAATCCCAGGTTTGGGGGTGTGGGGTAGAATCTCCTGCCTGACACCCAGGAAAGATGCTGCCAACCAGTGCAGGCAATATAGAAGTAGGTGAATCAATGGGCTGGCTCAGTACTGAATAAGGCAGCTTCGACTTCCCCAGGTCAGGTAAAGGGCGTGGGGGAAACCTGCAAACCTAAAAGGAGAACGCCACCTCCTTCCACTTCCAGGCCTCCCTGGAGAGTACCAAAAATCGAGAAGTTGTTGGGGAAAGCCAAATAGCTGGGGGTCTCCTGAGCCCCGAGGTGTCAGCCCCCCAGCTCCTGCGGCAGCTGCTTTGCGATTCTGAAGCTCAAGCGGCAGCAAATAGCGCTGGATCAGCGGGTGGTCGGGAGAAGGAGACCCCACCGCTGCATGGGCGGAGGCCGGCAGCCCGGCGTCTGGGTGACGCGATCTCGCGCTAGCTAGCCCGAATCCGGAGTGACTCCGGTTTACACGGATTATGATGACGATGAGAACATGATAAGAGCCCGCTGGATCAAGGCCAACGGCCCATCTAGACCAGCATCCTATTCTCACATTGACATGATTGGGGAGCCTGTAAGCAGGATTTGAGCGCAAGAGACCCCCCTCTGACCCGTCCTGCATTTCCCACCAACTGGGATTCAGAAGCATCGCTGTCTGCCTCCCACTGTGGAAGCGGAGCTGAGCCATCCTGGTTAGTAGCCTTCGATAGCCCCCCCCCCTCCTCCATGAATCTGTCTGATCCTCTTTTAAAGTCACCGTTGCCTCCAGTGGCAGGGAGTTCCACATTTTAACTCTGTGTTGCTTGAAGAAAGACTTTCTGCTACGCGTCCTGAATCCTCCGGCGACATTCACCGAATGCCCGCGATTTCGTCTGTTATAAGAAGGGGGGGGGGAGAGAGCTTTCCTCCTCCATCCGATTTTTCCAGGTCATAAATTTCTCCAATCCACGGTGACAACTCCATTTCTTGCAGCCGTTAAATCGGGATTCCTTGAACGCGCCCCGCCGCGAGAGCGGCGAGTTTTCAGTTCCAACCCAACTGTCTTTACTCCGCCTCAACTGGCTCCAGTTTGCTGATGCGCTACCCGCGCTTACTCGGGAGTAAAGCCCTTCCAACCCGCCGCGCTCTGACTTGGAAGTGGACGGGCTCCCTCGGTTTCAGGCGGAGCTGCTGGATCGGCGATGCGCTTCCGCCGGGATCCCTTTGCGCGCGCTGCTCACGTTGACTCGGAGGGAAAGGATCCACGCTGCTGGGATCAGGGCCCAATACCCCTGTCGTCCCTTTGGCTTTGCTGAGGAGGGGATGTCAAAAACGATCCCAGCGAGGTCGGGAGTCGCGATTTGTTCCCCGCTTCTTAACTCGGGGTTCAGTCGGGGGCACTTTCGGAGGTCTTTGGGCCCGGGGGGGGGCTTTCTGGAGAGCAAAACACGCACCTCTCTAAATGACTCGGCTGAAGGAATTGAGGAGATGCTCATCCAATTTGCAGGTGACACCAAACTTGGGGGGGGGCATCTAATGTCGCGGAATCGGAACTCAAAATGACCTTAACAGATTGAAGCCCAAACTAACAGAGTGGATTTCATTCCTGCACTTAGGCAGTGAGAAGCAGATGCACAAATATAAGATTGGGGGGGGTGGCGGCACCTGTCTTACTAGCAGGACAAGGATCTAGGGATCTTGGTGGACCACAAATCATGAATCAAAAGTGTGATGCAGCAGCAAAAAAGGCTGACGCTATTCTAGGCTGCATCTACAGAAGTCCAGTGTCCACACATCAAGGGAAGTCGTAGTCACACACTATCTATTCTGTCTTGGTCGGACCACACCTGGAATCCTGTGTCCAGTTCTGGGCACCACAATTTTAAGAAGGATATCGACAAGCTGAAATGTGAGCAAAGGAGGGCGGCCAAGATGATCCAGGGTCTGGAAACCAAGCCTGATGAGGAACGGTTGAAGGAGCTGGGTATGTATAGCCTGGGAAAGAGGAGACTGAGAGGAGATACGACAGTCACCTTCAAATACCTGAAGGCCTGCTGTCACATCATGGAAGAGGGAACAAGCTTGTTTTCTCCTGCTCTGGAGGGTAGGAGTGGAACCAATGGCTTCAAGTCACAAGAAATTTAATTCCGATTAAACACCAGAGGAAAGTTTCTGATAGTAAGAGTTGATTGACCATGGAGCGGTCTCCCTTGGTAGTTTGTAGATCGGGCTTCCTCAACCTCGGCCTTCCAGATGTTTTTGGCCTACAACTCCCATGATCCCTAGCTAGCAGGACCAGTGGTCAGGGATGCTGGGAATTGTAGTCTCAAAACATCTGGAGGGCCGAGGTTGAGGAAGCCTGTTGTAGACTCTCCTTCCTTGGAGGTTTTTAAGCAGAGGTTGGGGGAACCATCTGTCAGGGACTTTCTAGGCTGCATCTACAGAAGTCCAGTGTCCACATCAAGGGAAGTCATTGTTGTTCAGTCGTTCAGTCGTGTCCGACTCTTCGTGACCCCATGGACCAGAGCACGCCAGGCACGCCTATCCTTCACTGCCTCCCGCAGTTTGGCCAAACTCATGTTACTAGCTTCGAGAACACTGTCCAACCACTGTCTCATCCTCTGTCGTCCCCTTCTCCTTGTGCCCTCCATCTTTCCCAACATCAGGGTCTTTTCCAGGGAGTCTTCTCTTCTCATGAGGTGGCCAAAGTACTGGAGCCTCAACTTCAGGATCTGTCCTTCTAGTGAGCACTCAGGGCCGATTTCCTTGAGAATGGATAGGTTTGATCTTCTTGCAGTCCATGGGACTCTCAAGAGTCTCCTCCAGCACCATAATTCAAAAGCATCAATTCTTCGGCGATCAGCCTTCTTGATGGTCCAGCTCTCACTTCCGTACATTACTACTGGGAAAACCATAGCTTTAACTATACGGACCTTTGTTGGCAAGGTGATGTCTTTGCTTTTTAAGATGCTGTCTAGGTTTGTCATTGCTTTTCTCCCAAGAAGCAGGCGTCTTCTAATTTCGTGACTGCTGTCACCATCTGCAGTGATCATGGAACCCAAGAAAGTGAAATCTCTCACTGCCTCCATTTCTTCCCCTTCTATTTGCCAGGAGGTGATGGGACCAGTGGCCATGATCTTAGTTTTTTTGATGTTGAGCTTCAGACCATATTTTGCGCTTTCCTCTTTCACCCTCATTAAAAGGTTCTTCAATTCCTCCTCACTTTCTGCCATCAAGGTTGTATCATCAGCGTATCTGAGGTTGTTGATATTTTTTCCGGCAATCTTAATTCCGGTTTGGGATTCATCCAGCCCAGCCTTTCGCATGATGAATTCTGCATATAAGTTAAATAAGTAGGGAGACAATATACAGCCTTGTCCTACTCCTTTCCCAATTTTGAACCAATCAGTTATTCCATATCCAGTTCTAACTGTAGCTTCTTGTCCCACATACAGGGAAGTCATAGTCCCGCTCTATCTATTCTGTCTTGGTTAGACCACACCTGGAATCCTGTGTCCAGTTCTGGGCACCACAATTTTAAGAAGGATATTGACAAGCTGAAATTCCTGCAACATAGGGGGTTGGACTAGATGACCCTGGGGGGGGGGGTTTCCCACCCAACTCTACAATCCTATGCCTGACGAAAGACAAATTAAACCAACTTTATTCTGGTTGCTTTTCGACCTGACTGGCTTTTGTTTCCCATCTAAGGCCAGGCGATCCATATTCGTTCAGGAGCTCAGCAGGGCTAGGGAATCCGGGTGCCTTAAGAAAAGGCAAAACCAGGAGTCCTTTTCTGCTGCCCCGCCCCCACTCCCGTCGTTTAAAAGGCGAGTAGCACTCGTGATTTGGGTAGGAGGGTTGTCTGTTGTTGTTGTTCAGTCGTGTCCGACTCTTCGTGACCCCATTGACCAGAGCGTAGTCCGGATTAACTCAATCCGGATTAATTTAGTCCGGATTAACTCAGACGGACTTTATGCAGATCGATGAGCTCTCATGCAAGAGAATAGGATGGTCCTTAGACTGTTAAAAATATATATACATATAAAAATATATTATAAAAATACATATAAATATATATATATATATACACGATGGCACCAGAGCTGTAGGGGTGGTTATCTCTGTTTATTTAACTCTGCCCGGGCCGGGAATTAAATGAGGGGTGGGATCCTGCTGCAGAGTTGGAGGGAACATTCCCCAAACGGGACCCTCTTTCGGGCTGAAACCCGATTTGCCATTTTTTTGTGGGGAATAAGCGGCGCTTCTTACTTCCGAGTAGGGAGCGGCCGCCGCCCGTTGCATTCTGCGCAGTAGGCAGAGTTTTAACAATGAACAAATAAAGCATTAAAATAATAAATAATAAATAAAGTGCTGTAATTAAATTTTAAAATTAAATTTAAAATATCGTTGGCCTCCTAAATGTTTCTGTTTCCTGGGTGCCGTTTTTTTCGTTTTTGTTTTTTTGTCGTCATTCCGTTTGAGCAGCTGGATTCCGGGTTCAAGCGCCGTGCTTGGACGCAATCCTACGCGCGCTTTTCCCGGGGAGTAAGTCTCCGTTTAGGTTTACTTCTGAGTAGGCTAGCGCTGGGGGAAGGAACTCCTGCATAAGGCGTCCAGGAGAAATGAAGACGCTGCCGCCTCCTTGCTCTTGAGGCCCGGCTGCGGATGTAATTTCCCCTGGATGGGATTTTTTTGTTTATACGGGGGAAATGTGCTGCCTAGTGGTTAGAGCCTCTGACTAGGATCCGGGACTCCAGGGTCCCGATCCCCTTATCGGCCATGAAACTCACTGGGTGCGAGTGACCGGGCGGCCAGTCATTTCCTCTCTCCGCCTAACCTACCTCGCAGGGTCGTTGTGAGGATTAATTAAGGAGGAGAGATAGGCGAGGTATAAATATTAAAAAATATTATTATCCTTGGTGGGGAAATGCGGGCTATAAAGTCAAT